>NC_143552.1:44702500-45302500 GCF_054136105.1 Typopeltis vanoorti
TTTTCATTACAAAAAAAGTTGGCAAATACTCATGAATCATAACTCAAATTCTGGAACTTTCGTAAAAATTAAAATTAAAATTCTCATCCTGGCAGCGATGTATAGGCACGCACTTATTATGAATTGCTGAAACTCCGCATAGTAAAGTAAAGCATCTGTTCGTATTCTTGTCTATGACTTGTGTTTTCAAAGTTTTTCGTTCTGTTATGCACATTTAATTCTTCTTCCGAATTAACTCAAATTTTTCAGTTTAAGATAAAGATGAACTGTTTTTAATTTAATTTCTTATTAATTTAATTTAAATTAATCTAAAAATTAATTATTATAATTAATTAGCAAATGAAGCATTTTAAATTAATCTAAATTAGTCATTTTAATTAATATAAATATTAATTAAAATTTTAATTAAATGTAAATTTAATTATTGTGATTTATTATGTTGTTAGTTTGGAGTAGAAATGAATGAGCCCAACAACAAGGTGTTAATAATAATAATAACACCTTATCATTATTATTATTATTATTATACAGGTATCTCCATGAGTCAGAAGACTCATTATTCACACCTTAGCCACCATCAGTAGTCATCCTTCACTCACGCCTATCGTACCTCTCCCTAAACTCATTCACTGATGAAGCATCCGTAACCCATTCCATCCATTCACCACCCTCCTAACACCGTTGCTTGCTAATTTAAAGCAGATGTCATTTTAACTATTCACTGGGATGGCAAAATGCTGGATGATATTTCAGGAAAAGAAATCATTGATCGTCACCGATTTTCATTTCGGGTGAAGGAGTTGATCAACTACTTAAGTGTCCCGAAACAACTCCCAGCTGGAACAGGTGAAGAGATACCACGAACAGTTTTTGACAGAGCAGTTGAACGGGATATCCGTGAAAAAGTTAGATGCACATGCTTCGACACTACTTTCGCCAGCACGGGGTGGATAATAGAGCCTGCATCCATTTCGAACGTAATGAATATGTACCTGTTGCTATATTCTTGTTCTCAATTCCTTCTGTTTAAGAGGTTACAAAACTCGTGAACAACCTTGAACCGTCCCAGCTTCCAAACTAGTGTGACAGATGAAAAAGCCACAGCAGATATCGCTAACATTGCCGGCGAAATGATTTCCTCCCCCGATAACGTAATTTTATTGTGAGCGATATTAAAAACTAACCGTAACAGCCCCTAAATATACTCTAAATCCTTTCACATTTTCAGTTTATTTTCTTTATTGCGAAAACAATGAGTAGGTTTCTTATACGAAATTCGAAACATTTAAAATATGCTATTTTTAAGAAACATCTTAATGAATGGGGTAATGAACGTTTTGAACGTCTGTACTCCGAAGTGAAACTTCGGAGTACAGACGTGTGACGTAACACTGTAAAAGATTGATAGAGCTGTCTCCCCGAGGCTAGTGAGGTGGATCCTGGGGTGATGACCAACACAGATCTGAAGTTTCGGGGAAACATTACAACATTGTGATACTACACAGCGTATCGCTAACAAATCTTGTAGTAGGGAGGATCCAAAAGGAGTGAGGGAAAAACAAAATAGCACACTATACAAGAATCATCATGCTAAGACAGAGACTGACAATTATAGACTTGATGCAAGTATACTTGGATTTCCGCGGTAAATGAAAGTTAAGTTGTTTGAAATTATGGTCGAAGCAACTTATGCTATAAGGCCAGTGCATTGTGTCTGTTATTTGTGTACGTCCTTCCGGCTGGTTTGCCTGTTTTACGGGATGAAAAACCCAAGTGTCCAGAATTTAAAAAAACAACAACTATAATCTCCTTGACCACTTAACTCACCTTCATTTGAATAGTTGAATAGCTCTTATAAAGGTTCTTCGCGTCCTAGGAGACATTCGAACCCAGCAGTAATGAGGAAATTCTTCATACGGTTGTTGGTAAAGAAAGGTTCCAGAGTATTTAAATAACAGATCTTAGTGGATTGCACGGGATAAGATAGGGATATTAGAGTTGATGAGGAGATTTGACAAGATTAATACGGAAGTGATTATTCATAAAGTGGTGGGGGGGGGGAGCGCGTAGAGAAAAATGAGAAGTCATCCCTGAAAGTTGCATAAAAGGATAATGAGGAAGAAGCGAGGGGTAGATTTTTTAAACGGAAAGTGATTGTTGGGTCATTGAATTGCCGAAGAGGTTGAGAATATGATGTGTGTGTGTGTGCGTGCGTGCGTGTGAGAGAGAGAGAGAATTAGTTTAAGTTATATGAGAGATATTTTAATGGTTGAATAGGACTTTCAACGATCAACGTGCTATGCCACGAAGATCTGTTGATAATATTAATAGGAATAACTTGTTTTAACACAGTACTTTCATACTATAGGTTTGCAGACTCTTGAGCGTGCGGTTGATATGAAAATAGTATAATAAGGGTCAAGATTTAGCAGGATTATTAAAAAAATACGGTAGCAAGCATTTTTCTGTGAAGGACTTTATAACATAGTTGAATGAGTGATATATAACTCGACTTGAGACATTCCACTTTTTCACATAGATATCAGAGTTGTTTATGCATTTGTCCCACTGTGGAACCAAGACTTTCAGAGCAGAAAAATTATCGCGCGTTTTTAAACAGAAAACGACAGTGATCATCGATTGAAATTTACTTTTCAGCAAGATGCTCTTTCAGTGTTCCATGGAAATGGAAATCACTAAATGAAAAATTTTCGTTGAGGGCGGTCCAGAACCTCCTAGTTGTAACTACTGTACTTAGCAAACTCTTTTCTTAAATTCTTCCATTAGCAAAGACAAACCGAAACCGTAACACGACTCTGTACGCTTCTACTAGCTGACGATGAATTTTTTGTCAGTGCACCTTAAATTTCTTCCATTTCTTCATATGACTATGCTTATTGTCGTCTTGCCACTCGACAACTGATGGTGCTGCAGTACGAAGCCAATGAGATGCTATTACATGGTCTCGTGTGAAAAAACGTGATGAAAAACATACCTAGACCTACTCAATCTCACCTGGAGAACTCCGCGAGATGTTTTTAACTTATTTTGGAAACATCTTTGTACCAACCAAGTAAAGTGTTCAATCCCAGATAAAGCGAAATTACAGTTATTTTACACAATATCATGTTTAAAACTCGGTAAGTTTTCTATTCGAATTATAAAAAATGTCAGACAACAGTGGAAATATAAAATAATATGCTTTAATTCGGTAGGATCTATGTTTCCTATAAATGTATTGTGCAATTTTTTTTTTTTTAAGAAAATAAAATGATCTCCAAATCGTTTAATTATTTCTGTCAGGTAATGTTTTGTTCTTTAGCCACACAAAATATGAATTGTGAAGTCTCGCATATTAATGATAAGGAGTCGTTTTAGTTTTATAGCAAAGGACCTAGTCTGAAAATAGTAACAGAAATATTCATGTATTCAGATGTTCATTTTAATATACCGAATTTCGTTATTAATGGAATTAAATACTAGCATTTCACTTCTAAGTATTTAAAAAAAAAACTGCAAAAAATATGCTTTGAGTTAATTTGTATACGCTGTTAATATGCCATTATAGTAATAATATTATACTAATATATATATATATATATATATATATATATATATATATATATATATATATATATATATATATATATATATATATATATATATAACGTGCGAAACTTTTGATCAGCGAATCATCGATTCGCGATTTATTGTAGTGCAGTCTTCGTTCTTAGGGATATCTTGTTTGTATTAGGTTACGTTTATGCATACCTAACCTACCCTCTTCGTGCTCTGATTAATGCTATTTCCTACGTGCCAGTGTTGAAGCGAACAATGGCACGCCCAAAATTACACCAGGGGAGCTGACTGCCACATGGTTAAAGTGACCATCATGCAAACCACACGCATGGTGTAAGTCCCAGATGTATTATAGCTTATAATTCTGCACTATTTTTCTTTTTAATTTTTCATATCAAGTTTGGTATCATTTTACCGCTGATTCAGCTATCAACCTCAAGAGGAACACCATCC
Source organism: Typopeltis vanoorti (assembly GCF_054136105.1). Classification (NCBI taxonomy): domain Eukaryota; kingdom Metazoa; phylum Arthropoda; class Arachnida; order Uropygi; family Thelyphonidae; genus Typopeltis; species Typopeltis vanoorti. Next base: position 44,706,533 of record NC_143552.1, read on the forward strand.
TCATATCAAATGTATGAAATGCAATCATATTCTTATTAAGTTATCATTAGTCATCTTAAGATGAATAGCGTGTGTGTGTGTGTGTGTGTGCTCGCGCGCGCCTCATATTATGAAAGTTGATATTCTGATAACGGTTCGCTCTTTCGCTACTTGATGTTTCTTGCTTGATATTTCTAGAAAGGAAATTTATCTTTAATGTGATATTTTCAATACCAAGTCATGAAATAGTGTTAAAGCAAACTTGAAACATTAGTTAAATTGCTCAGCAAAAATAGCAAAAATAGTATATAGCAAGATGCATTGTTCATGTTAATGTCATGTTAAGAAATATGCTAGTGCAGTATTATCACACAACTTACATTCTTTGTCAGCATCAGCTAATAAACTCACAAATTCAGTATTCGCTGTGATTATTTAGAAAGACCCCCCCAAAAGATAAAAACAATTTTGTCAGATTTTTATATCTCAGACGGGAGTGTTGACGTTCATGTGACCAAAGAAGTGACTCCATAAATTGACAAAAATAAATAAATAAATAATACAACCTTTACCGGGATGTTTACTTTTGTGCTGCAAGAACTTTGAAGTTAATTACTTTGAAATTATTTCGTTTTAATTTTACAGGGCAAACTCATTTCATATATTTAATTTTACGAGAATATTATTTACAAACAATGCCTATAACGGTAATGTATTGATATATTCTAAATTGAATTAATTAAAAAATCATCCATTCATCATACTTGGAGGGATTCCAACCTCCTGGCTGAAGAGACTTAATTTTTCAATTGTGCTTATGATAGAATGATGAAATAATTGAACTGAACATTCATCTTTGTCTTTGAATAATGAAAAGTTCTCTACTAGTGGAAAATTTATTCCCTACTATTAATTTTATTACGAAAAAAAAAAGAAAAGAGAGCGAAGATGGTGCTTCACTTCGTGAGCTAAAAATCGTGGAATTATTTTAGGTTTTGTGAATTAAAATGCAGTCGTAAAAAACTGATAATCGAATGGTGCAGGTGGGGTCTGAGGGCACAACCACTGTACATTATTAACTCCTCGTCATAATCCATTTGAGAGAATGATTGAACACCAGTGTAACTAAAAGGTTGAGCAACTCATTGGAGAAACAATAAAACAAGATAAAACATATATAAACATGCAGCATAAAGTTAAACATCACTACTAGCATTTAATATGCACAGTGATCACCTTTCACAACCCTTGTTAATGATCGTCCTTATCAAGTCTTTCGAACTGATAATTCGAATCGTTTCGTCACGCTGGCTGTATAGAACTCATTTAGTACAATAATACGCTTTGTTTGGAACGACTTGGGTTCGAATCCCATTTAGAACGCGAAGAACCTTTATAAAGTCTTTTCGTCTGAAGGTATGTCAGTCGGTTTCCTATGGCGATGCCAGGATTTTTCTCCTGGAAAAGTGCTTCTATAGCTCAGTTGGTTTCGACAATGCCTTTTTCCCTGTAATACGCGACTTGTTTTCAACTGAAGAAGTTAACCGATCTCATATAGAAATGGTGGATCATTCTCTCCTGGAAACTTCTTCATTCCACAAAACAGACAAAATCCCCAGAAAAACACACGCAGTTAACGGATAAAATAAGCTGCTTAGTTGCTTAGCTCATTCCACAAATTTGGGGGATAGTTTAATATCTGACAGATATTAAACTATAATACATGCAAACAATGATTCAAAGCCTATTAATGCATGTGGCAATGGCGTACATCGCGATGACTGCTCGATGAAAGATTCTTTTTGCTATAATTGGACAGCTTTTATTTGAAATGATAAAAACTCTTTTCTAGCGTAATGGAATTTAATGAAATTTGATATTTAAGATCTCTATTAAAATTTGTCAAGCCATTTTAATTAGACCATTGTAAAGGGAAACAGATGTCTACAGTGTATATACAAAAACGGCTTTAGTTCAACTGTTTGTGATGATGATAATGATGAATGGTGTCATTAATACAAGAATGCTATTTGAAACGCGTACTTTTTTTCTAGGTTCATTATACAAAATGCATATTCATTAAGAGAGATTTTGTCCGTTCATATCTACCGAAGTTATTCCCTGACCTTGGCTGAATGGAATTTACTCACATTTAGTATTTGATATCGTTAGAAACTGTTGTCAATTTTTTTTACAGTTTGACGATTTGCAAAGAAAAAGTCAAAATTACACAGTGTACAGTGTAACAACTCTACGCTGGCTAGATAGCATTTAATAAAAATTGAGAATCAGGATACATTGAAGATGTCCATGTAGTTGAAGTTTGTTTTCCGTTGGTTTATTTTATTGGAAAAATTTTGCGAAATGATTCAAACTGTCAAAAAAAGATTAATCCAGTAATAATGTAATCATGCGGTATTTAGCATGCTATTCAGTACACTCCATTTTCTGTTATAATTTTTTCCCGATTTTATTTGCAAAATAATTTTTATTGATGGCTAATCTCATACATGAAAGATTTTATCCAATCTGTGTTACATTAGTACCAAGGAGATGCAAAATGTTGAGAAGTAAGAAACTTATTAACACTATATTTGAAGACTTGGAGGAAATGAAGAGAAAGAAATATTTGTTCTGTGAATTGGAATTTGAACTATGTAGAAGTTTTGAATAGCTGTTGCATAGGTGCAGCAGCTGTTCAGCAATTCTCTATCCACCAATAGCCCAATATCCCTCGCTTCCTCCATCTCCATCACAACGCCTCCAATGTGATACAAGGTGCACATTTTCGTGCACATAATGTAAGGTACTTTGAAACAGTACCTTACATTTATTTTTGAATTGTCATCCCCACATAACTAGTCTATTCAAATCGCTCTGAAGCACCAATAATATACCAGCGTAATTCCTAATAGTTTTTCTTAACGTTTCTGCAAACAGTTGAATATCTGCTGGCAATATTATTAACAAAGAGATTAAACATTAATGGTCCTAGGACAGAAACCTTTGAGACCACTAGTAGCTCTCTTCCTCAGACACACAGCTCCTCTATACATACATATAACGTTTAATATCTGTCAGAGAGCCAGTTTCCTATCCAATCAGCTAACCGATTATCCGAACCCATTTGCCATACTTATGCATCAATTTATGATGTGATAGTCGGTCAAACGCCTTTGCAAAAATCCGGAAATATCACCGTATACGAATCATCCTATCCATTACTGTAGTTATTTTATTATAAAATGTTAGTAAATTACTAAAAATAAGTCTTCCCTTTTTTGTATACCAAAGTTGACTTCTGTACAGAATCTGTTACTTATTTACCCAGTCCTGTATTCTCTTTCTAATCAGCCTCTCCAAAAACTTAACAACCACTCCAGAAATACAAGCAGATGTGTTATTTGAAACATCTGTTTTGCTTTAACCTTTATGCAATGGAATCTTGCACTCTTTCTGCTCATTGGGGATGGTTCCAGAGCCATGACATTCACTAAACATCAAGGCAATGCAATGATAATTTTTTAGCACATTTTTCACAATTCTTCTTTGGCCCTACAGTCCCATGTGAGGCCTTGGCCTTCCATTTTTGGGGGTTTCATAACTCACTACATTTTTCACAATACTTAGCTAAATTTCATCCATTAAAATCGCGATATTCACATCAAAATTATTTAAAAACTTAGACTTTCACTTCAAGAGACTGAGTTCAGGTATTGAATCCGCAGCTTTCTGTTTCCTTAGAACAGTATTATTTCCACAGAATGATCATTGAGTGGTTCTGCTATAACTTCTGTTTTGTCTACTCTTACATCATCTCGATTCAGAAGAGTTAACCATAATCATTCTTTCCTTGCTAGCCGCATAACTCAAAAACTTCCTCGGATGTTTTTGTAGCTTCTTCCCCTAATCTTCCTTCTTGTTATACTTGTTGCTCTTCTAGCCTGCAATATAAATTATTTCATGTATACATATTTTATAAACAAAAGTTTATTGTGGGTAATTTCTCAGCTTTTTAAAACCAAAAAATAATTCAGAATTGCAGACACATCACATACAACGGTGATCACCTAACACCATTGTTCACCTGAAATTTTCTTCACTGCCTCCATTTTCTCTACTCCATTTCTCTACACTTCTTTTCCTTCAAGTTCATTTCTCCAAAGAACTGTTTCAAGTTGTTTTCTGAGACTTTCATGATCTGCTATCATATGATTAAACTTGCTCTTATTCCAGATACCTCTTCATGCCTTCCTCCACAATTATCCACAATATCATCTGATGTTATTACTAAATATTAATATATTTAGCCCACGAGTTTCCTCCATTACCAACTGTATGAGATGATCCCTTAAGAACTAAAGAAATTATTTTTCCTTTCTCCCATATGTTATTCCTTCTCTCCAGTTTATATTTCGAAACTTAAAATCCTCTATTGCGAATCCTCTTTTGAACTAGCTGTAATAATTTGCCTGAACATTTCTTTCTCATCTCGTTCATTATCTCCAGGTCTGTAACAGACCCTAACTAAATATACGAGCTCTCCAGTAACGTTTATTTTACAGCAAACTCTTTTAAAACCACTCTCGCTTCCATCCCATAGTTCCTCAAACTTAAACGGGTACAGCTCATTTGCCATCATCAGCATTGCATCCTCCTCCTCCTCCTTTTTTTTATCATTTTTGTCTTCTCTAAAAATATTAAACCCATCAACTTCGATTCCAATCAAGATATTATTATCAGTCAACCATGTGTTCGTTATCTCTATTTGAGGCCAGACTGTGAGAGACAGGGCTTAGACCTCTTCTCTCTTATTCATTATACCTCTTGAGTTGGTGTGTAAGCAGAAGAGTGCATTTTTAGCCTTTTTCCTCGATCTTTCATTGTTTCCCATCAGTTTTCTCCTCATATTTGAGTTATTTTCAACAACCATCCTCTTCTCCTTTCATCTTAATAACTCCCATTTCCCTGATCTGATGCCCATTAAACAATAACTTTTGTAAATACTTACTCCCGTACTTATTTAAATGGAGCCCATCTTTGGAATATAAATATTTTCTCCCATTTTCTGGCATCAAACTCATCCCACACATCCATATAATCAAACCCTCTCTTCATACATTCTAGCTACTATTTCATTCATCATCATCATCATCAGTGCTTTTTCTGTTCAATTTTTCATTTTTTTGGTTACCTTTTAATTTTTTTAAAACTTGAATTTAGTAAACTGAGCAGCATTCTAACAAAATAATACAATCAGAAAGTAATTTTAGCTCATCAGTCCTTAAAATGTGAAATATTTTAATGAAGTTGAGGTATGCAATTACAAAAGAAAACGTTTCATGGAATATCCTTAGCACTCAAAAGCCTGGATTAATTTTTATTATATATATATATATATATATATATTATTATTATTATTATTATTATTCATAATTTTACTCGGTAGAAAATGTATATAACAATTAATTTAAATGACTCTATACCGAGAAAGAAAAGTTTAATGTTAAGATACGACTAGTTTCGTTGAAAAATTCAACTTCTTCAGGTATCACAGGCAAAGAATTAAATAAAAAATAACAGAGACATGATAAAATACATTAACAGATCTAGTATAAAACACACAAGTACATTTAAAAACAGGAATGCGTGCTTGAGTTCCAAATGAAGTTGACTACGTGCGTGAGCTGACACGAGTGCGCCAGTATTGGGCAGTGTCAATGTGTGCATCAGAAATATTGTAGCTAAGGCTGTTATTAATATGAGATGAATCAAGTGATATTTCTCTAGATTCAACTATTCTTCTTTCAAGTTCAGCATAGTACACATGGATATTAGAAGTTTGTGGCCAGTTTACGAGGTGTTGGCGGCCTTCATCCGAGTTGATAGAGAAGAGAACGTGGCTAGAGAGAGAGCACTGGCCCTGGTCCTGTTGTAGGAAATGTCTCTTTGGTGTTCTTCTATGCGTAAAAGGATGGATTTAGCTGTCTGGCCGTAGTACGGTTTGCCACAATCACACAAAATCTTACAGACTCCTGGATACTGAGTAGGAAGATGTTTAATTTTAGGTCTACTTAGTATGGAGCGAAGTTTAGGAAATGTAGTGAAGCAAGTTCTAATGTTGAATTTCTGAAGCATTTTGGCTAGTTTTGGGGAGAGAGAGAGAGCTGATGTATGGTAACGAAATAAAAGCTCTTGGTGGAGAAGAATCTTCAAAAGCAGTTGAGCGGTGGACAGAGAGAAATTTATTAATCTTTTTAAGAGAGAATCCATTGTTAACAAAAGACCTTTGAAGAAAATTGAGTTCATATTCAATTTCTGTTTCATCTGTTAATAAAGGTCTGGCTCGATGTGCCAGGGTTGAAATAATACCAAACTTTTGTGGAGGGTAGTGATGGGAACAAGCATGAAGGTATCTGTCTGTGTGAGTGGATTTTCTAAAAATGGAGATTTTGATATTTTCAGCGCATCTCGTAAGTTTTAAGTCCAGAAAGGGGAGACAGTCGTCGGATTCCAGTTCACATGTGAAATTGATTTTCTGATGAAACTTATTGAGGTGTGTGTGTGTGTGTGTGTGTGTGTGTGTGTGTGTGTGTGTGTGTGTGTGTGTGTGTGTGTGTGTGTGTGTGTGTGTGTGTGTGTGTGTGTGTGTGTGTGTGTGTGTGTGTGTGTGTGTGTGTGTGTGTGTGTGTGTGTGTGTGTGTGAAAGAATGATCATTAACTCGGTTAACATACATGTTTTAAAAAAGAATTGAATGACTAGAACCGAGATTTAAGTAAAAATGTTTTAATATAAAAAATAAAAGAAAGAAAAAAGATAAAAACACTAAAACACTGAAGCTTAAATAAACTTTGAACATCATAGAGAGTCTCTATACATAATTGACATTAAATCGTTGTGGTTGTATTTAAAGCTGTTCTTTCGTTTGTTGTATTGTTGGGAAAGTACGTGCTAGTTGCATCTCGAGAACGCCAGTACATGATTACAGCTGAATGACTATCTGGGAGGGTATAGCTCAAGTTATTATTTAGATGAACAGGATTGAAGATGATTTCCCTAGATTCCACGATTTTTCTCTCTAGTTCATCATTGCAACGGAAGATGTTAGTAGATTTTTCTCAGCAGACTTTGTCACTTTGGCTTTCATCATTAGGATTAGCCGAGAAAAGGATATGATTTGATAATGCACTGGCTCACTGTCTCTTGTAAGTAATGTCCCTCATGTGTTCTTCCATACGCAATTCAACAGATTTGTCTGTCTGCCCAAAATAAGGAATATCACAATCACACACAATATTTTATATACACCAGGGTATTTGAGATGATGATGACAAGGTTTTGGGTGGCTTATTAAGAAACGGATCTTTGGAAGCGGAGTGAACAAGGTTCTGATATTGTATTTTCTTACAACGTTTGCTAATTTATGTGAAACTGTACTTATGTAGGGAATAGATATATTGCCTTTGAATCTATTTGTTTCTTCTGAACAATGTCTAGGAGGATTAAGACGGAATCTTTCAATGATTCTCTTGGAATATCCATTAACTTTGAAAGGAGTTTTGAGATGGTTTATTTCTGTAAGAAGTTCATTTGGGTCATCCAGAAGAGAATGGGTTCTATGTCCCAAGGTGGAAATTATTCCAAGCTTATGAGGAGGGAAGTGATGGGACTGACTATGCAGATATCTGTTGGTATGTGTGGGTTTTCTATATATCAAGATTTTGAGTTTACCAGAAGAGTGGGTCAGTTTGACATCAAGAAAAGGCAGGGAATTATCCGTTTCAAGCTCGGCAGTAAACTTAATACTATGATGTCGGCTATTGAGATGTTCGAGGAAAACCATAAGGGAATCATGTCCATGGCTCCAAATAATGAAGACATCATCTACATAGCGTTTCCAAACTTTAGGTGTTAAAATAAAGGAAGAGATAGCCTTGGTTTCAAAATCTTCTAAGTAAATATTTGCGAGTACAGGGGATGAAGGATTACCCATAGCCAGTCCATGATTTTGCTTGTATATAGTATCTTGAAATCTGAAGTAACCGGACTTGATGCAATGTGTAAGCAAGGCTAACATTTTTTTTTGGATAACTTGTCCTTGAGTAATGTTAGGACTTCATCTGTTGGGACATTAGTGAACAGAGAAGTTATGTCCAAGCTAGCCATGATTTCATCTTCATTAACTGTTATGTTCTCTTCTGGATGACCCAAATGAACTTCTTACAGAAATAAACCATCTCAAAACTTCTTTCAAAGTTAATGGATATTCCAAGAGAATCATTGAAAGATTCCTTCTTAATCCTCCTAGATATCGTTCAGAAGAAACAAATAGATTCAAAGGCAATATATCTATTCCCTACATAAGTACAGTTTCACATAAATTAGCAAAAGTTCTAAGAAAATACAATATCAGAACCTTGTTCACTCCACTTCTAAAGATCCTTTTCTTAATAAGCCACCCAAAACCTTGTCATCATCATCTCAAATACCTTGATGTATATAAAATATTGTGTGTGATTGTGATATTCCTTATTTTGGGCAGACAGACAAATCTATTGAATTGCGTATGGAAGAACACATGAGGGACATTACTTACAAGAGACAGCGAGCCAGTGCATTATCAAGTCATATCCTTTTCTCGGCTAATCCTAATGATGAAAGCCAAAGTGACAAAGTCTGCTGGGAAAAATCTACTAACATCTTCCGTTGCAATGATGAACTAGAGAGAAAAATCGTGGAATCTAGAGAAATCATCTTCAATCCTGTTCATCTAAATAATAACTTGAGCTACAACCTCCCAGATAGTCATTCAGCTGTAATCATGTACTGGCGTTCTCGAGATGCAGCTAGCACGTACTTTCCCAACAATACAACAAACGAAAGAACAGCTTTAAATACAACCACAACGATTTAATGTCAATTATGTATAGAGACTCTCTATGATGTTCAAAGTTTATTTAAGCTTCAGTGTTTTAGTGTTTTTTTTTTCTTTCTTTTATAATGTCACCTGATGAAGGCTGTTACAAGCCGAAACTAGTCGTGTTTTTTTATATTAAAACCTTTTTACTTAAATCTCGGTTCTAGTCATTCAATTCTTTTAATATATATATTTATTTATTTATTTGAATTCAAATTCCAACTAATTTTTGAAGTATATTTGGCTACTGTGGTGCTATCTGGTTGTAATATCAGTTCGCAGTGTTTCTCATGTCCGTGTTCGAAGGTACTGTTATCGAATTTTTTTTTTTTTTTTTTTTTTTTTTTTTTTAGCTCTCTGTATTTCTGTTTTTCCTTCGTGTACGTTTATTTTGTTATATTTTTGTGTAGAAAGGTATTCAGAAAGAGACAGACAATCAAATTACGCAAAAAAAAAAAAAAAAGACTGCAGAAAGTGTAGGAATATTTTACACGAAATTTCTATAATACTAGAAATGCTCCTTAAAAATAAGTAATGTTCAGGTAGGTCAGCATGTCATTGCGAATATTTTATTTTATTTTATTTTATTTTGAACTAAACGCTGTTTTCGTAACATTTTAGCAACAGAGTTTACAATATTTAGTATTATACGTGAATAAATCTTACAGAACGTGTTTCCTGATAAATGTATTTAAGTCGTCAATCTAAATATCACTCAGCTAAGTGAATTTAGACGTAGCAATGCTAAGCACACTAGGGGTGGACTGAGGAAGAGTTAACACCGCATTTTTCACTGTTCTTGTAAGAAAAGAACTGAAAAATACCCTCTATACAAAAGGACTTACCTCGGAAGTCAGCATCCGCCCGTGAATTGAAAATAACTTGATTTGTAAGCTTGTTCTGGTTAATGATCAATACTCCGGAAGTGTAACCTTCCGACAGTAACCTTTTTTTTTTTTTTTTTTTCCAAAGTTCAAACAAACTTATGAATATAACTGATCCGCAGAGAATAGTCGAAAATAGGGGAATAGTCAAAGGGAAGGGAATTCTTGTTAAACTTAGTAGGTTGGGTAACTAAATCAAGACACAATTCTGTCTCAAAACTCGCTGAACTCACTTTCTTGTTTGCGGTATCTGTCGTCACATACTTTTTTTATTTATTATTATCACGGCTGAACTATGGTTATAAGATCAATATATTATGGCATAATTGCATGTTTGTTCCAGTCGGTTTTTGCTTGTCGTGCACGGTTAAAAAATCCGAGTTTTCGGGAGGAGGGCGAATCCTGCTACCTCCACACGAGACTACCGAATCCACATTCAGTTGAAAATCTCTTATAAAAGTTCGATTTGGACAGGATTCTAACTAGCGAAAACACAGGAAAAAAAAAGCACCTACGACCGAAGCGAAACCAGGAACAAAAGGACAACTCCCTTAAGGCATCACTTGGGAAAACGAGCTTGTCTGGAAGAATCACCTTAGCGCAGGACGAGGTTAGAAAATCTGGTTCTAAATCCCGTCTAGAATGTGAGGAACATTTCAGAGAGCATCAGTTAAAGATGAGTTATACAGAGGTGGAGAGGTTATCCTTCACAATAACTGGTGTTTTTTGCACATATCTCTCAAAACAGCCCAACAGGCCGAAGAACGGCCTTAATCAACAAACGTAATAAACTGGCCTCATAGCTTTAGTTGATTAAGCTGTGATTTCAACTCAACCACTGTACTGATTTCTAATTACGAAAGTTATCATACGGGAAAAGCCACAAATAGAATGAGAAGAGGAGGGGGTAAGAAAGTAGGGGCGTTTTGAACTCTGTGATAACTCGACTTCTAAAAGAGATGTCAGTGAAATTTAAAAAAAAAAAATGTGGAAGAAACTTATGATAGGGAATTTTTCTGACTTTCTTTTATAGTTTGCAAAAGTAACTTCACCAATGAAAAATATAGATGTTGCTTTATCCATTTTGATTTAACTATATATATATTATATATATATATATATATGATATTATGCATTTTATGATATTATTTCATGTATACATATTTTAGAAACGAAAGTTTCTTGTGGGTAATTTCTCAGCTTTTTAAAACCAAAAAATAATTCAGAATTTCAGACGCATCACATACAACAGTGATCACGACTGGGTAAATTCAATGAAACAATCTTGAGGAAGCTGTTCTAGTCTCGTGAGTTTGCCTTCTCCATCTTACGGCTTCGTTCACCTGTCACTTTGTGAAACTTTATTTGAATAAAGAACTATGAAAGCTTAACAAAAGTTATAGGTAACAGAAACTTGGGACATTTTTACAAACCGTGAAATATCATAATTCCTCTGATTCTTATTTTTTATCACATAACGAAGTCTCAGGACAGTAGCGCACCCAGAGGGGGGGGGGGGGCAAGGGGCCAGGGCACCCCCCAAAGAAAAGGAAAAAAACACTAGAAAATATTCCAAAAATCTTTTCCTAATTTAAATTCATTTTTTTTTATTTATGTTGTGTCGTGTCTTCTATTTCTATACTACTAATGAATTAGCGATCACTGCAGATGCTCAGTCATAGGTCGTATGCGATGCGTAGTGTGTATTCGCAAATCGTCGACTCAACTCGGCCTCCCCCCCCCCAAGGTTAAATCCTGAGCGCTCGGCCCCCTCCAAGATTAAATCCTGAGTGCGCCACTGTCTCAGGAAATATATTAAGGATGGACTTGTCGAAATTGTTTGTAAAGGAAGTTCTGGATCAATAAAACTCAGGAAGCCGCGTGTATAAAGTAGATTAAGCGAGAAATATTGTATATACTGTAAGGATAACATCCACATGTTAGACCACAAAAAAGAGAATTATTCTGTGACCTCCAGTGCTTGAGCTGTAGAAAACTGGTTCAACTCCGCGCTACATACCTCGTGAAAGGTAACGTGACATACAAGACCGATTCCCTAAGGACATGCGGTATGCAAGACGAATAACACTGCTGTACGGAAAGGGTCATACTTCGTAGTTTTGATTTGAACAGAAATACAGGCAATGGTAATACAGACCCAGTCTACATAGACTTTCATTCGTTAATGTGTACTGCCTTTGAATAACTTAATGTTTTTCTACACTTGATAATAAGTTGGACAGCAATGTTACCCAACTTATCAGTTCTGTTTACTAAAATGTCATGGTTTAAACCTCCCTTGCGAAGAGCAACTAATGCGAAGGTCATTTTGGAATTAAAATCATTGTTGAACCAGTGTTTCTTTTCTTTTGGAGGAGAGGAATACGCATTTAAGTTCATTACGAAAATGTAAGGCTTCAACTATATAAACTCCATCGATGATCTAATTTTTGGATTGAATCATTTTAGGGAGTTCTCGGGAAACAAAAATTTAGTTCTTTATTTTATTTATTTTTATCGAAATGACTGATTCGCATATACTTTACAAAACACTACTCATTGTACATAATGATCAGCACCAAACTGTTGTGTCATTTAGCTTTGAAACAGCTTTAGGCATTCGTGATTTTGTTATTTGAACAATGATTAAATTTATTGATACAACCGATTTTTGCGACGTAGCATTGGATGATTGCACCATATTGTGCAACCCTCCCCCGTCTCTTAGGCTAAGGTGGACATAATAATGGAACCTGTGCTAGAGACCAAACATGATGCTTTTTCAAGCCACTTCAGGCTTCCAGCAAGCAAGGTAGTCTCACTTAGCAATGAAACTATCTGCCATTGGAATTAACCGTCTGTGAAAGTCTTGTTTCAAGGGAAACGTTATCTACTTGGCCAACTAAGCCGACAATTTTTTTATTAAATAGCACAAAAACTCCATCACTCGATGAAACAAATACATTCATTGTCTGCAATCACGTTTCCAAACGTTGATGAAATGAGAATGGGGGATAACTGAGATGATTGGGTGCGTGGAATATTCGCTTGTATCGTTGATATTATTGGACAGCAACCTTTTTTGTCCCCTTTTTATACATATAGCATGTCACGAAGGGCGGGGTAGGGGAACTGAATATTGAATCTATCACAAAAAGTTTTTCAAGATAATTTGGTGGTTATTTGTGCCATCTGACTTCAGTATATGTATAGTTGATAAAAGTCGTACTTTATATTTGAATTTTCATTTCGTGCTTTTTCTACATGTGACCTTCAGGCTTGAAGATTGAGTAACACTCCCCCCCCCCCCCCCCCCCGTCATGTAAGGTAAGACCATCACAATATATTCCACTACTAACCTCAGGTCTGTGAGTTAAGAATAGATATTTAAAGTCAGACGTCAACAGATTTTGAGACAACGTGACGACGAGGTAAATAGTTCGATCCATTCTTCGCCAGTATGGCGAGTCGTTCATAATACGAGACTACCTGAACAGTATCGGATGGTAGTATTTATTGCAGGGTATCGGAAGGAAACACAATCCCATAAATAACCGATGCGAGTGTATCTAAACACACGTGCTAGTTTTGTCTCGCCGATTTTGTGACATCTATATTTTTTTAACTAAACAACTGTCTTTCATGCAACGTCATCTGACAAGTAGGAGATGGCATCGGGTCATGACGTGACGTCCTTTCTTATTGTTGTTGACGGGTGAACTCTACTTACAGGTGTGCCGTCGGCGACCTTCTGGTGACATTGCTGTAATAATTTGTAGTCTTGTATAGAAAGCGGGGTGCCGCCATGACGACAAAGTATAAATCATTGCATACTTTTATTGGCGCTGTTCTATTCGAAATTTAAGGGAAAAAACTTAAGAAGGGAGCGATGCACGTGCCGTCTTAAATAAAGGAAGGTTGAAGGGTATGAGGATAATCCAGGATTTCATTGCACTAAGCAGTCAAAACCTTGTAATGCCATTATTCTTTTTATTATTATTATTTCTTTTTAGATTATCAAGATTAAAAATAGCATAAGACAGTTTCATTTGTCCGGTTGTACAAACTTAACATTGACTGTTTTTCAGAGAGGGGTGTAAACACGTATCATTAAGAAATTTCTCATTTGCTTCAGTCTCGTAAAAAAAAAAAAAAAAACTGTTTTTTTTTCATAACTTGCAGCTCAGTTTTATGTATTTTTTACACAGATATTCCACTGGTGCACCAAATATTTGCATGTAATTTATAAGCATTAATATTTCTGCCGGGAAAAGATGTTTTTCCGTCTGACTGAATGCTTCGTTGTTTCGATTTTAAATGAATGGTGACATTAGTAGCAGAGGCTCTACCAATCGACCAACCTTTGCTGTCGTGAAATCGAGTATACTTTATATAGTACATAATTTTAATTTTTTTTCCCCCGTAATGCATAATCCTCAGTACTGTATATTGTGATAATTTATGAAATCTACTCGGCAGTAACCATAGCATAATTTTGCAATAATGCAAAAATTGATAAATGCGAAGTGCTAAAAAAAAAAAAAAAAAAAAAGTTCATTTATAGCCAGTTTTTGATTCAAAGGTTACGGTCACCGAAGCCCATACATATATAATGCGTTCGTCTCGTGTTTCAGTAGCTGCATCGATAATATTTTTTAATCAACATAACAGGCGACAGTTGTTAAGTTATCCCATATGAAAATCTTCTTTCTGTTTAAGCATTCATTTCTAAGTAGTGCGTTAATTATTCCAAGTGCCTCTTCAGATCTATCTCTCTTTAGCTCTTAATTTATATCCGTAAAAAGATTTCAAGATTTACATTAAAGTACTTCTAGAAATCTTCAGGCGGAGACAACAGTTTTCAATTGGGCTAGAATTGTTGATTATATTTCCTTTGCAATACAGCATATGCTGGAGCTGCTTTTGCCCATCTTGTCAAGTCACTAAATTACTTTATCCTTGTAGGTTTATGCAAACTGTCACATGAATTTTAGATAGATGATATCGTCACTGTACACACGTTCATTTAATACATGATAATTGCTAGCCCTACCTCTGTGATGAGTTATTTGTGTATCCCGAGCAGGATTACTAAATAGTATTTTAATTATGGGAAAAGAGAGGGACCTTACTATCAGATGAAAAGCTTTTCGGAAATATTTTAGTTGCATTGATAAGTTTGGAACGAATTACAGATACAAGTAACTCGGCTTCATGAGAATTTTTTTTTATTTATATTAAGCCGCTATAGAGTGGAATTTGTAAAGCAAATAATCTAGAGAAAAAAAAAAGTAGAATATAGCCACCCAATATTCAATGTTTAACTGACTTACAGCTTTTGATAGATTACAGGATGTCCTGAAAGTACTGACAGCAAGAAATATACTGCTGCAAATTATCGAAATGATCCAAGTTGTATACGCAGAAATGAATGTGTATTATATCACAACACAAATATGCAGAAAATCTGTATAATGAAAGGAATCAGACAAGGCAATAAGTCCGTGTTTATTTAACATAATTATAGACCAAATTAACATAATTTGAGAAGCAAATTAAATACGTTTCAGAATTATTTTTTAATTTCGTGTAGCTCCTAATTTAAAATATCACCGAATAGCAAGGCTTATTTGGGGTAATGGAGATATCCTAATTTTCACCAAAGGCTAAATTAGATCTAGTAATTGTTTTAAATTTATATTAAGAGTGATTAGAAGAACATACCCAGTTGTATATTTTTAGAAGGTAGGGATGGCAAGATATTCGGAGCCGAAACGTCTGAAAACAGAATGAAGCTCAATTATGCGAACTTAAACTTGTATATTCATTAGCCGAAAATGATACAGGTAGAGAGCCCCCCCCCCCCATCCGGTAACTCGGGTTTTTCATCCCTCAAAACAGGCAAACCGGCCTCGTGAACGCACACGGCTACAGTCATGAAATATAAAATAAAAAGGAAAGCAACGGGAAATCGCCTTGCTCATAATCATATCCATAGTATGGTAGCTAGCTACCCCACACCAGCTGTATGGCTGAGGGGATAGGATAGATTTTGAAAGATTAAAAATTCAAATTATGAAAACTAAAATAAAAATTAAAGAACAAAAACTAATGAAATATATACAGGACCAGCAACATGACTGTACTGGCCGTGTCATGGGAAATACAGATTATAAACAGCACAAAACTACGAAAATTGTAAAAAGTAAAGTAAAATAAAATTTTAAAATGGTTGGAAACGCAGACGATATAATATTTTACTTGCAGGAAATGATATTCAAAAGCACTTAAAATCCAACATATATGCAGTAGTTGAAATATGAAAATATCAATGGAGCAATCGAAAATAATGGCAATTGTACAAGAACTATTAAGATGTAAATTGGAACTGAATGAGAAATATTGTAACGACTAATTAAATTTAATTACTGAAGAATAACTGAACAGTGAAAATATAACACAGAATGAAATAAAAGAACAATTCCTTTAGGCTAATAAATATCAAGATGTTCAAATGCTGCTATATTAGAAAAATAAAGCTGTTGTTCAGTTGCTCGACCAATAATTACGTTATGCATGCGAAACAGGAATAGAAAATATCAAAAATACAACAGGTAAACAGTACGTATGAAATGAAAGCACAAGAAAAATAGCTAATAGAACAAAATTTTGGTAGAATGAAGAATGTCAATTACACCCCATAAACGACTGAATAAAACATAGATCAGAATGGAATAAATATATTCATAAGAGTGTATCCAAAAAGAATAGTTCAGTTACCAAGGGACGGAAACCAAGTAAGAAAAGGAAAAATAAACGATTGGTATACTGGTTGTATTAAAGTGTTGCAACTGCAACAAGTTTAAAGCAAGAGGAAAGAAAACATAGACATGAATTGTAAGAATAAGTAATTTGACTTTATAAGGATTGCTCGCTGTTTATATATTATTAAGTCGCGTTGGGGTGTAAACCGTGTAATACTCAGACATTTTTAACCAATACTGAAACAACTATAATCATTTCAGAGGAAGATTTAAGGAATTTATGTAGCATGCAGTAATGCTATTTGTTCCTCGTCGATTGACCTCGTGACATTACGTCGTGCCATTTCTGTATTAGCCTAAACTAGCTTTCCTCTTTTCCAGAACTTGACATGCTTTCTCTGCTGAGACGGCAACCTTGTAGAAACGTTATCCCACTAGCTTTAATTTCTCATTGTCATTGTTACGTCAAATGCTTGTTGGCTTTCGCCAACTTTCCCACTTCTTCGTCTTAAAGCCTTCTTTCTAAACCTGTGTCGTTACGGATAAACATCTAAACGTATTTCTGTGACCTCACGTCCTTTATCGGTCCTGGGCCTTGGCTCGCAGAACTGTTCACCCCTCTTTTTCTCCTTCGTTGCCCAAGTAACTTGTACGGCGACACGAATGCTTTGTCACATCTCCCCTTCGTTTTCTTCCTGGGTTCACTGACTGCCTTGTCGCCATCGTCGCAGGAGACGGTCTAGTAGGACGCACCGACCCTGCTAACAACGAGCAAAGGACATCGCTGCCTGCGATCGACTTACTTGAGCCATAGCATTTCCGTGAGAAGTACTCTGGCGCCACGAGCCTACTTGACGCGTCCAAGGTGGGGGATGATTTCAATCGCGTCTTTGCTTTTCATTACCCATTGTGTCACCTTATCTCGGTGACGTCACCGTCATTTAGCCGCTAAGTACGCGTGCAGTCGTGTTTTCCTTCCCACAGCTATTTGTAAACGGTCGACTCCGTTTCGCTTGACACGTGCGTCGTGGTTGTGTGGTTTTTTCACCAGAATTTTTTTTTGAGGGAAGTGGTTTCTCAGTTTTCACTACCGCCATGTGAGAATAGCTCAAGCTGTTTTTTTCGACGCTATCCGATTTCTTTGAGATCTCGTTCTGAGGCAGCTTTCTGCATTTTCGGTATTTGCTTTTGGTAGTGCATGCAGAAGAATAGAGTAGAAATGCCTTGCTCAGACATTCCTTGTTAGTATGACATGCCATTAATATGTCGAGAGATGGATTTAGTTTCGACTTATCGAAACTCCTGCAATCTGTCTTTTATTCGATCACCGCATTCTAAACATTTCTATTTATCATGTTTTTAATATCTTTAAGTCATTCTTTCTGCCATCTTAAGATCTTACTCTCCTCGCTTCCGGACATTTTAAATTGGAATAAGTCTTTTGCAATATTACTGAGTTATCATTTAGGCCGAATCACATCACACTGTTCTAGAAAAGGCAAATTTCTCACTTATTATGCAAGGAATTAGTGAATCATCTGCACCAAGATCAGATGAAGGCAAACATCTGCGGTGGAAAGATCTGGCTCGAATCTCACGAACTACGCGAGAAATGTTTATATATATATATAAAAAAATATATTCTTAGATATTTTTTGCGATGCTCGGTTAGCTTCACACATAGGTAAACGGGTTTTTTCCTTTGAAAAAACTTTTTTCGTTTCGCAAGACATCCGTCGAAAACATTGACAAATACACGTACACTTCATGGGTTTAATGACCTCTCTGTGGCCAACTATACACAGAGTTAATATTATAACAGAGATAATACCATCAAATAATAATTAAACCAGATTTTTAATCAAATAATGATAAACCAGGGTTTTTTAAACACCTTGGACAAATGATTCATTCGCCTACCTCTAGTGGCAAAAATAATTTATCCTGTGTTAAGAAGAGCCAACAATAAAGGTTACATGTCTAAAAACGAAACCTTCGTCTAATTAAAGATAGATATGGGTGCCTCTTCTAGTCCACCGTAGTACTAACGTGCTGTAACCTTTCATGGGTGGAATTATTACAAGAAACAATAGCAAAAAAATAAAGCCAGGCTTGTCCTGAACCGTGAAAGAAAAATGTATCGCACTAACGTAGCAGTTTACGCCCATGCAAACTTGCCACCAATAGAGGCAAATTAGCTAGAATTTATTTGTGATATGCTGGTAATGCTAACGTGGAAATTACGTCAACCTCACATAAACATGTTGCTATTTATCTTAGGAAAAACTGTTTAATTTTTTGCAACAGTATGTACACATACTGCTCATACAGCGCCGCTTGGAGTGGATGAATTTTGGTTGAAATTTTCATTGAGTTACACATTTCAGTTTTGTTTTAAATTGAACAGATATTGACGCTTAAAGTGTAAGAAAAAAAGAAAAAAAAAACCTGACCCATTTGTCAATTATTATTTTTTTAATAAATCATTTTTAAGTCTTAAAGATTTTGTTAGCGTTTTCAGAATTAAGCAGGATATGAAATTAGAACGTCAATTAGTTCTGTATTTACTGATTATCGTACAGAGAAACTTAGATTTATACGATTTTCCCTTCTTTATTTAAACACTGCATAGTCTTCCTATACCTCATGAGCTATTGGCAGTGAAATTTATGTTGGAAAAAAAAAAAAAAGTGATGTCACAGATGCCCTTTCCATACAGAAAGTGTAGGATTATTAGAAGTATCCATTCTCGAATGCACGGTGCGATTTGAACCCACAGCGTGTTGGAGAGAGCGGGTACACTCTCCACTCGACCAACTAGTGATACGGGTCATTCCAAGTGAAATCATTGCGGGGGGGGGGGGGATTAAGCTTCGTTATTTTGATGAAAGCAAGTTTGAAGATTGAATCACTTCAGCACAATAAGATTTCTCAAACAAGGAAAGGAAGAGGAATGGTACGTACTCCCATCAGAATTATGGATGGGCTTGGGAATTAATGCGAAGGAATGTTATTAATGTATAGAACTAACTGTAGGCAAATGAACAAAGACTCGGCATTGAGAGAGAAATCTGATCATTGCAGAAATAGTCAGCAGTGCCCGCTGGTGTCTGATGCTTGTTTCACCATTCTTTTATTTCATTATTATAGAGCCTTTCCATTTGAAATCATCTAACAAAATTAAATTGAAGCTACAAAATTTTGTATTTTGACGAAAGTTATTTGGTTTCCCAATTCTTTACATGGAAGAAAAAAAAAAATTTTTTTTCCCCCATTTTCTGTCCTAATGTTAATTATGGTGGCCATTTTTGTCGGTGGATACACAGAATTTTCACTTTTATTTTTTTCACAAAAGGGAAGTTGTTTGCGGTGACAATATGTACTATACGCCCATAGATGCGAGACACTTCTGCGCATGTCAGAAGGAGAATCCATTCCGATATTTATTATTATTCGTGACACCTCCAAGGAGTCCGAAGACTCATCGTGGGAGGACGCCTACTATACAACCGTCCCCACCTACACCGAACCTCTACTAATTTTGGTAATCAATTCGTTTCGTGGGATGAGTGTTTATTATTATACGTCGGAAAATCAGCTTTCCTTTTATGAAAATTCTAGTTATTAAAGTGGTAACTATTTTGCTTGTACAACAGTTGGAATATTTACGTATAAAGCACGTGTTTCGCGTATCGATGACCAATTCGTACATCCTTTATTTCTTTCTCTTCTTCAGCATGAATTGAATATTCTTGGCAAATTGCCAAACTCGGTTCTATGAAGTGTGGGTATACAATAGTTTTTAATATCCTTTGCAAGTTTGCCATTGTGACCAGCCATTTAATGGTGCCCCTCAACACCATCACGTGAAATTTTGCCATGTGACGTGGCAAAAAAATAAATAAAATAAATATAAAGTGCCACCTTGCGAACAAATCAAAATCATCTTTGCGGTTTCAAGTTAACAGTTATTTTCGTTTAAGCATTCGTTTATTGTTTTTTTTTTATTCTCACATTTACCATACACTTTAAAAAATGGCTGGTGGGTAGATGTACGCTGAAAGATACAACGAAAAATATTGCAGTATTCTTCATTTTAAAAGACTGTCTAGGCTGAAGAGTTGATAACAGAATGGAACCAATTTTATTTTCTAGCTACCTATCAAAAGTATCTAATAAAAATTTCAAATAGTCTTTATTGTTCCCCACAGAATTTTTTTTTTTTTTTTATTTCTAAGTTATCTGTTTTTAAGTTTTTACAAATTTTGAGGCAATTTTTTTTCATAGAAGAAAAGCTTCACAAGGTAATTTTGGGTATACAGATCCCGCATGTATAAATGAAATCCAAAATATCACACTTGTGGATTCATACATTTAATGGTATTTATTGGACTGGCTGGAAATGAGAGATGATCAATTTTAAAATCCTCCGAAATTGTGAAAATTTCCGTGGATCCACTGGATAAAAATTACCACCATAATTAGACTGTCGGGAACATTTTTTTAAATTTTTTACTTCTATAAAGGATAGGGTGAACCAAGTAACTAATGAAAACACAAAATTATGCCGCTTAAAATTTAATTGGATGATTTCACATGGAATAACCCTACACTAATGAACACAAACTTATTATAGTACTGTCTCCGCAATGATCAGATTTCTGTCAATGCTAGGATATATCATCGTCCGCACGTAATTCTATACGTTAACGAAATTCTCTCATTAGCCCTAATCAAATTCCATTCATCCATAGTTTTGTTGAGCGCACATTCCATCTCTCTTCCTTGTTCAGAAATCTTATCCCACTGAAATGATTGTCATCAATAACTAATGTCTTGAATACCCGATCAGTGCTTAAGACGCTGATCTCCTCGTCATTTTCCAGTGGGGATGAAGATAATTATTTCAGTGCTATCTA
Source organism: Typopeltis vanoorti (assembly GCF_054136105.1). Lineage (NCBI taxonomy): Eukaryota > Metazoa > Arthropoda > Arachnida > Uropygi > Thelyphonidae > Typopeltis > Typopeltis vanoorti. Next base: position 44,727,997 of record NC_143552.1, read on the forward strand.
AACGCAATTGTCTTATTTCTCGGAAGAAAAATATTATTCCAGTCTCCTTTACTTTTCCAACGCTAGCGAAGATCAGTTTTCTCTTCTTGTGTTGACTTTCACATCCATCCTGGCATAAATCTTTCTCGTCCATAGCCTCGCCAGTCTCCAGAAAACTAGTATCATCTTGCGTTCAAAACTGTACTCTTGTCTGCAGAACTAATACTTTATAAATCCCAAATCCACCTACCTTATTATTGTTCTCATATCTGGGTTCGTATACCAAAAATCTACCCAGTAATACGGCATGATGCTGTCCAGAAGGGGTCATTTGCATAATATAATTCATTTGCATTCTCTTTAATAGGTACGTCCATGCTGCATCAAACTGGCCACCACCATTCCTAATGACCGGTTTTGGTCAGCATACAATTTGTTTTCAAACTTATGAAACCAACTTTTCATCTTCTTTCAGTCTGTCGCTGCATTCCTCTCTCTGTATACTTTTTCTTTACCTAATTTGCAACCACCACCTTTTCAAGAAACGTAAATTCACTCGTTTTTCCTAATCACTTCACACATTGCACTGTTATGTTATAGGTCTTGTGACCTCGTGTGTTGTGTTGATATTAAAAAAAATGTACGTGTAGGGTAAAATGAGTTGCTTGGATGATCATGTATCATATTACGAACATCATTAGCCATTTTACACCCTTTCACGGCCACACAATAAATTTCTATCAGTATAACATACTCAAGGCAAATTTTTGAAATCAGCATTAAAAGGCCATTAAAAGCATGTCATTTAAAATTTAAATATTTGAAATAAAATCTTAGGAACGTCCCTAGAAGGAAAGATGTAGATTTAAACCTTTAACGTTATGCTACCAAAAAAGAACGATACTAAGCTGGCTGCAGGCTTTACCACTAGGACGCTATTCAATACAAAGAACCGCCGAGAAATATAAGATGATACAAAATTAGCTGGAACCCTATAATCTAGAAAATTCACAAATGTTTGGTGTTATCTGAAAGCTAATATTATAACATCAAGTACCATAAAAAATAATAAAAAAATCCTACTATGTTGAGGGTTCAAGAGCTTATACAGCTCTATTGAAAATGCTCAAGGGATCTTGAAAGTTTGCTTGAGAAATGTCCTTAAATCTAAACATCCCAAGTTTGGTAACAGTCGCATTAGGTTCTAAAACGTATACATTGATAATCCATTGGATTAGTTGCCACGAATATATCCGTTTATCAAAAAGGGAGCTACTTAATGATATTTTCTCTTTCGCTGTTTAAATACGAGAATGCCAAGTGTTAATCATAGTAGTGAATGCGTGAGCGTAATACAGAATAGACAAGAAAATATTTCATGGATATTTGTTAACTTCGCCGAGTACCACCAGTAATACTAGCAAACTCCACGCCAATGTTTACTAGTATCTGAATTGAACTAGTGTTATATTAAAAGAACTTGTTTTATACAGATACGGTACTGTTTTTAGCATCATGTGTTCAATCAGTCATACGGAGGTGGCAGAGTTTTGTCTCCCAGAAAATATAAAACAAGACAAAATGACAAATAGCTGACAGTAAGACTACTTACCTCATCCTTAGTTATTTCTATCGTAATTCCAACCTCACCTACTGCCGTTTTGAGATGTTTATACTTCATCCAAAAGACATACATAGAGATAACAATCGCCTTCTAAAAATGGCTGCCAAATTAAAGACAGAAAATTGTTGCCCGAGTATTATTGAGCAACAGAAATAATGTTTCAAGTAGTTATGTTAAGCGTTAAAAATGTCCAATGGCAGTTAACATTTTTAACCATTTTCAACTTTTTAATAGCAATTTTAATAGTCATACCAACTCCATCTATTTTATTTCCATGCCCACAGTAAAAGGTGAACGAGATATTGAAATACAGCCGCCTAGCCAGGAAATCTTTCCAAGTATCGAGTTTCATGTCTGTGCTAAACGAGCTGATACGTTCGCATATTTTAATTCGTAGTAAGATTAAATGACTCGGTTATGTCCTCGTTGATGTTAGCTCGGCTTGCATTCTGAAATGAAAACGTTTCAGTATCAGTTTCCAAAATCAAACACAAGTAGAAAGCTGGGTAGGAATAGTGACTTTAAGGCCATGACTTGACTTGAATGGGTACTCATTCACTGGATAGTGTTTTGATTTGGTGCTCGAAACCAATCTAGGACTGCTAATGGGTTATTCTTATGGCAGGAGAGAGAGAGAGAGAGAGAGATGCGTGTACGTGGTTGTAGACAGACAAAAAAAAAAAAAAAAAAAAAAGAGGTTTTAAACGGAAGTAGAAAGAAAGTGACTGCTAATCCTTTCAAACGGTTCAGTAGGATGGCATGCTGAATATTTACAACAAATGTTCAGCATAACGTGAACAACAATATCAGAAGCAATATTAATATGTGTAGTAAGTTGATATACAGACAAGTAATCGCAGCGTTAATTGTACATCATTTTTAACTTCAAAGAAGAACTGCTTTATGTAAAAGTGTGTCGCAAGCCAATCGTAAGGACAGGAAGAACAATTCATGAATTAGTTTGTATCTTCTCCAGTATAGCAGAATCACAACGGAGACCAGACCTGCGCATAATAGTCCAAGTGAGATCTTATCAAGGCCTTGTAAAGAGGCAAAGTAACATCCTTATCTTTAGATGTGAACGTTCGTTTCAGTATTGCAATTATCTTTTGAGTTGTATTTGCAATCTTTGCCACATGGCCCCTAAACTTCAACTTCCTATCTATTAAAACTCCAAGATCTAGCCTCATCAGTTTCTTCTAGCCTAATCCCACCAATATAATACGACATTGGATATCTAATCATGCCGAAGTGAATGACTTTACATTTACTCACATTGAACTGACACCCATTTTTCCATGCCCACAATTCCAGCCCATTCAAATCATTCTGCAAGTAATGCATATCAGCAGTATTCCTGATGTACAGATTGAATAACGGTAAACCAAGCACTGATCCTTGTGGTACACCACTTTTTTTTTTTTTTTTTTTCAATCTTTGTACTAGTTATGGGCAATACTACCCTTATATCACGTCCAGACTTGATATAGGACTAAGCCTTTACAAGTGTTTTACCCTATGCCTGTTCTAGTTTGCTTGAGGGTCCTACAGGGCACACTGGTGTGCCCTGTAGGACCCTCAACGAAAGAACTTTTATATCCTCCTGCGTAAGCTCAAGCTGTTTTATGTCCTTATAGCTATCTGCGCTCCAATACGCCATGTAAAGAGATGGTGGCGCTGATAAACCTCGGCGTTGCCCCATGCTCCTCTTGGATCTTACTAACTAGATCTTGGTTATTCTTATAATAGTTTACCTTATTATTATGACTATAGACCCTATTCCCACCACCTGAGCATCAACTACCCAAACGTCACCATCTCTTTAAATCACTAAGTCTGGCTTACGCAAACCCGCGGAGGTCCTATAATGTGGTTCCACCGCGGTCTCCCAACCTTTGTTCTTAAAGCGGTTGTTCAGAATGGAGACCACGGCTTCATGCCTCCGCACGCGGCCCCCATGGGTGCGGAAGCGACACTGGGCTATATGAGACAATATCTCACTGTAGTGGCAGCCAACCCTGCAGTTTGAGTCGTCACTACCCCATGGAGCCCGCATGACTGGGTTCCAATCATGTCGGGAGGCAGCAGATATAACTCTTTTAAAGGAGCACCATCTACAGAACAGTACAACAGAGATGTCCATTTCTTGTGTTCTGCAAGTGCTGACTCAATTAAGGTACCTTGATAATGGGACCAGCCTTTAACCCTCCTAAAGTCTTCTTGTATTAATGGGCTATAGAAAGCCTCTCTGCAGATAGAGGAAGAAGATAGTTCTAACTTCGCGATTCTGGACAGCCGCAGGTGTGAGATCAGCCATCTAAGTGATGGAACCCCGAGCCCACCGTCCTTCACCCTCGTGTGGAAATATGCAGTAGGTGTCAGACGGCAGTCGGAGCCATGATCTCACGGCTGAATGGATAGCACTGTCCATTCGGGACAGTACCGAGATATATCCTACCAAACATCAACTTGTGGTAAAAGCGAGGTAGGGGATGGTGGGAAAGGAGAAACAGCCTTTGCTAGGGCTTAAGGGGAGCTTTCCTCAAAGAAGCGATCCCAGCTTCTAGGATAGAAGGGACAGAAGACCTTCCCTTTGGGGAACTTCAAGACTTATTGGACATTCTCCTTTCCAGTAAAGCAATACCACCCTACGCGCTTCAAGAACTATCTTCATTCCGAAGAAAGAAACTTCAAGCCGTGCATCAGACTTTAGACATCTCCCCTATGATACTTAGACTAACATAAAATCTTAGTTAAACGACTTCAACAACATATACAGCATGATTCTAGACAGAGTACAGCTTTTGTCCCTTCGGACCGCTGTGCCGAGAATATATATATCTTCTTCTCTTCTCTCTGATTCCGCCTTAAGCCTCTATATATGGCGTCACTTGACCTACAAAAGGTCTTTGATAGCGTCTCCCTTCCCGCTCTCCTTCGAGTGCTGTCCATTGCTGGATGTCCAGAACCCTTTCTTTCCTATGTTATGAACATGATACCGAAGTATCTCCACTCTTCTAGGATGGTCAAAGCATACAACGGCCTCCTGTGCAGGGAAAACTCTATAGTCTCTACCTTAAGCGTCTTGTCACGACCAGAGGGGACAAGAGCTAAAGAGCAGGACTTCTCTATAGAAAGGCCTCGAATAGAGAAAAAGTCAACTGCCCGGTCAAGGAGGTCCTGCAAGCCTACATTAGTAGAGGCTACGAGAATAAGATCGTCCGCAAAGGCCATAGCATTAAAGGAAGAGTAGCCTATATGGCTAGGAAGAGAGTGAAGAAACTCATCTAACCCAGTTAAAGAAAAGAGCGGATAGAGGATCACAATTGCGAACACCTCGCACTGCGGGAATAGAAGTCGCACGGGACCCTGTAGTGATAGTGATGGAGCTACCCAAGTATAGCTCCATAACATAGGAAAGAAAGGGTTCTGGATATCGAGCAATAGACAGCACTCGAAGGAGAGTGGGAAGGGAGACGCTATCAAAGACCTTTCGTAGGTCAAGCGACGCCATATATAGAGGCTTAAGGCGGAATCAGAAGAGAAGAAAGAAGATATATATATTCTCGGCACAGCGGTCCGAAGGGACAAAAACTCTCTGTCTATAATCATGCTGTATGTTGAAGTTTAACTAAGATTTTATGTTAGTCCAAGTATCATAGGGGAGATGTCTAAAGTCTGATGCACGGCTTGAAGTTTCTTTCTTCGGAATGAAGATAGTTCTTGAAGCGCGTAGGTATGGTAGTATTGCTTTACTAGAAAGTTGAATGTCCAATAAGTCTTGAAGAATATTCAACAGCACCTTCCGAAGCTTAGCCTCAGGAAAGCCATCAGGCCCGGATGCGGAGAAATTGGGTGGAAGAGCTGCTTTGATCTCCTGGATGGAAACAGGCTGGTATATTTGAAGGGCAGGAATGGACCTCAATATCGTAGGTTGGTCATCATCAGGGAAGTGTGGAGGTGGAGCAGAAAAGACTGTACTCCAGAATTTAACAAAATTATCATGTAAATCTGCCAGAGGTGGAGGGGAGGCATCGTCAAGGATGGTCTTGGCACATTGCCCTCTATTCTTTTATCATATAAAAAAGCGTCTTTTTAGAGGAGAGGGAATTGAGTAAATACAATGCTTACAGTGCAGTACTCTACGTATCGTATTGTATGCATGCGCTGCGTATATTATATGAACGCTGCTTAGTAGCAAATCAAAATGTCTATCCACCTCAAAAGTGACTAGGAAGCTAAAATTTTTGATGCGTGGTTTACGGGGCTATCCGAAAACTGGAAGTTTCGAGTTTAAATAGCCCCAATTCCCTCTCCTCTAAAAATACGCTTTTCCCTTTAAAAATTTTTCCAGGTGTGATTCTTTCCATCTTGTTCATTCGCTTAAAGCGAATGGACTCTATGCCTACAATATATCTTCCGATAGTTTGAGGATGAAAATGGGGGGGGGGAATACTTTGGAAACTTTTGAATATACTCCAAAAGTTTTTTATTTTTATTTTTTGAGAAGATTAAAAAAAAAAATTAAGTTTTCCACAATCGTAGCTTTTTCGCTAGAATAGTTTTTTTTTTTTTTTTTGCATATACTACGCATAAAAATATGATCTGTTCTTTTAAAAATAGAATTGAATAGAAATTATTTATATTTTCCAAGTCAAACAAGAGAAAATCAAGTTTAAAAATCATGCTGTGGTAGTTTCAGCTCTTCAGTGGCCAAAACATTTATCTTAGATACTGAAATTTAGCAGATATACATCATGTAAAAAATACTTTTTAAATATGCTTTATTTTTCGTATTTTTTATGTTGCTCCCATCGTGAAAGAATATAAACCTGTATTTATAAATTAGCACCGTCGATGAGCTAAGAGATTTTTATAAATTTAATTTTTTTCTTGTATTTATTACCATTATTTTTATTTATAGAGACCAAACATGGTACTTTTCCAACCATGTTTGGAAAAGATCTCCAGTAAAAGCATTGAAATTTATCTTTACTCAGATATTCAAACATCCACTCCCAAAGTGTTGAATGATTTAAACGACCGCTGTTAATTGAAGAACGAGTACATTAATAATAATTTAGTCATGGAATGCCTAGCATTTACAGGGCTTCCAAACATTTTGCAGTTAGGTCCTAATATTGCCTGGTTGTCTTTGGTAGCATGTATAATTAATAGTTGCTTTTGATCTATTTAATATAGCTACGCCTTAGATGACAATATCAGTTTCATACATTATTGTGAAAGAAGCAAGTTTTCAAACGAGCCACTTCATATGTTATTTGCCAATTTCATATTTATTTTACTTAAAAATAGACGAACTAAATGTGGCTTAACTTAAACATGAATTGAAAGGAAGGGTAGTGAACTATCATTCGTGCTTAACAGTGAGATCCTTTAGATCTCAAATGGAATATATTCAACGGTGAGACGCGGTCCTTTACAACTTTCTACATTATCGCATAGATGGCGCCACTCCCTAAGAGTTCAATTGAAATTCATCCTTTCGAATGGACACAACAAACTTGTCTTCTAAAATAGTGTTTCTCTGCTTGGAAGTCTCTCTCATGCAATCCCTTCTCCCGGTACCCTAATGTAGCAGTACCGATGAGTTCGCATAGTACTGTAGTTCTTACAAAGAGGCATTCAAAACTTTTATATTATTCAGATTTTACAATATTACAGAATGGAATGCTTATCTTTTACTTTTACAAGAATGTAATACGTAAAAATTAAATATCTGTTTTTGTAGCATTATGACGGTTAAGCTGAAATCTGGGGCATCTATTTTACTGAATAGAACTACTGAACTCGCATCCACCCTCGGGTAAAACTCAGGAAGTAGTTGATAAAGAAATTCGTCAGCTATTAAAATTTCGAACGAACTATCGGTTTCGCAGTTTGTCATTTATTTATTACTTTTTTAACGAGGCTTTTCTACCTCTTTTCATTTTATTTTGTGAAACACGAAATTAATTGAAGGCTAGGAAATAAATGTACTTAGTATAAAATTATAATATATGATAATAAATATCCTTGGTTGAAAAGAATGGCAAGTCTTCTCAACTAAACTTAAACTGGTATTATACGAAGTTGGCAGGGTTTGTTTTTCTTCTGGGATCTCGGATTTTTTTTCCAATCCAAAAAGCATGCAAGTTTAGGAAATACCCTCACCTCATAACTTTGCTTTTGTTTAATTGCACAGGGTCCACATCAGATTATTTGCACAGCGCTGATAACATTGACTGAACTCGCTTAATCATCATAACAAGAGTTCTTAGATGTACTGTAATTCAGCCCAAAGAAGAGGTAGGTTTCTGACGATCATACAGCGTACAAGAGTCAGCGCTCTGGATGTCAGACTCTTCCATTTCTCCCGTCCTCAGTGAATCTTTGTGAGGAAAGGAACCGTAGCGAGTTGCTGACTACTTGTTATCGATTTGTCATTTTATTCAATAGAGAAAAATGGCAGATCAATAGCAACTAAGGCTATGAGAGCAGTGCCAGTTCTCCGGATCGGTTTGCCTGTTTTGTTGGATATGAAAAACCAATTTTCGGGAAAGAAAATTGTAAACGTTTTTCCTGTGCTAGATGAGATTCGATTTCAAACCAGGTCTTTCCGATCAGAGCATCATCGATACCGACTACAGAGGCTTTCTTTATTCGACTGTCAATCCACAGAAAAAAAATGTTAAATTTGAAGCGTTAAATAAAATAAAGAGCACTTCGGAAATAGCTAAAAACACTGGGGAAAAAAAATGTAGTTTTCTCCTCTTCTGCAGGTCTTTTATTCAGTTTCAAGTAGTTTTGTTGCACCTAACTTCATCCAAAAGAGAGAAAAAAATGTAAAATCACATTAAAAAAAAAACTCATCTCAGAAAAGTGATCAAGTAGTGAAGAGGAGGAGAATACTACTTTTTTTTAGTGTGTTTTTAGCTATTTTTGAAATGCTATTTCATTCATTTTATTTAAGTTTTCCTGTGGATTGACTGTCGGATAAAGAAATCCTCTGTAGTTGGTATCGACTGCAATTTGGCTGAGATTTAAATTTCCATCCGAAATTCGACCAATACCATAACAGCAACAACGATATCATTAATGAAAAAAAAAAAAAAAAAAATATATATATATATATGGAATAAAAATGTCAACCAAATAGCAGCATCAAAATTACGGCTAGCCTCCTGTTTTCTGAGTACGTTGGCTTATCTTTTTTACATTATCAGATGCCTTTCTACGATATTTTATTATGTATACAGTTAGTTGCCTTTAAGAACAGTACATGAAAACCTCACAGAAAGCATGTCTTTAAGAGACTCCAGTTCTGACAGTATGTCCTTCTCACACACACACGCATTTCTCAACACTGGGTGAATACCGTGGCAGTCAACCTTTCTTGTTTTATATGCAGTACAACCAACCTCCTTATTCGCGAACTCGATTTGCCTAGATTCGCTTACACACGGTCGACAAAATGGAGAACATAAATCGATTTACAGGAGTGATATTCGCTTTAATGCGGTTTGGCAGACGCAAGTACTGATAGAATTTCTCGATACATAAGAGAATACACTGGACAGTCTTAAGCAGATATAAAAATCGATGTCCATTTTAGTTGAAGTAAATTGTGGACTGAAATAGGCAAATCTTTTAGCACAAACTATTATACTTTTAATATTACATACTCGTCTGCGAAGTAGTTGTTTTTATATGTTATTTATTTTTGGAAGGGAGAGGTTTCCGAAAATCGGAAACATGATGCAATTTTATTTGTTTTATTTTTTAAATCGGAGAGTAATAACTACCGCTTTACATGAATACAAACTACATTTCATAATGTAGTTTCATATCCATGTAGCGAGTAACTTCGCTGTGCGTTTGAAGTCACGTAAGGAAGTAATCTTGGTCGCCTGGGATTTTAAGTACTTTCGAGGTTAGTTGCTACACTGCTAAACAAAAACAATAAATAAATAAAAATAACATTTCTTGCGATGAAACGAGTTCTGTAGTGAAAGAATATTCTTTATACAATTTATGAAGTCCTGTCCAGTAAACAACTTTTTATCCTAGGGAGAGGGAAAAAAGAGAGAGAGAGACTGATGGAAAAAACACACCCTGACAAACACGGCACCATGGAAATAGAATTAACTACTCTTTATCATTTCTAAAATTATGTTTATAAGAAGTCAAGTTACTTGACCATAACATGCCAATGGTTCTAAATTCATAGGAAGACAGGATAGGATAGAAGTTATTGAAATTCTCGTCTGTTCTCATGGCGATACTTAAAATTCTCGTCTGTTCTAAGCAGCCTTGGTTCTCCAAGAAGTGTGCCAATGTTACAAGAGAAGAACCGGGCATATAGTGGTTAGCTTTCATCGAAATCTTTATTTCCTTTTCTGTTCATGCCAAAATCTGAAACAGCAGACTACCAGCGCATCCAACACTTTTTTTGAAAACGTTAAAAGCAGGAAACTTTCATCCTACGAGGTCCATGTATTACTAAAAACAGTCATACTTTCTAGTCTCTTGCCAAAGCTATTGGCCTTAACTGTATCTTTAACTGTGTTTACTTTTGGGATAGTGCTTTCATTGCATCATCACCCACAGATAATGAATGGCCTTTCCTTCTAATTCTTGTAGACGATATTGGTAAATGGCCTCCTATTCTGGACATACATTCAGTTTCTGCTGTTTGCCTTTTACACAAATATTTTGATGGACATCGTTCAGAATTGCCATTGGTAATTTTCCCCTTCTAAAATACGTGTAGCAGCTATTTAAAATTGGTCTTTCAACTCCGAACTCTCAAAACAAAATTTTCTTACATCTTGATTCATTTTTCTTTTTTTCGATTAATGTCGTTTAGAACAAGCATTTCCGAAACAGTACAGTCTATTGTCTTCAAATTCAGTGAAAGAAGAGACGTGTTAACAAGTCTCTTCTTTCTCATCTGGTCTTGCCCATCCATGGTATTAGCATGCCATTGGTTATCATAAAACAAAATATGCGATAGCTTTCAGAGAAGGAAAAAATTAAATCCCAAATGCACTACACGCGCGTATTGTGAACATAGGACTTGTTAAGTTCCACTGTTAACAAATTTCTTCTTTCTCCTCTGGTATTGCCCATCCACAACTATTAGTCATCATAAAACGCACGTTCAGAGAAGAAGGAAAAAATAAAATCCCTATTGCACTATACACACGTACATTGCTCATACGACATGTTAAATTCCAGACCACCGCTGTATGAGTTTTGTCGTAAAGCGACAAAGGGAACATGCCAACCGGTTTGGTCATCAGTCTACACCTGTGTTTCTCAACGTGGGGCAATTTGAATATTTTTTTTTGGGGGGGGCAATTAAAAATGTACATGTACATATTTATATTATTCCTTTTCACTTGGCTGACTATTATGCTAGAGGGGGGGGGGTGTATCAAAATCTTTGAGACGTTGAGGTGGAGCATGATCCAAAAAAAACGTTGAGAAACACTGGTCTACACCATTAAAGTTTTCCATTTCGACAATAACATTCTCGTGTTTATAAATTACTGCAGTATTAACTGTTGTAGCACTTTTATTTCACGAAGAACGTTTTCGTTGTTTTTAACAACAGTAGTGAGAAATAAGTTTAGCCTGTGGTCTATCTCAGTGTGAGATACGTCACTAAATTTAATAATTTTAATCTTAGTATCTAATATAATAGGTTTACGCGTCTTCTTTTCACTGGAAGCAACAGCACCCTTAGTTGGAATTCTGTCTGCCATTATTCACAACAATCAAATAAAATGATAGAATTCACAGCGAAACATCAAAAGAGGTCAGCGGCCAGATCGGTTTGAAAGCACCAGTTCTCGTCTGATCACTGAAGTTAAGCAAACCTGAGCCCAGTTAGTGCTTGGAAGGGTACAACCTGGGAGCCCTGGATGCTGCTGGCATTAATTATAGTTTTTCTCCCTAGTTTATCGGTTTTTCCTCCCGCAAGCAGGCAAATCTGCCCCGGGGAACATACGCATCTACAGACATAGAACACACCGGGAGGCATAGGACTCGCCACCTTATCCTCGGGACGGGTATGACTTAGAAGGGCTAAGGATAGCTCGTAGGCATAATACGTGAAGAGAAGAACATCAAAACAGATGTAGCGAGCTACGACATCGTAAACGGTTCACGAAAACAGCATAGATGATTGTTGATTTGCTGGAACATCATGTCGCTAAAACCGTCGTATGAGTGAATGCAACGTCGTATAAATGGACATTGAACAGCGTTTTATGAGCGAAGCGTCGTAAGGCGGGGTATTACTGTATATAATCGCATATAATATTATGCAATTACATAAAATAGTGACATAAAACGAATTTTGACGCAAGTTACTGTTCTTTCAAATGCATTCTAAACCTTGTGTAAAAAAAAAAAATGTTTTGCATCAGATTTTTACAGGAAATTAACTCGTTATTTCTTTTATTTAATTTGGAACATCGCAACTCACAAAATTCATTCTGTATTCACTTGTCTCACATCAAATTTAAATCGTTCATGAAGTTCTATATTTTATTAAATATCTGGTTGTAGATGATTTTCATCACCCATTGTGAAACCACCATCCAGCTTATCTGGAAGCCTAAAGAGACTTGAAAACCTATGTTTAGTCTGTCGAGTAGGGGTACCGGATTATCGAATCCTTTACAAATAATAAAAAAAAAAAGTGAAATTTGAGTTTTTCTGAAGTTTTAACTGCTTCAAATTAATATTTCAATTATGTGATTTAAAGCAAACAACAGATTCAAAATTCAAATCTGAAACTTCATCTCCAAGTGTTGATACAATTTTTGCAGTTTTCTTAATGATTAATCTATTCGAAACTTTCAAGTTGCTCTGGCCCTGGCTTGGAGGTTTCCTTCACATCGCACCTATTTTATTAGCGCCAGTGCAGGGAATTATTATTCCTATAAGGCTGAATGCAGTACCATGTCTTAGCCGCATACGACCATGATACGGCTGGCAGTTGTCTTGGGCTCCATGCTGTTGAAATAATAATAATGGGATACGCTAACTAGGTTTTTTAACCGCAGTTAAGTTTGACTCAAAACATAGTCAATAGAAGAAACTCTGATACCAGTGTCCTGGCATTAAAGCAACAAATTGTTGTTTGTGATTGCACAAAAGCATCGTAATTGGAAGAACGAAGGTGTGTTGCGCCCTTCGATTGGAAAAGGCCGAAGTTCGATTTTCGTCGTGACGAGAGGAATCATTATATGATTTTTTTTCCCCAATTGAAGGTGAGTTATCCGATCTCATACGGGGATAGCAGGGCTTTTTTCTCCCGGAAACTCGAGTTTTTCATCCCGCATGCAGACAAATCCGCCTTGAGAAAACACACAATTTACAGACTAAAAATATTAGTGGCGTTGGTGTATATGATGATGGTAGTTGCGGTTCCCTGTAGTTGGTGAATTAAGTGGTAGAGATGGAGAGTTGTAGAGTAGGTACCTCTCCCGCGATGAGTCTTTGGCCTCCCTGGAGGCATCACGTAATAATAAAGTTATTTGTGAAGTGAAATCGGATAGGGAATAAACATACAAGAAAATCTGTGGTATCGGATCGAAAATAAATAATTTACTCGATTCGTCCTGAATTGTCCCATAATGTTACTATGAAAAAAATACATTCATGCATTTTCAACGAATTCGTTCATTTATATTCCTGTCTGTCCTATGAAAAAACACTATTTTTCAAAATTAAACAACCAACCAACTCAAACCTCTCCACTGGTCTGTGTCATTGCGTTATTGATTTTCTGCGAATAATTCTCAAGATCTAAGAAGATTATGACATAATTCGAGGTGATAGATGACTAAATCACTCACTGGGACCATCATCTTGTTTATTGATTCTTGAATCAATAAAAAAATAAATCAATCTTGAGCAAGATTGATTCTTGATTCCCTGATCCTTACCCATTTATAGTGTACTATAAAAAAAGTGGTATGGATTTCCATTCTTTCTTGGGTGGGATTGGAATGAATAAATAAATAAATATATATATATATATATATATTTTTTTTTTTTTGGTGAGGTGGTTTGAAGTTTTCACATTGCGCTTTCTAAATTAAAGAAAACTCATTTCAAGAATCCGAATTGCCTTTGCAATACACTGGTAAAAATGGAAATGTTCTCTTTTAAATATTGATTTTTGACTTGAGTGACAACAAAAATTCCAAAACCAATTTTACATGAAACACCTCATATAGAGGTCACTGCGATTCAGTGCTTGTTTCACGAATGACGTCATCGATTAGAAACATCATTGGATTACTATAATAAATTGCATTTTCAAACGGAAATACATTTAATGCACTGATGTTATTTATGGAATGTGGAAAGGGGCATTCAAGAATACGTCAACTGTTTGCGTCATAGCATCGCACTGAACAGTAGATTTCCTAATACGCCATCTTCAGGCACTGGGACGGACTAAATAAGCTTAACTAATTGAATGATAGATTCATTTATGGACAGGAAGTTAAGAACGACGATGGCAAAATGCAATCGAGAATAAAATAGCTCCAAAATTGCATCATTATGGGATGTCAATATATACTGGAAATACTTTTCCATTTGTAATGATAAAGATAACGATTTTTATTCAGTTGGAAAATGGATTTAAAATTGGGTCACATGCCATTGAATCAGAGTTGGTACGAATAGTGCATCGGAATGAAATTCAATCGTATGCAATTGGATATTTGTAAGTCCACTCTGATCGCAAATAACTGCCACTATCCATTCAAAAGTTATTTAGTAAGTGAAAATTAAAAAGAATGACATATATAAATAGGATCAAAAATAATTTCATTCAGGACACTAGAAGGACGAGCATTCTTGTTTTTACACATTCTTGTTTTTATTCATCAAAACAGCAGCAGCAATATTAGTGATTAAAGGCATCTTTCTTGTTCCATAAAATTTTTGCGGTGTCCTTCCATGTTTGTCTTTTATCTATCACAGTTGCTGTTCCTCAAGAGATATTCACCTTCCTCTATTATATACTCTCCTAATGATATTTATTTCCTCTTATTCGTGGGAGTAATTTCTCGTTGATCACTTCCCCCCTCCATTTACTTTTCGGTACTCTTCGCCAACTCTAACTCCAATGTTTCAATTATTCTGGTGTTTGCTTTAACAGAATCTAGGTCTCACGTCCATAAAGCGTAATACTCCAAACATATGCATTTATAAATCTTTCTAACTTTGTTTATAACTGAAAGAAACTGGATATGTATTGTTTCACTGTTGAGCGGAATCTTAGCCAGTGACTGGGAGAGTTGTAATCCTGACATGGACTTTTGTTTCACTCGTATTTAGCTTTTTTTTTTTTTTTAATTCTCTCCTCCGCCGACGAATCATTTTTATAGTTGTTTGCAAACCAGCAATTACTGCGATGTCATGCAAATCTCATCTGTAAACTGCCTTTATAAGAATATTAGATATTATTTTAATTTTGTTTATAGCTAGTTCGATATATGTTAAAAATTTAGTACAAGAAGCAATCCCTGTCTGACTTGATCATCCCTCTCTTTTTGTTTTTTTTTTTAGTAATTCTCGTCTCTTCCCAATCTACCTGTTCTGAATACCCATATATATAATCTTATTGTCTCTCCAATCCATGTTAGCTCTTTCCATACTTTTCAACGATATTTCCAACCTGCTCTAAAATGCCTTTTCCAAATTTTTGAAAGCAAAATGTAACTTTTTTTCTCCAGTCTTTTATTTCGATGATTTTTCTTAGTGCAAGGATTGTTTCACCTTTCCCATATTTTCTTCTATATTCTAACTAGTCTTCACATATATTCCCTTCTGTTTTATTTCTTCTGTTTTCTTTTGTATTCTGTTTTGAAGCATATGGCAAGAGACTAATTGCGCGATAATTTTTGCAGTCTCTGGCATTGGCTTTTTTTGGTATTGGGATTAATATAATTTGTTTGAGGTCCCTTATTGTATCTCCTTTTAAGTTTGGTCAACTCAGATTTTATCATATCACCTGTTCTTTTATCAGTTCTTATACTATCTTGATCTGCTTCTTTTCCATTTAGTTTCTAGGTACACTATTAAACTCTTCTTACAGAATGTCAGATCTTCTCTTGCACAGACTATTTTTGATTATATTAACATGTATATCCTGACTATTGTATAGTTCTTTCAAATGCTGCCACCATCTTTATGTATCTTTCATATCTTACAAGGTATCATCGTTTTAATCTTTATCATTCTGATATTCTCACGTATTCCATTTCCTTTTTCTTGCATCAAATTTTCATTGTTCTGAATTATTCCTGCCTCCATTTTTCCGTCGGTGTTTCTGCACTCAAAAGTGATTCTGTTTATTAATCTTACTTATTCCTAGTTGCTTTTCATGCTGTTTATTTCTAATTTTATTTCGCCTTTCTGCCATTAAGATGGCCTCACTTGTTCCGCTCTAAGTTCTAGGTCGTGTTATTTTGACCAGATATTTAAGTGCCTCCGTAGCACGATTGAAAAAGGCCTAAATTCGATTCTCGTCATGATGAGAGGAATCTTTATATGGGTTATTTTCAATTGGAGGTGAGTTAGCCATCTCATACTTATATAGCAGGGTTTTTTCCTACCAGAAACTCGGGTTTTTCATCCCGCATACAGCCAAATCAGCCAGCCTTGAGAACACACGCAATTTACAGACAAAATACTAGTGGTAGTGGTGAGCAGTAGATGGCATTGGTGTAGGTGATGATGGTAGTGGCGGTTCCCTGTAGTTGGTGGATAAAGTTGTGGAGACGGAGAGCTTTTTTTCGGAATAAATACATACACAAGCACGCATAAATTAAAAAGATAAAATTCGAGCGAACCACAACATTCCAACAATGGTAAAGCGGTTAAATATTATACCAAAAGTTATTTACAAATTTGTAAATAACTGCTAGTTATTTACAGCGAAACATGCAGAAGTTTTGTTTCTTATCATAAAAAAGTAGGCTATAGTTAAACAATTATATGCACGTAGTGATTCTATATTCTTACGATCCCACAAGAAACGTTTTCTAAAAAAAAACATATCGACACTTCATGATATCCGTTTCTTGACCAGTGGAAATCCAGAATTTAGTTTTGGCAGTAGGGTTGACTTTTTTAGTGGGAGGTAAAGGGTTGAGAAATAAATATTGGTTTTTTTAGAACATTTTTTGATTTTGTTTAATTAATATAATTCATTTCATTTTTAAATGTGTACTGTATTGTGATTCACAAAATCATAGAGGCAGGTATTGTTGCATAACCGAACAGTTGCAATATTTTTCTGATTTCTTGAGGAGGGGGGGGGCGATTTCTCCTATCCTCTACCTTGACTGGATCTACCACTATCTGTCCAGCATCCCTTTTTTGTGGTTATTGTTTCAGCTGTCTTTCCCCATTACTGTGATCATCAGTCAGTAAAAAGAAACAGGGACGCGTTATCATCCCACTAATATCCGTGAAAGTGACACTTAGGGTGGAGGTAATGTGATGGTTTGCGGAGACATCTTGTTGGGCGAATACACTGACCTGTATGTGCTTCCTAGCGGAACTATGAATGCTGCAACTTATACAGACGATGTTCTGTATCCCTATGTTCGTTCATATGTAAGTATGATAGGGGAGGAAGACATTTATCCTAAGCATCATCGAGCGAAGATTGTGGATCGGTATCTTCAAAAAGAGACAATCGTAAGTCTGGACTGGCCAATCAAGTCTCCTGACCTTAATCCTATCAAGCATATCTGGGATGCTCCAGGTAGACGTGTTGCTGCTCTCAGTCCCCCTCCCCAGACCTTGAGGGACTTAGGAGAGTTTTGCAGGAGCAATAGTTATTACCACCTGAGCTCCTGCACACCATTACAAACAGTATGAAACATCGTTGAGAACGCTGTATTGCGGTGAGGGACGACTACATTCCTTAAACTCGTAGTGACACTTTGATAATCTCATTTTGACCACTTGTTTTTGAATATTGCTTTCGTATACCCATTTGTTACTGAATTAAACTGTTTATTTGCATTTTCGCGGACATTTCTTCTACATATACTAATTTTTTTTTATCAAATTGCATAAAAATTCATCATAGAGTTTTTGAATTATCGTGATTTTTCTCTTTGTTCCTTAACTTATGGACACCGGTGTATTTCTTGCTACAGTCACTAAGTAGATTTGGTCCCACACGAGCGATGAAAATCACCTACTACCTATAGTCGATTATAAACATCTTACATGCTACAGTAAAATTCGAATCCACAACTTATAAGCTGGAGAGAAGACATTATTTACTCCACCAGCTGTGCCAGCGATTATAGATGATACAGACATGTCTGTAAATGAAAGCAAAGCCTCCACGAAAAGAAAATCTTCTGCATATTATTATTTTTATTTGCTTTCATTGATATTCAAAATATTAAACTGCAGCATTATAACAAAAACACGACCTAATAAAAAATGGTGCGTATCCGTCCGCATACAAGTTATTTCTAAACACTGGCTCGACGGAATTCTTTGAAATTCATATTTATCTGCCAAAAGAATTGGAACCGACAGCGGAATTAGCTTCCATCAATCAACAAGTACCATATTTCAGGTGTTGCTTATTATCTTAAGTATGTCCGTGCATTTTTTTTTCATGGGGAAATTAATATATATTAAATGTTATATTAATACTGCAGACTGGGATTTGTTTCCCTTCATTTCAAGATTAAAGAATAAAGACAAAATTATGAATCTTTGCAATCGAAAATGCCTAAATATTCTTGTCCATTCATCACTTTTTTGAGTTATGCACATAGAAGAACACCTGTCAGAACAGACTTTTGTTCTTTCAGATTTTCTAAAATCAATTTTGATTCCCGATGCTTGGCACCGGTTGTTGTCGCCATAAGGCTGTCTCTTGAGTGATGTGAGCTACTCTTTCCAAGACATCTTAATGCTCAGGAGATTCTTCGGAAATACTTCACTGGAAACAATTTCATATAGGATTTTCTTTATTCCTGTGTTGAATAGTTGGAAATATGTTTTGTTTTTGGCACTTCCTTCTAAGTGCATGCATGAGTCAGACTCTTGTAAGCTTTTACGCCTTTCTGCTGGCTTTCACTCCCTCCCCTCTCATAAAAATGTTTCGTTTATTTCACCCCTTTCACACTACATTTTTGCATTGAAAAAAGTCAGTTTACTTATCGACTCTCACTTTTTTTTTTACCAAAACTATCGGCATTGTGGTGATTAATCTAAATGCTTCAAGACATTTGGAAGACACCTAACGACAATGTGTAGAAATTCAATTACTGTCGATGTCGCAAAAATACAGGAAGTACTTAAACCTAACTGCTACTCTTTTCTTGTGCAAACAAACATTTATTTACTTTCTTCTTTACGCGTAAAGGTTAAATTTTACAATTTTTTTTTTTCACTTTAGCCAAGGGCAAACTGCTGAGAATTTGTAATATCGTTTCACACCAGTCATGGTAGAATTCATAAACTGTAATTGACTGATGGATAAAAATATCCATACAATAAAAGATGGATATTTTTTAAGATGCATGAAAATAACAGATGCATGTTATAATGCATCTCTTATGCATGTTCATTTCTGCATGAAATTACTCATTTTTCAAATTATTTATGATTTGCTTATAAAATTAAAATACGAAATGCATGATTATTTTTCCTTTATTTTTGTTGTAACAGAAATGACTAATTTGTGTATGTGTGTGTGTACAGACGCTAAGGACGAGCTATTACATTTTTATCTATATATGAAACAATTTTCATGACTACATCCAAATGTGGATATAAATTTATTGTCAGCATATAATAAATATGTTTACACAAAAAATGTGTTATAAACTTCGTACTTTTAACAAAAGTTACAAATTTCCTAAGGACGTAGTTAAGGAATTAATGTACAGTGCTTACATAAAACTATGCGGAGAGATATTTCGCAGTATGGAATATGTCCACCCGGAATTGCGACTTAGCTCAACGTCGTACCATGCTTAGCATCAAGTGATTCAGGAGTTCTTAAGGCAAACTGGCCTACTCCTCCTTTCGAGCAAGGATTAAGGCCTTTGTTTGTTTTCTGGAGGGGAATTTCGAGCAGCAATGCGCCTCCCTATTGGTCCCAAACGCGTTCTATGGGTTTGAGATCTGAGAAGCGTGCTGGCCACTCGATTCGATGAATATCCTCGGTCTCCAGAAGTATCTTCATTGCTTGCGTACGATGTTTTTTAGCACTGTCACCAAAAAAAAATGAATTCTTCGCCTACAACAACCATGGAACAATCAAACATGACGCTGAAGAAGTTCGTTGCAATATCGTTCACCAGTCATAGTTCCTTTTTACAGCACTTGTAGCTCGGTGCGTCCATTAAGCATAATAACCTCCCTACACCATGATCCTGCACCGCTGTATCTATCCCTTTCAAGAACATTCTCGCGATGGTAAGCAGTTTGGAGGAGAGACTAAAACGACTCATCTGTAAAGAGTACATTAGCACATTGGTGTCTTGCACCACTGAAAACGTGCTCTACGATGAGTTGTAGATGAAGGGACGCAGACCATATGTCGCTGACGTCTTTCTACAGTTTATCGAAATATCCATTTACCTGTGCTTGAATGGAGTCGACTTGCAAGGTGATCTACCATGGATTACGTTTTGCTGTTATAAACAAAGGTCTGTCTTCATGATTCGTGGTTTTATTACATTGCGAGGGCAACCCTCTTAGTAAACGTCTGGAACACATTCCATTGGTTTGAAACGATTCCCAGATCCTGGATACAACGCTTTGTGAGATTCCAAACTCCCTGATAACCCTTTGACTTCCTTCAAGCTTTCCAATAATTCAACCCCCCCGCCCCCTTGAAATCATCTAGATGGTGTCTTTGGGATATCACAAGACATTCAAGTTTACAATTTTATTCAACGAAAAGAGCTTCCTTCAAACATAATTCTCTTAGCGAAGCCTTTTGCCTTCTATCTTGTAGAGGGCTACCACGTGACCCTCTTTGCGTGCGATATGATGCGTACCTGCTTTCTACTCGAAATCGTCAGTTATACAAATTCCCACAAGCAGATTCGTCTGAATTTGTAATCTGCAGAAATAGTGTTCATCCTTTGGTTTTGGACAGTATGTGTGTAAAACAGCTATTTGATTCTTTCCCATTTGAACTTTATTGTACGGTAGAGAATGATCATTAAGCATTTCCTCGTATAGAATTTGTTTAAAGGCAGCTGATTCGCACACTATCTATTTTTGTTAAGCTATAACAAGCCATGCACTTCTCACCTACCTTTAGAACTTCAACTTCTGTAACTTGGTGATTTTTGATTCCTGTTAAATATTGTGTGTGTGTGTGTAAAACAAGTTTTTTTAAAGCAAATAAATAATATCACTATTTATTAATCTTTACCCAAATAACAACTCAAAATTTGAATGGCTTATCTATACTGTCTTGTCAAAAGTGTTCACCAGCAAATGTTTGTATTTCCTGTCGCTGCAGTGTTGCTGTCAATACGAGGTCGGGCCTCCTTTTGATGCTATAACAGCCCTATATAACTATAACTTAGTAGAGATCCTACCCTTCGGGGTAGGATCTCTACTAAGTTCTGGTAAACTGCTTGAATTCGTTTCCATTCCTCCTATAGTAAGACGAACAGCTGACAAGTGTTAGTTGGGAGAGTAGATCTGGCACGCAACCTTCGCTCCAGCTCATCTCAAAGATGTTCATTAGGACTGAGGTCGGGATTTTGGGCTGGCCAGTTTAGTTCTTCCACCTCCATGTTTTAAAACCACGGAGTTATGGCTCTTCTTTTGTGAGCAGGTGCCTTATCGTCTGATACAGGAAAGGGCCTATTTCAAACTGTTGTCTCAGTTTGGGAAGAACAGAATTGTCCAAAATGTCATGGTAGACATAAGCGTTTAAAGTTCCGGACACTGAAACCAATGGGCCCAATCCAAATCAGGAAAAACAACACCAGACCATTGTGCTCTCGCATCTAAATTTCACGGTCGATACAAAGCATTCATAAGTCTCGTTCACCAGGCATCTGCCAGGTCCAGACACGTCCATCGCATTGCTAGATCGTCTGCCGCGATTCATCGCTCTACAGGACCCTCCATTGATTCACAGTCCAATGACGGTGTTGTTTGCACTATTCTAGACGACTGTTCTAGTGTACCTGCGTCATACATTGGCAGGTCTAATCAAGGACACACACACACCTCCCGGCGAATAGTTCTGTCACTGACATCCGTTTATGAGCTCATGCAGAAATTGTTTGTGATGGTTGCTAAGGCCGACTGTCAATTTACTGTGACTACACGCTTGAGAGTTCGCCTGTCCCGATTTGTCAGTTTATTGGATCCACCAATTTGGGGAAACGGTTTGGTGGTTCCATCACATTCCCACTTCACGATAATCCTCACTGACAGTAGACCGTGACACGTGCAATGTGGCAGAAATCTGTCTGACCGAATGACCGAACTTGTAGGCTCCGACTATCATACCACGTTCGAACAGACTCAACTCTTTTCGTCCACTGTCCACACGTCTAATGTCCACATGCATGTGAATTTTTATATAGCTTATATATCGTTGTGGACGTGTACTTGCGTCATACAGGCGAGGCAGCTTAAAGATATGGGATTGTTGGGACACTTTTGGCAACATAGTATATGTTTGTTCCTATGTTCATAATGAAATGGCGTTAACGCGAAATTTGTGTAAATCGAAATCAGTATAACTCTGTGGATTTGTGTATGTTTCATTACCTCCGAGCTATGGTAATATAGGTCAGTATGATCAGAATGCTAATGCTTACCTAGTGCAGGCAATAGCCCTCACTAGAACACATCAGGATTAATGTACATTGATCTTATAGTTTGAATTTCGAGGGATTAGGAAAATTTGGATAGGATACAGTGGCAGATAATAGATACGAAATCTCTTGAACTGGGGGAACGTGCTATGGGAATAGATTCAAAGCATGTAAACTGAAGAGTTTGAGATGGGTGATAAGATTTGAGATAGCTCATCGAGGAGTATTAACCGGGTAGAAATGATTTGAGAAATTATTCAGGGGTAGAGCAAGAGGAAAGGATGATAAGAGGAAATCCCTGGAAATTTTCAAGAGAATTAGAAGCTTTTTGTATTGAGAATAACAGGTGCGTGAAATGCATTATCTAAGGAGAGAGGCAGTGCATACGAAGAATATTTATGCAATGACATGGTAGACTTTGTGCCGTCTGGATTATTATCATCGCAGAACCTCCTCGCAAGCAAGAAGTTTAATAGTAGAAAGTTCATGATGATTCTCAAATCTATCCCAATAAAACTCTGAAGAACGTTTTTTTTTAATTGGAAGCAGTTGGTATACACAAACTGTTCCCACTGAAAAGGCCCAAATTTTAACGAATCATTTTCATACTGAATTCCTGCCAAATAATACTTACGAAGGCTTACTTATATTCGGATTCGTCAATACTTTCTGGGAGGACTTTACTTTCGCGATGGTTCAGTATCCTTTAAGTCTAACCGACAATGAATTTTCATTAGTTTTTGCAGGTCTGGTACAGAATTCCTGGAAAAATTCCGAAGTTTATATAAATTACTTAATCGATGATTCTTAAACTTAGTCGATTCTTTCTCTCCTAATCTCCAAGGTTTGTAATCTTAAAATCGAAGCCCAGATCATTTATTATTGTTATTATTATTGCATTGGTACCTCGTCCGCGCGGTTAGCCTAGTGGCTACGCGCTTCGCAACCATATGCCTGGGGAAGGAGTGTCCTAAGTTCGATTCCCGTCGACGACGTGAGAAGCTTAAGGATTTTCCTCAGTCATAGCCAAGTTAGCCGGGCGTGGGAAGCAGGGTTTTTTCCGCCAGTTTATCTGAGGTTTTTCATCCCGCAAGCAGGCAAACCGGCCCCGTGATAAGATACAGCCATAGGACACATAAGATACAGCCATAGGATATAGTACGGCAAGGAAGGCAACCGGAAACCACCTTGCTCATGATCGTCTCCCTAGTATGGTAGCATATAGCTCCCCCCCTCCCTCGGCCGTATGGCAGAAGGGAATAGATAGAGATTGGTACCTCCACTGAGCTCGAAGACTCATCGCAGTAAGCTCAAACTGTCCAAACAATATCTGTGTACTTCTCCTTGAACTCATTGATAAAATACTCACAACTGACTCATGCAAACCATTCTCCAAGCGAAAATTCTAGTCGTCACACTCTTGCAGAAGGGTGTAAGGACTAACCACACTCTTATTCAATTTCCAGAGATGATCCCGTGTTCTGTCGGTTCTTGTAGCCAAGTGCTGAAATATTTCTTTTGTATTAATCTTGTGAAACATTTTAGTAACTTAAATGTGAAACATTTAAGTTACTAAACCCTCCCCCTATCTTTTCCACCTGTCACCAGCTTTTGTAACCTTCAAACAACATCATTCTATCGTCATAGGGAGCATTCCACAGACCATCCAAGGGGAGTGATGATGTGGTAGTATCAAGTCTTTATAGATAGAGGAATCATAACTTGTTTCTGTTTGTTAGTGTAGTCTTCAATAACTAAGTGATCCTATGAGATCTTGGCAACCTAGCAGTAAGCCCTCTGAACTTGCTCTCCAGACTGCAAAATCTACAAACACTTTCAAATCCCTAGCTTCATTAATTTCCTGTAGTACAGTTCCATCAATGTAGTACACAGTTTGTAATCTTTTCACCCCAAAATTTTTATAACTTTACACTTTTCCACCTTTTAACTGTTATCCAATTTCTTTTACCCATACCGGCAGCCTTTTAAACCATCCTGCAAACCTTTACATTGCCTCCATTAGCTATTACCTTACCCAATTTGCATCATCAAACAACTGAATATTCAAATTATTTGTCATTATGTACAAATTTGGTCCAAGCACGGAGCTTAAGAACAGAAGAAAGCAGGTGACACCTGCTAGTTGACACCTGCTGTTAGTCACCTGCTTTCTTCTGTTTGCTCCTCCATCTACAACTCTACTATATGTCCCAACCCCTTGTATCCATATCACTAGCTTCATATCTACCCCCCATTCTTCATCCATACCCCCCATAACATGCATGGGGGTATGCACGTTAGGCATACCCCCATACAAATGGGGGGGGGGGGTTGTTATGCATGGAACTCTTGCATAACAAGAGTTCCATGTGGTATTCTGTCAAATCCTCACCAAATTTCCTGATATGTATCCCCAAAGGGTGTTGACGTTACTGTGACAGCATTACAGATTAAGTTTACATTATTATTAATCTCCTATTAACAATTTTCTTCCAGATCAATTTATTACTTGTGAGCACTCCAATATTGTCATATCTGACATTTTGTGCTTCTAAGGAACTTCTGACGAATCAATCCACGTAGACCTTGGTTTTCCTCTGGGTCTCTTTCCTGCCATGTTGGCATCAAATGCCTGTTTTACTAACTTTTCTTCGCCCATTCTATTTAAGTGGCCATACCATCTCAATTAACTCTGCTGACATAGTTGAATGATAATAATGTCAAGTTGCTTTCTAATATCTTCATTTTAATGATTCTGCTATTGATGCTATCGGTTCAAACCCCCCCCTAATTTTTCTCAGATCCCTAATATCTGTGGTCTCTAGTCTTAGATCAAGTGCTTTATTTCTAACTCACCTCTCCGATCCATAACTTAAAACTTATTTAAACACTGTCTTATATACTGTTAGTTTGGTGTTTTGGCTAATTTCTCTCTTACTTCATATAAACATAGTCAGCCATACCAGCTTTGCATATTCTGTTGTGTATTTCCAGATTTAAACTGCCAATTTCACTAAGAACTGTGTCGAAATAGTTGAACTATATTTCTTGTTGTATAGGATCTCCATTCAGAATGCAGCTGACGTTTTCTGTGCTCCTGCCTATTTTCATAGTTTTGGTCTTTTTTATTGCTGATTTTCATTCTAAATTTGTATGTAAACAATGTACCCCCGCAAAGTTTCGTAGTATTTGGATCCCTAGGTGGCGCTCTACAAGATCTTAAACAGGAATACTTTAATTTTGATCAACCCTGTATTTACTAATTAGTATATTATATATAATACTAATATATTAGTTCCGTTGGTGGGATCAGGAAACCCTCAAGCCACTTGAGGCCCTCTAGTAAGCCGAGCGATGGTCTCACTGGACGATAAGAATCACCTGTCATCTAAAGAAAAGCATGTTTCACCATTATTATCTAACCAAAATCATATTTAATTGTTTGCTACTGCAGTCTTGGATCCTACTTTATACCACAGAACTCTTTACCTTCCTTCCATTTCCTTGAGACTTAAGTTAAACATTCTAGTCAAAGACAGCGCCAATTCCTTTGCATATTACCGTAATATGCTAGCTGATATCACGTATAATCCCATGGCAGTATTTGCATTGAAATTCTGCAATATCCTAAACTTCTAATTCATTAATTTTATTCTCACATTAGTTCCTGTCATTTCTTTCAGACTGGTGTCCTCCTTTTGATAGATTGCAAGGGTTATTGACTTCTCTTTGCAAAGTTGTCATCACTCGGTAATTCTGCTTTTGTAACTGATACCATCAACGGTCAGCTATTTTTCCTTTTGCTTGCTATACCTGTTGAGCTTATTGATCACCGTTCTCCATATATATATCCTTATTTATTCACTCCACTCGACAATCTCTGCAGTTTATGAATATCCATTTTTAGATGAGCACTTTGCATGACAAGAAAAGTAATCTAGATTACATCTGCAATCATGTTACCTGCTTTTTTATGAACAGAAGCAATGTTGATGACATATACTGCTCAAAACAATTAGAGGATATTTTAGTTGCTGTCGGATAATTATAAATTTCTGCAAATAATTATTATCCCCATATTATTAAATTATTAAATAATTTTTATCCCCATTCCAAAAAAGACGGGAGTTTTAGACTGTAACAATTTTAGAACGATAAGTCTTATAACTCACACTGCAAAAATTCTGGTGCAAATAATTTTAGAGAGATTTAGGAATAATTTTAGAAGTGGAAAGATTTCAATATTTAGGTAGCTGGATCTCAGAGAAAGGAACTTCAGAGTTGGACATTAGAAATAGAATAGGCAAAGCTAAATCGGCATTTATGGAAATGAAGAGAATTTTAATAAACAAGAACACTAAAATAGGTGTTAGAATTGGAATAGTTAAAGCAACAGTTTGGAGTATTGCAAGTTATGGAAGTGAGTCATGGACACTAAGAAAGAGAGATATGGAAAGAATTAATGCAATGGAAATGTGGTGTTATAGAAAGATGGAAAAGATTAGCTATACAGAAAGAATATCAAATCAAGAAGTTTTAAGACGAGTTGGGATGGAAAGGACACTGTTAAAGAATATTATGCAAAGACAGACTAGATTTGTAGGACATCTTCTGAGAGGTTCTTCGGGACACCTGACAAGAACTATATTACAAGGGAAAGTTGAGGGGAAGAGAAGACGTGGAAGACCAACTAGAGAGTGGTTTAATGACATCGTGGAATGGACTGGTTTAAGAATGATGGAAGCGACAGACAGAGAGAAATGGAGAAGAGCTGCTCATCTGCTGCAACCCTCTTGCTAGAGGATGCTACCGGACGACGACGACGCAAATAATTATAACTATTGGGTACCTTATACATGAATAAATATTTCTTACTTATGGATAGGGTGTAGTTAATGAGATATTGTTTAGGTAATCGATATTTATTAAAACTTACTTTAACAAATTATACATTTTAGCGTGAAATAATTTTAACAAAAATAGCCACAAACGCTTTTGTTAATTTTTAATAGGACGTATGGTCTCCATTAACAGCCAAAACAGCGGTACATCTTGATTGCATGGACTGGATAAGATGATCAAACACTTCTTCTGGAATATTTCTCTACTCTTCTGTGAGAACAATTTCGAGCTCTTAAAGCGATCGTGGTGGCATCAGTCGAGCAGAAACGTGCCTACCTAAAGCATCCCAGGCATGTTCGATAGGATTAGATTTGAAGAAGAAGTAGGTTCAATACCTACTTCTCCTTCAAACCACTCTTGTGCCAAATTTGCACGGTGTCGATGAGCATTGTCATCCATAAAATGAATTCTTGGCCAATTTCAGCATATGGACGAACTGCAGGTTCCAAAATCTCATCGCGATACCTTTTCGGGCTATTAAGGAACCTTTTCTGATAAAATAGAGATCAGTATGGCCACCTATACTTATTCCAGCCCATACCATCAAACTCCTACCTTGATGTTGGGGTCTTTCACGAACAAACTGTGCATTATATCTTGTTCAGTTTTCACGCCATATCGAGATACGTCGGTTATCTGGTTGCAGACTGAACCTGGACTCTTCACTAAAAAGTACACGAGCCCAATCCTCATTTGTCCATTTGCGATGTTCCTGTGCCCAAATTCTTTGGGCCCTTTTGTGATTTGCAGCAAGTGGAATGTAAAACATTGGTCATCGAGCATATACATTCATGGCATGAAGACGATTTCGTACTGTCTGTGTCGATACCAGCCTCCCTGTTGCTGCGGCATTTCGAAGTTGTGGTGCATTAAATGTTCGATTTCTTCTGGCAAGTAATGACAAATGCTGATCATCTGTTGGAGTTATTGATGGGTGACCTTGTCTTCGGCAACCATTTTCCGGTCTCCAGAAAGCGATTCCAAAGTCGCGAAATTACGCTTTGAGATACACGACACGCTTGAGCAACTTGCTGCGTTTGTCTAGCTTCTAATCGACCAATGGCTCTCCATTCCATGGATTCCGGGATATCATGCTGCTCTGCCATTTTTAACAAAATAATAGGTAGTAGGTGACACAAGTTTTCAATTGAAGTGATAATTATGCACTGTGAAAGTGAGCGCAACAACCCGCGCTTTTATACCCCCCCCACATGCTAATACGGCTAAGACAGGTTTCAACAAGCCTTAACATGATTTTGTATGCAGTTGCGTGTTCTACACTGTTGTATATTAAGAATATTTTAAAATAAATGTGTTACATTTGTAAATTATTTTTATAGCTTTATAATTTACAAGAAAACCAAAATATCCCTTAATTATTTTGAGCAGTATATTTATACATGCAGGCTCAAGAAGACTGCATCACATAGTTCTACCCCTACCCCCTCACATACAAAGCTAACGGATTATATAAAGGGAAACAGAGAGATCAGCAATAAAAATCGCTGGTGTTGTGTTCTATTTATCCATTCTAAACTAATATCCATGAAAGCGTTTTAAAGTAAAAATATGATATAATAATAGATATTTCAGACTGCAAGTCTTAAGTATTTATTGTTTTTATTTAAGTAATTAAATTTTATGGTCTCTCTAAGAAAAGCGTTTGGAATATGTAGTCCTGTAGTAATTGCTTTCTTGAAGTTTGTTATCCGGACGAAAATTCTGTGCCATTTCTCACTTTAAAAAGAAACTATGTGCACTTCATTGAATAAGAGAGGGAGGCCCTTCGTGACAGTCCATTTACTTAGGCTGCAGCGTGCAACCATTTTGTTACACAGCATGCAAGGCGGCCTAGAAGTATGTATTAGGCAGTTGCTGGAACAATATTAACCAGGTTTTATTATTATTTTGATTAATAATAGATTTTTGTCCAATGTTATTAACGATAATTATTCTGAGTTCAAAATCCTCAATAGTAGTGGTAATAAAATTTTTCTGCTTAAATGCGAATTCTCCAACTGCTCTATTACTTCTGTGCACCCGGTATATAATTTCAGTAATTCTACGACACAAGCGTAGGTATTCGTCAAGCAAATGATGTTGGTGATACCAGTCACGTAAAATGGCACAAGTCATAGACAAGTATAATAACAAACTATCACCAGATGACGTCACCAGTTCTTGCAGTGATGTATAATTACTATTAGGTAGAAAAAGCATACTGGAACACCCCCCCCCCCCCCGTCGTACATCTGTTTCTTAATGCTCAAGATAAACAGTGCACTCTTCAGCTGAATAATAAAACTTTCGAGTCATTTACTTATAGATTGGACCAATGCCAGATTTAAGAATTTAACTTCCTCAAAATTGACCAACCGTAGCTAATACGTTTTAAACGTTCTTAGTAATAAAGCAGTGCTTGCTTACCTGGCTTATTAACAGGGTTCTGCAAAAGCCTTTCATTAAACATTGCAACATTCAAGAACAAGATAGTGAGATGTTTACACAAGGATTCTCTGATAGTTAATTCCGACAACATCCCTGGAGGGAGGGGAGTTAAATAATCTTCAAAATGCTTTGAAGATCTGTGAACTAGTTCAGTTACCAATAGCTAGGAGTGCCCAACAAATCGGTTCTGCAACATGAGACACGAAGGAGGAAAAAATGAACCTATGACGACGGTTCGCATTGTCTTCACAGAAAGTGAGAATGACAAATGATGCAAGGAGACAGTTTGCTATACGATAGTTCTGTTAATGAACATCGCTGAGGCGCCAACATTCTAGGAAGTGACGCTCCGAGACAATCATTGTCATACGGCATAAGCTGCGTTGTTTACTTTGGGGTTCTCTGCCTTTTTTATTTTCTTTACTCCTAGTCTCACGCTTCGATAACTGTCACTATCGACTTTTAGCGGATGCAGTGACTTTGCTATGCCGAAATGGAAAATATACGTTCAGAGAACATAAACATCGTCAAGTAATAAAGTTTTACGCGTTGATCCAGTGGCTTCACCAATCAGTCTAAACCTGGCAATCCCAGTTGCTGCTCTTCCACTGACAAGAAATGATACTGATCGAAGGATATTGTACATATGTCAAAATATCAAGTAAAAGTAAATAAAATCTTTTTTTTTTTTTTTTAGTATGTGGCCAGAGCTAACAACTATAATTTTACAATAACGTAAGGAAGATTTACATTGTGATCAAAATCTTTCCGGTTCTTCCCACACTTTCCTTAAGATAACGATATTATTCGTGTAGTAGTTTCCTTGCCACTCGATATGGCGACTTCAAATGTTTATAAAAGTCCTGTTTTGAACTATTGTAGATTAGATTAGCTTAGTTATTAAATGAATTGGAGGAACTACCAGTTGAAGAACTGGTTCTCAATAACTTGAGAACTTTTAAAGATTTTAGGCACAGGCAAATAGGGCTTTTTTTCCCTACCAGAAGCTTGGGTTTTAAATTTCACAACTCAGAAAAATCGATTGTCAGACATAAATACTACTTAGGGTTCTCAATCACGACATGGCGGCAGTTGCCTACCATGTTCTCTTCCCAATACTTTCAAAATCATTGGTAGCCATGAGCTCTATTTTGGTAAGTAGAGCTCATGGCTTCTACTTTTAGTTGTACACAATATAAAGCTTAATGATAAACCGATGCAGATACTTCCATTAATTGTAAATATTTTTATGAAAATTATACATGTAAAAATTCTGTTGGATGAAACCTTTCTATGCGATTGTCTTTCCCTGGGTTCCTTCGCCACTCAAGCTAGCCTGTTGACCAAGTGACCTTTCTTTTATGTAATACTAAATTAAACCATGTGCTTTGGCACATGGTTTAATTTAGTATTCTGTATATCTTCTGTAACATGTTATATCTAGTAAAAGTATCGTTTTTCCTTTATATCACGAAAATGTACATATGAAAAAGAGAGTTAAGATTAAAAAAAGGGGTGTTAAAACAAATCACGTAATGTGTAGGAAGCAGATTATCCGCATGAGAGTTGAATCTTCCAATGAATGAAAAAAAAAAAAAAAAACCTCACAGCATCGAACCTTGCAATGCTGTGAGCATTGAAAAAGAAGAAACATCCAGGTTTAGAAGTTATTAGAGTAAACTTAGCTGATCTGGACAAATTTAGCAAATTATCTTTATTAAGTAGTCGCCGACTAAATTTCATCCTTTCATTTATTGAATTTCGTCTATTACATTCCATCTGTTGAATGCCTCCGTAGCCCATTTTGAAGAACAACGAGACATAGTGCTCTTCGATGGGAAAAGACGAGTTCAAGTTGTCGTGACGAGATTATTCTTTTTATGGGCGTTTTTCAATTTATTGTGAATTAGCCGATCTCATACAACTGCTGCAGGGCGTTTTTTCATCTAGCTTATAGTAAATCGGCCATGAGAACACACGAAATTTATAGATCAAAATACTATTTATTGTAGTGGTGGGCGGTAGATGGCGTTGTGTGTGTAGAAGGGCAATCTTTTAGTTGGAGGATTAAGTATAGAAGATGATTTGGGAGTAGTGTGTCCACCCATGATGAGTCCTTGGAATCCCTGAAAGTCTCACGTAATAATAATAATCTATATACATTTATATCGTAAGCTTTCATTGTATACAAACGTCGTATACATGATGTAACACATCGTGTATACAAACAAATAGGAATATTAACGAAATATTTATTAATATTGGCTAAACAGGGCAAAGGCGATTCCATCTTCCCAGAAACGAATTTATTTTCTGTTATTCATGAACATTATTTATCAGTGCTCCTTATCTTTCTCACTGACAAATAATGAGTAATTATACATAATTTTTAAGTCCATTTTTTATTATTGATATCTGTTTTTTACATTATGCACATGTATACTGATGAGACTATTTAGACGCGTATTTAATGAAACTTCTTATTTGTGATTTTTTTGCATATTTAGCATAACCAATACATATTCGGTTAATATGTATTGGTTCAGTTATTAAATCAGCTCAGATTGGAGACAACTGCTTGTGTAAATACTGCACTGCATTCCTATTCTACACTTTCGAAATGTAACTGAGCTCTTTACCATTACTGTACATGCAAGCCTTTTAAAGAAATGTTTCACTGAGCTTTGCATTTTGGAGTCTGAAAGAGAGAGACAAAGATGTACATTCTATAGCGCGCTTTTTATTTTATTTGTTTTACTTTTTATTTTAGGAGTAAGTGCCGCCCTACTTTATGAAGTGCGTTCTGTCTTGCGTCAGATTACATGTCGCCTTTGAGTGGATTGAAGTAAATTATATCTTGATTCATGTCGTAATATTTGGCATAATTTAAGTAACTGAGTTTACTATAGCATCCTCCTTCATTTATTTTGTGTGTGTATAGAGAGTATTTGGATAACACTCAGTCATGTATTCGCATAATTGTTGTGGTTTTTTTAGTTATTTAACTGCAATTTTTAAATAACAGTTTTAGCTAACGGCTTCTGTGACTAATGCAGTTTTTCACTCTTAATTGGTTGCGTGCTAGGGCTGGTTTCGAAATAAGTACAAACTTATATGACTGATTGGGAAGGGGAAGAATTTTCGGATTTTCTGCGTTTTATCGCTTCTAGGTTAATTATTTGGAATTTTTGAAGAAAAAAAAGTTTTCAAGTCAAATAAAAGTCAAAATCAATTAAAAAAAAAAGATACATATGAAGTTTGAAACACTGTTGTCCAGCAGAATACCCTTATTTTACAGTTGGTGTGGAGCAAGAATCGACTCTAGAAATGTCTGCATAACGCCAGCGGTGTTTCGTGATCTTGTTTTGTGTTTTCATTTGGTTTGATTAAAGAAGACGTATGTGTGTGCCGGGGAGGGGTGTGATTGTGTACCGCAACTTATCTATGAAATTTCAGAGTGATTCTGTTGTAGTTAAGAAGAGCTGGATTTAAGGTTGTTGTTGTAGTCCCTAAGCTTTTAAAAGGTTCCTATACTGTAAATTTTAAGCTATCTATACTGGGGCGGAGGCTCTTTGTAATGTGAAACCCTAAACAGTAGCTTATATGTAAATCCGCCTTGGTTGTGAGTGAGATTTTGTTTGCGAATCCGTCAAACTTAAACGCTCTTAGTGTCATGGCTGTTTGCTTTCTAACCCTTGCGTGAATCTCGTATTTTAAGCTAATTGCGTGGTCTCATTTTATATTTGTGTGCTGCTAGAATTCCCTCTATGTGGTTATCGAAGCCAACATTTGCAAATATTTTAGGAGCGATCCGAAATCCCTGATCTAGAGAACCTAACATGGAACTTTTTCCCAAGCCACTCCGAGATTTCAGTATTATTAGCACAGTGGTTTCACATCCTGCGATGAAATTCATCTATAATCTAATAACGTTTACTTACATCATACTGCACTGGGAAAGCAGGTGCGCTATCCACTTAGCCAACCAAATCTGTAAATTTGTTTCCATGTTTGGAATCAAACTAGGATCTGTTGAATGTAAGCCAGATATCCTAGCCATTAGATCACATCGAAGATCGCACTGGGCATTATTATTCCGGATCATCAGAACAGATGATTAACATGTTTGGTGAGGGGGAGGGGTGCTTAGACCCAAAAATTCTTGATTCAGAAAAGGGCATTTGATTAATGACACATATCTTACAGTTTCTTCTGCCAGCTTCCCATAGAAGATCAGTTCCAGCATTGTCTGTTCTGCAGATATTTCCATGGCCGCTGTTCAGCAGAACGTATACATTATGTTTCTCATTTCTGCCAGATCTACAGTAACTTGAGCAGCAGCTGCTCAACATCCCTTCATAGTCGAACTGCATATTCACGTGTTACTCCCAGTCATCTTTCATTCCATCCACTTCAATTTATTTGCTATGGGCCCTTCTACCTTTCATGTGTGGGTGTGTATATATATATATATAACCTTTTGAATATTGATCTGTGTTCTGCGAAACCATGGAGCTCAGCAAATATTTTTCCAGGAATACCGCAAAGTGCTTCAGATCAGATTTTCTTTTGCTAAGGATTTTGCATAAGGATTAACTAACTCCCTTGAACAAGGAAGTTAGTTGATCCTTATAAATGTAACTGTTTCCGATTTCATCCAACAGGAAAGTATTTATTTCTGATTTCATCTTCTGGAGATGAATTGTTATATGTTTGCAAACAATGTTATCAATTAATATTTACAAATCGCATAAAAATAATGTCTGTGCGGTTAGCCTAGTTGCTGTGCGCTTCGCGACCATATCCTAGGTTCGATTCCCGTCGGTGACATGAGGAGCTGAAGGATCTTCCTCAGCCATAGCCAAGTTAGCCGGTCTTGGGCGTCGACAGTAGGGTTTTTCATCCAGCAAAGCAGGCAAACCGGCCTTGAGACCTCAGCATTATAGGACTTAGGATACACCGGGGCGTAGGATTTGACCACCTTATCCTGCGAACGGTTTGAGATCCGGTGATTAATAAACCCTCGACACCGCAAGGTAGAAGAGGGTAAAAGGAAGATGAGATAAAAAATAATGTTCGTTAGCCGCAAACTGCCATTCATTATACTGTATAGTTCAATAGTTACACGAAAAGTATAGAGTAATAATACTTTTTTAAAAAGCAAGATTTCAGTAATTTTTACTCGAACTTTCGATGGCTTATTCATGTGTTCAGACCGAACACTTTTCAGCTTGCGAAAAATCGGGACAGTCACGATTTTTAGAAACGCATAATCATACTACAAGTAGGTAATCGAACAAAAGTTCCTTTTCTAGTTTCGAGTAGGTACCACGTGTATTTGTTTTTCTCCAGACAGGCAATAAAGATAGTGTCGTGTCCCCTGGCCACTTTTAGTTTTTGCTGCCAGTTTGATATGGATAAATCTTAGTTCTTCGTATATATAGAGAGAGCTCTAAATTAATGATTGTATTTAGAAGACCCTTAATGGTCACTTTATTAGGAACACCTCCCTATTTAGGAAAATGGGGAGATGTTCTCAATAAAGTGTGCCACTCAGTATATGACCCGTAAAATATGACAACATATTTATGTTTGCTACAGATGACATTCTGGTTTTAAATTATTTATAAAGAAATGAACTATGAAATATTACAATTTGGATTTCCTTTTAGTAGACAACCGCGCTGATTAACATTAGCGCAATTTAGAAACATTTGTTTTAAACATAATGAACGATTGCTTAGAATTGAAAATCTATCCTTCCAAACGATGAAAAAAAATTGAGTTATACTCTTCAAAAGAAGAGCAAAAATTCGATTATTATTGATTTATGCAAACTTAAGTATATCATTTTATATAATGAGTATTTCATATTAAGTATATCATATCATATAATTTCATTAATGATATCATTAAAATATTTCTTTTCCTGCAGTATTTTTGCAAAATATGAAACCGCACGTGCATTTGTATTTGTTTAGAATTTCGAGGGCTTCTTTCGGTTAGATGCGATCCAAGAGAACATTTTGTGCACAAATGGATCCTTAATTATTATTTGGGGAAGGGGCTTACTCCATAATATGCTGACTCCGGTTGCATCAGGGATCGTGAAAAAAGGGCATTCTTGTTCATTCGGTTATTTCAACGTGCAGCCGAACTTTTTAAATGTCCTACGTCATAAAGAGATTTGCAAAAAGCCATGTAAATGTAAACCTATAATAATTTCTTTATATACAGGTTACTGAGTTAGGCTAAAGTCGCCTGCAGTCCGTGAAAATCCTGTTATGGAATGCAGGTGATTTTACCTACCCGTCTTTACTGTGGAGCTCTTTCAAAATCAGGGGTCCCTGCGCCAAGAGCTGCTCGCTGCTTAATATAACTAAGCATTCAGTATATATTATTTTCAACGTTTAAAAAAAAAGCACGTAGTACAAATTAAGTGAGAAGAGCTCTTAGAGATGCCACTTAATAGATTTCTATAATTTTATCATCGTAGTTTACGATTTACGAGTATTATCTGTGTTTATATTTGATTTGATAAGAAAGGAAGTTACTGTTATTAATGTTTGTGTTTTTTAGTATTAAGAACCTTGGGAAATTACGTGAAATCCGAGCAAGGAGATTCTTATCAACTAACGTTTTCTTGCCTTTCTCGTCGATGAACGTCAAATAATCGGAATACGATAGCCGGAAAATCCACTTTATCAAAAGTGGGAATCGCTTGAAAATAAGTGTCTTACAAGAAGCATCACTGATTTTATTCCGATTTTTTTCGCGTACTCTACTTGAAGCGTATTCATAAGAAATAATATAAAAATAGCAACT
Organism: Typopeltis vanoorti; assembly: GCF_054136105.1. NCBI lineage: Eukaryota > Metazoa > Arthropoda > Arachnida > Uropygi > Thelyphonidae > Typopeltis > Typopeltis vanoorti. The sequence goes on from NC_143552.1 coordinate 44,764,651, forward strand.
GAAATAAGAAATATAAAATAAGAAAAATAGTAAAAAAGAAAGTACAGTAAAGAAGTGATAGCAGGCTTGATTCCAATAAATAAATCATTTTCCATACAATATTGTTCCGTACAACAATTGTAAATTGTTATATCTCTGTGAAGTATTTTTTTTATTATTATTATTAACTTATTTTCAAATAGCAGACAAATGAGTTTTCACTGTCCCAAAGATTTCTATTTCCTTGACTGTGAATTGTCATTTTTCACGTCACGTACTTCGTTTGCTTTGCTTCTTCATTCGTTGTTCTTGCTGCAGTCTTCTCATTGATTTTTGTCAAAATATGATTTTGGCATGATCCCAAAATGATAATAAAAAAACGTATAGCGTTTCTTAACTCCTAATAAGATGTCTTTTAAAGTCACCCAGAACGATGGGCTGTTAATATCTTTGCCGATTATTTCTCTAGTAAACCAGTATAATTTTCCTCTTTTAGTTTTTCTATTTTCAAGATTTCCATGCTTGAAGATTATCACTCCATGTTTAATTCAGTATCTTGATGTTAACTAGATTATTAGTTTTGATGACATTCCAGCTTTTCTCGATAAAAAGCTTTCCCATTTACTTGATTCGCATTTAATGGATCCCTTTCACTGGAGTTTCTCTTTCACTGTGAAAAACTGGTTTTGTCATGCCTGTGCACAAATCTGTAAACATGTTCCAAATCCTATAACTCTGTTTATCTAGTTTGTTATTTCAAATTTGTTAGAGAACCTTGTTCATGATATACTTCCTCAGCAATTGTCAACCTGTTGGGTTTATTCGCATCAGTTTAAATCGGTTTGTATTCAGAAATTACCCTTCAAAGAGATCGATGTTATTCTGCACTAACTTTTTCAAAAACTTTTGATAATGTGAATTTTTCTCTTGTTGTTTACAGACCTTATCATAATCACATTTTCTGGCTGCTAATTTCTGAATTTGCTTCAGGGATATAATTGGTAGATAGACATCAAATAGTGAAACACAACAAATCATAAACGTACAGCCGAAATATTTCTTTTCGAGTTGCTCAAATATCACCCTATTGCTTTTTTTTCTTATTTTTTAATACATAATGTTTTTTTTTTTTTAATTTCTTATTTCATGATGTAAAACATATTCTCTTTGCAAATTACTTTAAACTTTTCCTCACAATGTCACCCAATGACATGCTAGGAGAAAGATAGCTAATTAGTCTCTTGAGGCTAAACCTTGGTCTTATATTAAACATCGATAAAACAAGAGTGTAACATTTATCAGAGGATAAATGATTACTGAATACGTGATATATGCATACAAAGTATTCATCTAATGACCTGGAAATTCTTTTTCACATCCACTTGGTTGGTTTTATGAAAAACATTTGCATCCATAGATTTTCTCTGTAGAAACGTCATGCTTTAACACCTTTTGTTCGCTAGTACCTATCAATCTTGAATTTACTACCCCACCATAGTTGACATCAATTTATTCCTTTGAAAATATCTTGTTCATGCAGCATAGAATGTTATATGCTTATTTCATCAACTCTAAGAGTTATATATTCGTATGGGTCCCCTCGTCCCCTCCCCTTTGGGAGGGAGGAGGGTTGAGCCCTCCTGATGAGGGATTAAGTATATATATATATTTGACTGTAGATCCGTGTGTTCAGGGCGCTAATTTGCCTGTTCCTTGGAACGAAAAACCCGAGTGTCCGGGTCGAAAAAAACCCGCCGCATGAGACCGGCTAACTCACCTTTATTCGAAAGAGACCAAACTGACTGGAATCGAACCCAGGTCTTTCCGACCTTATTTTGATATTGTTTATAGAAAAGAGTGGACGATGTCTTAAGTTTTAAAGAATGTCTTACTGAAAACTTACGGAGGCTCTTAATTAGGAAAGTTGATGTGCTTATTTAAAGAGTTGATAGTTTTCTTTTTAGTCAAGCACTCATTACATTTTTATGTTTTTTTAGGCTCGTTTCGCAAAACGTCTGGGCTCCTATTAAAATTCGTCATGTCTGACTGTACGCAATTTATTTCTGAACTCTAAGTAGACAGATTTCGCCATCTGTTTAATCAATCAGGCTGTTGGGTTTGTCTTTCATCTAACCTTATATTTGCTAGCTGTTGTTTGACCCCACTTTCAAACATAAAGAACATTTTTATTATACTGTGCCACTCTATGTTTGAAATCACACAATTTCTGTGAGGGAATCAAGCACCAATTAGCACTACAGCTATGAGAACTTACTACAGGCCGAAATTGTCTTACTTATATATAGGGTTTCCCGCAAGATTCGTATTTTAATGAGCGGTGCAATGAAACTGAAATTAGGCAAGCATAAGAATCAAGTTAAACAAGATATTTAATTCTCTCACAAAAATATTCTTACATAAGAAAGAAGAACTCTATTAAGATCAATACAATTAGAAAACAATTTATGCTTTCTATAAAGAAATTAGATTCTATACTCAGCTGAGTATATCATTTACTGCTAGAACTTATGTATAAGGCTTTCACAATTCCCGTCCGTTATGATTTCAACTTAGTTTCACTTTAAACAACATAAATATTCAGCAAAACATTTAAAAGTTAATTCTTTTTAGTCTCAGAGAAATATTCATAAACTTCAATTTTTCAAACACTTAACTGGCAACTTCAATATCTATCAGTCTTAAATATATATATGCATTGTGAGATAACACATTCAAACACGAACTATTTCTTTAATGAAGTTTCTCACATTTTGTTTCACAAGGAAATGTTTTATAATATCACTAAATCAAGCAGAACTAGCTGGCTTCAGCAACACGAAATTTTACCAAATTCTTCGGACACAAGAAACACTATCACACGTTAGTTATAGAATATATATTCTTACCGGTATGATCATCATCATAGCTTCCACATTATGGAAACTTTTTACATCACTTCTAGGCACTCGATAATCTTCCACTATAGACGACACAAAACTTGTAGTATCCCTGAGTTCAACAACTTATTTGCCAAGACTGGAAAAGATATTTTCTTGCTCGTAATAACTTGTCTTACGATAAATCTCTATCATATTATTATTATCCACTCACTCAGGTAAATTCCTTTACAAGGTGACGGGAAACTATAAATAATTATGAGTTCGAAGTAAGATTCATTAAAATCGGAACAAGGTTCCAAATCTTTGTTGCGACGTTCGATCTCAAGTTAGGTCTCGTCTCAATACCTATCTACACTCATTCCATTTTCCCTCTGGTTCCTTCTTCCTCTATCTCATAAATCCCCTCTCTTTTTCCCGCCCAAACCACGAAATTTTCACGTGATCGTTGTACAGTTCTCAATGCTAAGGCACGCGCTATCATGAAATAACTTAGTTTTCTGACAGCAGCCAATCAAATCACATTAGCAGAGTCCGTTAGAAATACTTTCACTTTCCGTAACAACAAATAAAATGTATATATTACAGTTCACTTAGGATACATTTACAAGTTATATTAATAATTTATACAAGATAAAATAACTACAAAAAAAATTACAGTTATTATTTCAATGAACAAATACCAGTAAGTGTTTAAATTACAATTTATTTAGGAGCAAACAGCTCAGGAAATGCAATTCATGTTAAATCATGAATGAAGTATTAATAAATCATAAAATTATTCATTCACAATTTAACAGAGGCCATTTCTTAATTGTCGAAAACGAATGAGAAGAGTGCTCTTAAACTTTTATGAATTTCTTTTGGCGTTAAACCTTCTTTTACAAAGACTTTTATAACCGTACGATACTCGATTTTATCCATTTCAAGGGATAAAGACAAAACTTTTGCTTCAGACAGCTGTATAAAACAAACTACTTGATAGGATGAATGACTTGCAATTTCACATGGATGCTTATGACAGATGTACCAACTTAGAAAAAAAATCTCTTACCGAAAGTGTTGCCATCTATGGTCGAGGCCGAGAACTGTTCAGACCACCCTCGTATATGCAGTATATATATCTCAAAAGGAAATTGTTAAACATGCCGCACAATCCAAAAGGATTTATAAAACTTTTATTCAAAAGTGTAGTGTTTTATAAAGGTTGTAATTCATGTAAGCAAGCTCTGGATTGCAACATCACGTGGATATCTTAGGATGCTTGAAAATGTTGAGAATGATAATTGCTCAAAATTGGATAAGGAATAAGAAAGAATTCCCCCAGAAACGAAACAAATATCAGTCATTGCAGTTTTTCAGTCAGCAGTGACTAATATTTCAACTAAGTTTATATATATTAGAATAAACTCATTTTTAGACAGTTTGCTGGAGCATCATAGTCAGTTGCCTTTCGTGAATTGAAGTAACCCTCAGTTCTACCTCTTGCTTGAAGTAATCGCCTCTTCTGCTTTTAAACATTCCAACCGAACTTCAGTCTTTCCTTCTTCCACTCTTTTTTTTTTTTCTTTCTTCCATTTCTTACCTTAATCTTCTTCGCTCTACAAGAGGTATTGAATAAAAGCTTTCCATCTCTTCGTGTGTGTGTGTGTGTGTGTGTATGCATGCACACATTGATCTCTAGAATTGCCTTTCAGATGACCTTTACTTCGATCTTTACACTACGATGCCAGATCATTTTAGGTCTGCCACTGTTTTTCTGACTATTTTAATTCAATATTGGCTTTCTGAGCGCCCGACTTGATCCACTATCTACTTATGTCATTTATTATTGATTTTTGGTTTGTTTCACAATTTTTAGTACTCTTTTAGTCGTCTATTTATAAAAAAAAAAAGTAGTCGGATTCTTAAATATTGTATTTGCTGGTTGTTTTTCTACACACAGAGAGAGAGAGAGACCCCATCTCCGAAATCATCTCGCTTAAAAATAACACCAATTTAGAAACATTTAAAAATTACTATTGGTTATTTAGGTAGCGCCAAGCTCCATTTAGCGCTTCGAAAACTTTCAACAATATGTAATTGAATTCTGAGTTTATACAACTTGGAAGCAATAATTTCTTTCCAAAATTTATCTAAACGTATTATTGCTGTTAATCGTATCACTCCGAACATGCTGCAGATGATTTCGGATTTTTGACTTCGCCTATATTCTTATGTATTATTTGATGTGATTCAAATCGTCTAAAAAGCGAGGAGTGTAATAAGATAAATTTATTTCGCAGAGTTAAGCCAGTCATATAGAGGAAATAAGGGTCCCCTTCTTAAAACGCGGGAGAAGAAATCCTCAGCTATATACACAGTGAACCTAATAATACATATTATTATTATTATTATTATTATACGGGCACTTAAATGGAGTCCGCTCTCCTTGAACCCATTAACAGAAAAAAGCACAACTGACTGTGGCAACCCATTCCACTCATTCACCACCCTCCAAGCAAAAAAAATTTACTCCTCACACCTCCTACTCACCACACCTTTATTCAACTTCCAGGGATAACCCCTTGTTCTGATCCCTTTATCCAAATGCTGAAACATTTCCCTTGAATCTATCCTATAAAATCCTTTAAGCAACTTAAATGTTTTTTTCATATCCCCTCTTTTTCTCCTAACAACCAACTTCTGTAATTCACACATCTTCAATCTATCCTCATAGGGAACATTCCACAGGCCACTCACAATCTTGGTCACTCGCCTTTGAATCCTCTCCACCGCTTCCTCATCTCCAAGGAACCCAGGGAACCAGACTTGAGCACAGTAATCCAGATGTGGGTGTATCAAGGCCTTATAAAGAGGAATTACAACTTATTTATCTTTACTTGTTAATGTGTTTTTCAACAGGCAAGTAATCTTATAGGCTACCTTAGCAATATGTCCTTTAAACTTGAACTCTCTGTCTACCACCATCCCTAAATCTTTAGCTTCATCTATTTCCCGGAGTACAGTGATAGCAATGTGATGCAAGGCTTGTAATCTTTATCTCAAAATGCTTAACTTTATATTTCTTGACATTAAACTGATATCCATTAATTTTTGTCCATACTGACAGACTATTTAAATCTTCCTTCAAGCTCTCCACATTGCCTTGATTAACTATTACTCGACCTAATTTTGCATCATCAGCAAACAACTGAATATTTCCTCTCGGGCCATTTCCTATATCACTTATGTACAAATTAAACAGCAATGGTCCCAGCACTGAACCTTGTGGCACAACACTAGTCACCTGCTTTTGCCTCGATTCTACCCCTCCGTATACCACTTTTTGATATCCATCCACCACCCACCCTCTTATCCACTTAACCAGTGTCATATCCATCCCTAATTGTTCTAATTTTCGTAACAGTGTTCCATGTGGTATTCTGTCAAATTTTGTCAAATTCTGCCTTTGCAAAATCATCGTGTAGCCATTTCCTTTACCCAACTCAGCTGTTACTCTATTATAAATAGTTAGTAAATTACTGAGGCATGACCGACCCTTCACAAAGCCATGCTGACCATCATACAGTATCATATTTTTATCTACCCATTCTTGAATTTTCTTTTTTTACCAATTTTTCTAGTACTTTTATCACCACGCCTGATATACTAATTGGTCTATAATTTTCTACTGTAGTCTTAGGACCTCCCTTATGCAAAGGAATAATTTTGCCATCTTTCCACTCCCTTGGAACTCTACCAGAGCTGAGACTTAAATTACACAGCTTAGTCAAAGGCATTGCCAATTCTCTTGCACATTCTCGCAAAACCCTAGCTGATATCCCATTTAATCCCACAGCTGTATTTACATTGAGATTCTGCAGTATCATAAGAACCTCCAATTTATCCACCTCTGTTCTCACATTAGTGTCTGTCACATACGTTGAAGCAAGGAAGATTTATGCTTGCAAAGTGTCACTCAGTATCTCAACTATTTTATCCGCTTCCATCTCTTCGTGACCATAACTCATTAAGCTTAATCTTCCATAGTCATTCTTCCTCTAGCTTGCCACATAATAAAAGAACTCATTGGGATATCCTTTGGTCTGCTCAGATAAATGCTTCTTATAATCTGATTTTACTTTCCTTGCCATGCGGTCACCTTTCTCTTTATATACCTTCCACAGCATTTTCTTCTTCTGCAGCTTTTGCTTAATGACATTACTCATCCATCTAACTCCTACCCGATTAACCCTCCTTACCCTAGGTATACAATTTATTACTGCTTCCTCTAGATGCTCTTAACTATATCTTATGCACTACTAACATCCTTACCCTGCAGTGTTTTATGCCATGGTACAGATTTAAGCTTCTTCCTAATCATGTCATAATCACCTGTCTTGTAGTTTCACAAATATCCCTTCTTGATAGAATATTCCTCATGTTTTATAATTTCCCAACTCAAGACTGCATGATCACTTTCACCGATTGGAGGCAATGTTGTCAGGTTTGTTATGGATAACTCTTCTGATCCTATGACCTTCCATCACATGCTGCCTTAAATAATTATCTCTCAGCAGGTGTATAAATTCTATTTCCTTTCTTCCTTCCAGTCTATATCTCTACAGTTGAAATTACTCATAATAATCACTCGACCTGTACTCATTGTACTCATTTTGGCGATGCATGTTTTCCAAATCATCTGTGGAACTCCCTGGCCTATAGCAACAACCAACTGTATATTTTCTTATTGGCATTAATCTCAAACCAGATTGTTTCAAATGAACCACCTTCCGCCTGTCTCTTATTCCGTTTGGTTCTAATTCATCTGCTATCATCAGCAGTTATCCTCCCCATCCTAACTTCTCTATCTTCCCTGAAAATACTAAACCCTTCACATTCAATCCCTGTAACTACATTAGCTGCTGCTAGCCAAATCTCACTAATGCCTATAACTTTTGGCGAGGTTTGCGCTAATCAATGCCAAAAAACTTCTCCCTCTTGTTCCTGATACTTCTGGCATTAGTAGATAGAAACTGCAACATCCCTTTAGGCCCCTACCTACCTTTACTTTCTGAATTGACTAACCTATTCAATATTTTTTCTTGAGAGACTAGATTTCTCACTTGGTCATTCCGACACTCACTCGCTTCTTGGATGCCTTCACACAAACTCACTTTCTTCTACCCTAATTGCTTAAGCTTCCCTGAATTTGCACGTCAGCATGCTCGGTGAACAAAGCTTTCCTCCAGACACCTAACACCAAAACCATTCAGATGCAGTCCATCCGTATTGTACACATCCTTCTTTTCGTCAAACAGAGACCACAGATCCACAAATTCTACATCATTCCTTTTGCACAGACTACGTATAGACTCATTAGCTATCAATGCCCTTCTCCTCAGTTTCCTTCTAAATCTCCTACCACGCTATGATAGCGTGGTAGGAGAACTTAATGTTAACCTTCTCACCCTTCAGTTTTGCCTCTTCTAACAACTCCTTTACATCCTCCCTCATAGAATACTTTTTGCCTCTCAAATCATTGCTACCAACCAAGACAGTTGCGAGATAATATACTGGCCTTACGGTATTAAGCTACCTTATTTTAATTCTATATAACCCAATCCTCCTTTCGTTCTTTCTCTACCTTTAGAAAAATTTTTGGTTCACTCTTGTACTCAGTATTAATCGAAAGTTGATTCATAATAACAGGAATTCCACCTCTCTAATCAGTATTCCTTTAGTCTTCATTTTCTTTAAATATTCTGGAGGTGTTAAACGAATTTCATCTTCTGGTGTGAGACAACTACTTATCGGAGGCCTGAAGGAGCTTGAAAAAAGTTGGTCGCTTGAATAGAGGGATTATTTAACCCTATCCATGAAACAGGATTATCACCTTTCTTTGGTGAGATTGACATCAACAAGGGAAGGGAGAAAAAAAAAAAAACGAAGAAAAAGTTGCATTCCAAGTTTGAAATCTGTCCGACTCAGGAAATGTTGAGTAGAGAGTTTAAAGAGAAGTATACGAGCAAAAAAAAAAAAAAAGTCTCCAAATGAGAACTTTGTTTCTTTATTACATTATTCGGCATTTACAACGGAAATTAGTATTTAGCTTGTGTTAAAACTGCTAAATTCTTATATCGAGCTATAGAACGCTCTGAAACAGGCTAATTAGCATAAAGTTATGCTATGCTAATTAGCCTGTTGTTCACGCGAGTTCATTTGTGCTGTTTTCACTTCGCATTACAATACGATCGTATTGCAATGCGATTACTTGATCAGAACTTTTATTAAAAGTATTCAAACAGTTTTATTCAAAACTGTTTGAATAATTTCTTTACAACAGTTATAGTTCAAACTTATCCATTTACGAAACCTCCCATATTTTCCTTGTGAATTTCACTCTGGAACGGTTGGGAAACCTATACCACATGATGTTTGTGTGTCTTTAGGTTAGAAAGCGGAGAAATCTGCTTGGCAACCAGTCTAGCATAAGTTGCTAAAATCATCTCATTTACATTCGGAATTTATAATCACTAAAAATAAGAAAGAAAAAGTTCTGTGATGTTTGCCTTTATGCATGTTCAGAGCCAATTTGCAATCCGTTCTCCAGGTCCACAACTAATTATACGAATTTAGCGATATTATATTTGTTTGGTCTTCTAATGGAACACTTCAGTCTTGCATCTTACATTTGTAATATTCGGCATTTCCAAAACTGTGGGATATTTTGTTATTTTCATTCTGCTTCTTTTTTTGATCTGCAGGAAACACTTCATTCCATTAAATGTCCAGTGACTTTTTTATCACATTTCTGGCCTCCTTTTTATCTTAACTTCCATTTCATTCTAGAATCTGCTTCCTATTATACTTGATTTCCTTTTCTAGCCCTTGTTCAGTTTTGTTTCTTCTTACGCAAGTTTTCTCTACGCTTTCCGTTAACACCCTCTTCATTCAACTGGAAATTGCATTTCGACATCCTGCAGTCATCACTTGCATAATTGAAAATGTAATCTGAGAGAAATGATTGAAGTGCGATACTGAATTCAGAGGATGGCAAAAATTTCAGCTAACATGAATCGAAAGTAAACACTTCGTTCTAGCATACGAAGCAGCACGCTTCGATGTTGAAAGACGACCAGCATCACGTCTTAAACAAATCGTCTTTTCTTTCTTCGAACATCTTTCAGAAATCATCGCAATCCTTTCAAGAATCTTTATCAAATAATTTTCTGTATAAATCAATCTGTGGGAATATAATTGCCTATTTCTATCATAATCCAAGTATTTACTGCACTTTCGTTTCATCTTATTGAGGGCGCTAATCGACACCCCTTCTCCACTTTAAATATTTCGTTGGGATTAGAATTTTGATATGTTGTGTTGTGTATATAAGCCAGATAAGTAAGTGTTTAGTATAAATACTAAGCACTTATCATGGTTAGTATTTATACAGAATGCGGCATTATTTTGAATAATTGCTCTATTGTATTGTATCTCTAAACTGGTATTTCATAAAATTACTGTGGTAATAGCTTTATCACCGTAATTTTTCATCATTTATCACTTTAGTATTTATTTAATGTTGAAATCGAGACGGATGAGAGGAGTTCAGATCTAGGTGAAAATACTTTTCCGATCCTCCTAAGACAAGAAGACCGTCGAATAATGATACTGCCGAGAAAAACTAAAACCTATGCAACGTAGTCGGATCTGGGGGTTCCCTTCCGCACCTCTTAATTCTGGTGATTTGTATCAGTATCCCCCCCCCCCCTTCACAAACTTCGTAAGACATGGTTGAAAAAGGTATATGTATTGAGCCTCCATAGCATTTCAACTCAGTCGGTATAGACGAAGCCCTTTGGTCGGAAAGACGTAGGTTCGATTCCCGTTCATGACGTAAAGCCGTTATTTCAACTCTTTCGACAAAAGGTGAGTTAGCCGGTCTCATACGGATGTAGAGGGTTTTTTACCAGGAAACTCGGGTTTTTCGTCCCTCAGAACAGACAAACCAGCCCCGTGAACACACTCATCTACAGACATGGGACACTCCTGGAATAAAGACTGACCGACCTATTCCGTGGGATTTTCGGTTTTCGAATGCCTGCACGGTGAAGTGTGGGTACGCGAGCGTAAATCAGGAAAGATGGAGACCGAAAACAAGATCACAGCTATCATACTAAAAGTACTTGTTGTTTTATGAATTTGTTGGATCGTTTCCATACTTATTAAGCGCATTTCTCAAATTGTGTAACACTAGAGCCTCCGTAACTTAGTCTGTATTGATTATGCCTTTTGGCTGAAAAGACCTGGGAAGAATCCCATGCAACACGCGAAGAACATTTACAAGGTTCTTCGAGCGTTTTCAACTGAAGGTGGACTAGCCAGTCTCATAAGGAGGTGGTAGGATTTTCATCTTACCTTAGAAGAAACGGATGCGAGTTTTTGGGTGTGTGAAGTGAATTTGTGGAACGATTGGATGCGTTTGGTATCAGGCGTCTTGAAAAACTAAAAACTGGCTTAAGATCTAACAGAGTCAGGGAAACTAAATTATAATGTGAAAAATGGTGAGAATTTGTGTGTAATAACCACAGTGTTATGTAACTCTGTTAGGGAATGGACATTATCATGGAAATGATTACGAGGAGAGAACGTTTTCGGTTTTGTGTTCGTCGATTCGGACTCATCAAACGTGTGCAAAGATGTCTGCATAAATAAGGCACTAGAGAATAACATATCTATAAGGTGTCCGTGTCACGCAGACTACAGACAAGAACCTGCAGATAGCTTATATCTATACACGAATGCTAGAAGTATCAAAAACAAAGGGATAGAGTTTGTTGCCTTGGTCAGTATGTTATGACCTCAGATTGTAGGCATTAGTGAGACCTAGCTATCTCGCTATCTATGAGTGTAAAGGATACAGGAAGAATATGCAGGATAGATGAGGGGGCGTGCTGCTAATGATATCGGAAGATTTGAATCCAGTTAGCGTTGAGACCTATGATTGTAATACTAGTAGGTGAGTTTGAAGCCATCTGATGTGAGGTGGAATCTAACAAGATCAAATATATAGTGGGGTATTGTTATAGACCCGGTGGATCGGCAGCTAGTGAGGAAGAAATGCATCGGCAAATAAAGATGTGCTCGAAAAGAGCAATCATAATGGGGGACTTCAGTTACTCAAATATTGATTGAGTACCAGTAAAATCTCATGAGAAGAATGAAACTGAATTTATTGAGCTGTTGCGAAACAACTTCCTCAAGCAATATGTGACAGAAGGAACTCGAGGTCAAAGAGTGTTCGATTTTATCCACTCACTTGGGAAGTGGCTAAGCTTATGAATGTTCCATTCAGAAAAGGTTACATGCTGAACTACAAAGTAGGAAATTATGACCATCTGAGTAGTATAGTGGATTCAGCGCAATGGTATCGATTGCTGATTGGGAAGAATATTTACAGCACATGGAAAGCATTTAAAAAATACTTAAATTATGCAATATCAGAATGTGTCCCGAGAGTTCGAAAAATAAATAGTATAGGAGTCAGGTGGATGTGTAATCTTACCACGGAAGAGATCCATAAGAAAAGGATGATGTGGAAGGAATACAGTGTGCATAGTAATGTCCATTATGAAAATTATAAGCCGCAGGCCAGAAGAACCACAACTGTTGTACGGAAAGCGAAGTATGAGTATGAAAAGAAACTGGCTCTGCAAGGTAAAGACAACCCCAAAGAATTTTTTCTTTTTTACTTGAAGTATAACGATAGAATTCTTTGGAGTTGTCTTTAGCTTGCAGAGCCAGTTTCTTTTCATACTCGGACTTAGCTTTCCGTACAACAGTTGTGAGTTTTCTGACCTGCGGCTTATAATTTTCATAAGGATATCATCCTTATGCATACGGTATTACTAAGGGAAAGAATACCGTGCTGTTTCATTGCAAAGTTGACATTCTCTGTCAACCCATTTCTGAATGAGAGCCCTAACCATCTTTTTCAAAATCTTCACCACCACTCCTGAGATACTGATTGGTCGGTCTTCGCACCACCCTTGTACAATGGATTACCATATATTCTTTCCACTCCTGCGGAATTGTCTCTGTTCTTAGGCTCAAATTATATAGCCTGGTCATATTAGCGTGGATAAGAGGATAGCTGACTGACAGATATAAAAAGTGGCATACGGGGGGGGGGGGATATGAGTCTGCAAGATTTAAGGTACCACAAGGATTAGTTCTTGGCCCACTGTTATTCAGTCTGTATATCAGCGATATCAGGAAGGATTTAACAGGCGACATACAGCTATTTGCTGATGTTGCAACGATAGGTAGGTTAATCAGGAATGCTGCTGATATGCAATACTTGCAGAATGATTTGAATAGACTGGAATTGTGGGCATGAGAAAATGGATGTCAATTCAGTGTCAGTAAATGTAAAGTCATGCACTTTGACGTGATTAGATATCCTATGTCTTATTATATTGGTGGGATTATGCTAGAAGAAACTGATCAGGCTAGGGATCTTAGTGTTAGTAAATAGGAAGTTCAGGGGCCACGAAGCAAATATTGCAAATACAACTCAAAAGATAATTACAATGTTGAAATGAACCTTGATATGTAAGATAAGGATATCAGTTTACTTCTTTACAAGTCCATAATAGTACTTAATAAGACCTCACTTGGACTATTGTGCGCAGGTCTGGTCTCCTGACTTTCGTTGTGTTGTAATTCTGATACAGTGTGTGTGTGTGTGTGCGCGCGCGTGTGTGTGTAGAGAGAGAGGGGGGCGCAAAGGACAGTGTTAAAAATGCTATTATTGTGGACTGCAGACATCACTAACAAAGAGGAAAAAGAGGGATGATATGATTAAGATTTACAGAGACTTATGAGAGTCATACAAGATTTCATTTCATGGAATTTTTCATTTTATGGAGAGTGGGGAAAGAACGAGAGAGGGCATCCTTGGAAGCTGGGAACGAATGCCACCAAGAAGGGGATGAGATCTAAAGTTTTCTCTCAGACCGGTGCATGATTGGAATGGATTGCCATTGGAAGTTGTGTGTGCAAGCATTGTGAATGAATTCAAGATCAAGTATGAAGCCTCTCTCGATGCGTCCCTGCCTCCCTAGAGGTCCCTTTTAATAATAATAATGAAACAGGGAAATCAGTCAGATGATCACACGCGATTTACAGACATAATAAATGGACCTTATAGCTTTGGCCATAATTCTCTAAATAATAAGCCTAATAGATTAGTTTTGTTCGTCCGGCAACAAATTTTATTGAAATTTCGTGTTCAGAATTCCCTAAAATTTATCATGATATCTCAATTTTGGTTATAGTCTGACCATTTTAGGAGACTAATAGTGGAGTGGAGTGGGGGGGTGGGGTTAACAAACGAACAAAGCGACTCTAGTTTCAATCGATGTGAGAAATGATTTTTTTACAATTTTCTTGATCATTTCCAATATTTCTGTATGCATTTTCTTACTTGGGTTAATGTCGAATTCATACAATAGATAATTCTGTGTTTCTGCTCATTATGTCAGCTTGCTCTAATGTATAACCATTGATTTTACTCTGTGAGATGGCTAACACTTTTCTGTTGTAGCGTTACAGACTAAAGTTGAATAGCTGTATGATACGCGAGCTTCGAGTATTCTGGGTTTCGGAAGTATGCGTCATTTAAGTTTACTTCGGGAATTATGAAATAAAATGATTATTTTTTTTTAAATGCCTAATATCAAAAGCAGTCCCATATAACTTACACCAAAAATGAATGCAATTACTTATCTATTAAAGGCACCCCCTCAGAAACAGGAAACGAACTCTGTATCCGAGATAAGGGTCTACACAAAGATAAGGTAAGCGCCCTATTGAATTCTCCGTTTGCGGAGATTCTTACGCTCCATTTACGACGGGATTACCTTTTCAATGTGTCACAGCAATATACAGGTACATCGTGTTTCGTCTCTGAATACAGACGCCACCGGAGATTGAAACCTGTTTGCCCGTCCTTGGAGGTCACAAGAACAGCGTGAAAACGTGCTGATTAGCCCATCCATAAGGAAGGAAGGATGCTACACGTGACTCTCTTCCGTGAGATCTAGTTTCTAGTAAAGCTGACGCTTCTAGTTTCTGAGATTCGCACTGCCACCTTTACAGTTCTATATTGACGGAAATTATTTTATTCATTAAGTAAAAGTTACGATTAAAAGAATTGCCGAACAATAATGCGAGTGTTGTGCTATCTAAGAATTTGTGTTTCAGATTATTGCACCGATTAAAACTGCCACCGTTGATTTCACAACATTCATAATCAGAGCAACCTGAGTTACCAATTGTAGCAACTAGGGCTAATGAGGCTCTGTCTCATATATGTAAAATGCGTGTTTTTCTGGCCGAATTTGCTGTTTTGAGGGAGTGAAACTGTAGTTTCCGATTTAGATAGTGAAGTATCCTTAGATTTCATCTGCATGTCTTAAGAATTTTTTTATTCAGAAGTATATAGTCAAAATGGTAATAATATGGTGGAATCAAACGAAACATCTCTTCCCAGGCCTCTTGCAGTCGGTTTCTTGGGAGCAAGAAACCCAGACAAGTAGGGTTCTTCGTCCTCTAAACTCGGGGTTTTAATGCCCTCAACTCAGAAAAATTGACAGTAGAACTGGCACCGTTTCAAACAATAGTACCAATTAATGTTTAGAAACATTCCGATAGTTGTCTGCTTCAAGTCTTGAAAATCATCAGTAGATACATATACTCACACATGGAAAGATTAAGGTAGAGACCCACTGCCTACCGGTTTCCAAAAGTTAGGCGTTCCGTCTACTTCCATAAGGAAAAGAAAAGGTGTTAGAGAAATACACACAGACAGATATGTGCATATATGGTTATGTATCAATAATCTCATTCCCCCTTGTATCATTCAACACCTCTTCTGGAGTGGAATTATGTAAAATAAGACTAGCAACAGCATTTCATAAATCTTTATTCCCCTGATAACTGCATGCGAAGGACATTTTGAAATTATTCCTCCTCTCGTTTCACGTATTTGACAGTTATGAAATTCATTCACTGGGTTATTGACGATGTACATGATAGACGATTTTCATTACCTTATTAGACAGTTATTTTGTTGCCCGAAATGTCTTCAAAAAGTTTGTTTGGTCTTTACTGTAAGATTTCCGGATTTTCTACATGTTCCACGCACGATGTGCTGCAGACCTGGCCTTTTCTGGGTGAAATTTACATTAAACAAAACCACACACACACACACACATTCTGCACAGTGCCAAACACGCAAAAGGATGACTCTGAAATTCTCCACAGATGTAGTAAGTGGGTACAGTGGACACCTTTGGAGCAGGCTAAACAGATTTATGACCGGATTAGCCTGCTCCAAAGGTATCGAGGTAAAGTAAATCCTGGAAGTTTGACAGTTGGATCTGTCATCAGGTACTTCTTTGTGGTTTGTAGTTCATTTCAGAGTATTCTCCACCAGTCTTGAGGGATCTCCAGCCAGATGGGAAATGGGAAGGTAAGGCGGTGAACTGGAGAGATATCTTGATGTTATTTATGGTTTTATTAATTTCTTTGATGGCCGCAGCTTCTCTTCTGAAGCACGGAGAAGTGATGCGGAAAAGAATAGGCAACCATGGAAGAGGAGTGGGCTTTAAGGTACCAGAGATGGTTCTCGTTATGTTGAACTGTGTCCACAAGAGTCGTGTTGTGACTTCGGCTCCAAATTGGCGAGCAGTACTCTGAAACCCTGAAGACTGGAACAAGGGCACCGGACTTCCTAGATTTTAGAATCATGCTCCCCCTCTTTATTACCAATCGGTTCGTGCAAATGTAGCACAGCACAAAGCATCCATGATGAGCTGAGTGAGCACGATTTCCTTAGTTATTTTCACTAGCAAAAGTCAAACTATATAAATTGATGGCAAGGGACATGAGAATGCTGAAAAAGTTATGGGCTCTCGTGCGTCAGTAAATTCTCTCAGCCAGGATTCAAGTGCAAAGGTTTGTGATAGAGCATGTACTGAAGTCAGCCTAAGTAAGTTTCCATGGGAGGACTGCTGCGTCACCCCATTCGACTTGCGCAGTGCAGGGTTCATTGTGATTGAACAATAGATCGTTGAATAGCTGTAGTATAGAATAACTCACAACGTATTCTTCATTTAGATGTTTGATTATGGAGGCTCTTAGGAGAACATTATTTTTTAGTGCATTATCCCATTATTTATCTGTATTGTGTTGTCCTGATGCTGTTCCCACTTTGGTCTAGAATCTGTTTGTTGTGATGTCCAGAAAAATGAACACAAAACGTAATGACAGGTATTGTGTGAATAATGGTTGGTATGTCAATGTTGGGTCTCCCGCGATGAGTCTTTTGACTACATGGAGGCACTTAATAATAATAATATGCTGTGGTAGTTGGATGTCAACGTATAATGCATCGTATACTGCAAAAGCTGTAGCAGCATACTTCGCTCCGATTTCGCAGTGTCTAACTCACTCAGTACAGATTCCCGATCTTTATCTATAGATCTTTGGAAAGAATAAAATCGTCAGTTGGAGACGAGACCAACACGTTCAGTTTTATGCAAGAACTAACATTGAAAAAAAATGGACCCAAATAAGTGTAACCGATTATTAAATTTTGTGTGAAATCTGTCACTCTCCTAGGCGGAACGTCATTTAGTGTGAAGTTGCCTAAGAGAGTGACATCTTTAATCTCATCCATAGTCCATGTAAAAGTGTCTTGTACTGCATCGTAATAGTTAAATGATTGCGAAACATTAAAAAATCAGTGCATTTTATATGATGGAGGTACATGACAACGAACAATGATATCTGATTGGCATCGATAACCGGATAAAAATTGCTTCTGCAGTTCATTATGGTGTCGAGTGAATAAAATTCAACACGTTCCGATGTGGTTTCACGATAGTATGCAACTATTTCAGCAGTTCGCATCTTCGATTCTGCGACATCCATAGGACAGGTTTGTGCTGTATGAGAATGGCTGGTAACTCCACTCTGCAAATCACACCCCCTTAAAAGAGAGTAGTTATTAGTAATCAGCAGTTCTCTTTCGCGCGATTATTTTAAAAATGAGATGGCTGTTTACCTCACTTGAGGAACATTGTGAAGAATATATCATGTATCTACCAACGCAAGACATAAAGGAGAGAAACCTATAATGTACTAGAACTGTGGACAAGCTAAGATTAAATAAGCCTAACATCTCTCTGGAGGCTAAACAAAGTTTATGGTAATTTAGGCCTTAAGAGGTAATGTCGTAGTGTACAATGAAAATTCTTATATAATCTTACTCAGTTGGTTAATTTACCAGAAATCAAAAGATAATTTTCCGATTCAAAAATGATCTTATGAGTTTGCGGAAAGATCTGTATGTCATAATTCTTAACTGCAAGTATCCTTCACTTATCTACATGATTACAAGTTAGGAGAATACCTACACAGAGCATTCCATAAATGGGTGGCATGCAGTATAACCAAAGAATTTGGTTATACTGTATGCCACAAAGAATTACGTATGTTGGTACTCTGAGGGAGACGAACTCAAATGGTCAACCAGTTGATTGGTTTTACTAATTGAAGACTCGAAATTCGTGTTTAGGCTCTAAGCTTCCTATTCTCTGCTGTCCTTCATCCACTGGTTCCGTATAGAGTGTAAATTGATGTCCTTCGGGTATGTGCAGGCGTCCTAGATATATACTACTTCATTTATTGGAAGGATAGTGAATTGATTCCTCATATCAAACCGAAAACATCAGGAATAATCTGTTTCGTTCAGTGAATAACCTTGTTGCCATTTACTCTGTCAGGTAACTGGAACAAATCTTCATGTATATAGAAGTAGGATTACCTTATTCATACTTCGGAAGAGTAGTGTGCTCTGTTTATCCACATGTGTGGCACATCATCCGAAAAAAATTATCTTTACTGCAGCTTAAAGAAAATATTCAAGTTCAACAATACATGTAGTTTCAATTTTAATCCTGTAAAAGAGCTCTTGACTGAAACGGAGCTTTCAGTTTCCTCGCTGACCATTCATCTTCCTTTTCTCAGTTGCTTTATCTCATAAAGTTGATATTTGTGTTTATTATCAATCTTTCATCAGATATTAATTATATATTAGAATTTCACTTCCCAATCAAAATTCTTACCTCATGCTGAGTATTTGCTACGTCCCTGACGCATTCAAAGGA
The DNA here is from genome assembly GCF_054136105.1 of Typopeltis vanoorti. Lineage (NCBI taxonomy): Eukaryota > Metazoa > Arthropoda > Arachnida > Uropygi > Thelyphonidae > Typopeltis > Typopeltis vanoorti. Next base: position 44,783,750 of record NC_143552.1, read on the forward strand.
ACCACTCAATATTGGAATGAGTGATCTGTTGCATACCACAGAATAATACAAAGTGTTTTGTATTCTTAAAATAAGGACGATAGCAAGAATATGTCAGTTCTGGAACTTTGTTTTCCTCAAATTATATGCTATAAATGCTTATGAATCTAACAATATGTTAATGACTATTTTTGTTCTAGAATAGTAACAGTTCCATAGAATTGAGGTTATTCAAATTGAATATACAAGATAGTTCTGGTTTTCAGTCTAACAAGCTGTACTATTGTAACAACGAAAATTAGTCCGACACCAACACCTCCGAACTTCATTCTTATGAATTCACTGCATTCTGTTTATCTCTCGAATAAGCTTGATGGTAAAGCTTAGGCATTGCGTAGCGTAGTTATTCAGCCCGTAGGATTTTGTCTCTGGTGTCTCGTAGCTCACTAGTGATCGGTAACACAGCACTTCAAACAATATTTGGCTTTCGTTGTTATTGTCTGCATCTTTATCCTATAACGAAGGCTACGCATTTTGATATGCGGTGCAATCACTGACAGTTCTGTTGATTTTGAGGACACGGTAATCAGGAATGACTCATTATGGTTCGTCAATCTGAATGAAACAATTTTCTGAGATTAGTAGATCATTTCAAAATGGTTGCGTAGTACACAACTACAAATTGTTGATATCTGACTTTCAAACCTGAGCAATTTCTTACCTGCCCTGTACTGACTGCTCTTGATAATTCTGGTGTTTCATGCACACTCTTTAGTTTCTCCTTTGCATGTCTAGTGTGTACTGTTTTCGGAGGAATGCTCAATGCCTTTGTAGATTTTTTTTTTTTACATAAAACCCTAAGTGCCAGAACAGGAAAAATTTTAAAAATTGCCATAAATCAAAAAGCCCAAAGAGTAATATTTGATCTTTACTAGTCATTTTTCAAACGATGAACTGCGTAACTACACTGATGTCCAAAAGCTAAGGGCGAACTGCATTTTTAGCTGAATATGAAATAATTTTCATGACTACAGCCAAATGTGGACATAAATTGATTGCCAGTATGCTAATAAATTATATATATAATAAAACGTGTTATAAATGTATAAATTTAGTACAAATTCAATTGCAATACGTTTTTGGCAAAAGTTACAAATTTCCTAAGGACGTAGTTAAGGAATTAATGTTCCGTACTTACAGAAAACTAGACATTTCGAGCAGCAATGCATCTCCCTATTGCGTCCCAAACATGTTTGGGACGCAATAGGGAGAAGTGCTGTGTTGAGATCTGGTGAGCGTGCTGGCAAATCGGTTCATTTAATATCCTCTGTCTCCAGAAGCATCTCCATTGCTTATGTACGATGTAGTGTGGCACTGGCATCCATAAAAATGAATTCTTGCCTGCAGCACCACGAAACAATCGAACATGGCATTGAACTTCGTTGCAATATCGTTCACCAATCAGTCTTTTTCCAGCACGTGTAGCTGTGCGTCAATTAAGCATAAGGTCTCCCAACATCATCATCCCATCACCCCCCGTATCTATCCCTTTCAAGAACATTCTCGCAATGGTAAGCAGTACCACTTTCACGCTAGATCAAGTGTCGTCTAGAATTGGATGAAAAACTAAAAACAACTCTTATCTGTAAAGAGTACATTAGCACATTGATGTCTTTCCCAATTTTTATAGATACTACACCATTGAAAACGTCCTCTACGAAGAGCTGTGGATAAAGGGTGGAAAACTTCGAGTGTATAGGCCTACTTGTCTCAGACGTCTTTCCACAATTTGTCGAGATATCCGCTTTTCTATGTTGAATGGAGCTGACTTGTAAGCTGGCCTGCCGTGGTGGGTCGATTACATTTTGTTGTTATAACCAAATGTCTTCATGCCTCGTGGTAGAGCGAGGGCGACCTCTTAGCAAACATCTGGAACACATTCTATTGGTTTGAAACGCTGTTCAGAGCGTGGATACAACGCTATGTTGGATTCCAAACTCTCTGGCAATATCAATAATTCTGTGGCCGCCTTCAAGCGTTATAATAATTCTTCCCTGCGTGAAATCATCTAGATGTCTTTGAGACATTACCAGACGTCGCAGTGTGCAACAATATTCCTTCACCAAAAGAGCTTCCTTCATACACAATCCGCTTACGTAGTCTTTTGCCTTTTATCCTGTTGAGTGTTAATACGCGACCCCTTTGCGTGCGATTTGAAAATTTGAATGTGTACCCGCTTTCTACTCAAAATTGTCACTTATACAATTGCCCCTATCTGATTCGTCTGAATTTGCAGTTGTAATCTTCAGAAGTGTTCGTTCTTAGGTTTTACAGTGTATAAGTATACTCTAATGATTCAGCAGATTGAAATGATTACTAAGATTATCATCATCACGTGTTTTGATTACTAAAAATCTGCTTGCCTCAAGGTTGAATTTATTTCCAAATATTTTCCCATAAATCAAAAAATAATTTCTCGTTTACATTATACAGGGGTTTTCTAGACATGGAAAAATGCCTGGAAAATAAAGTTCTAACCTTGAGACAAGCAGATTCTTAGTAATCATATCACGTGTTAGTAAAAACGTGCTCATCGCACAGTACCTGGTAGCGCGTTTGTAGGTATTTCCTGATGTAACGAAAGGTTTGATGTTCGTCAGCCTGTTTCTCGGAATGTGCCCGACTTCTCTGCACAGCATTCCGACAACCCTTCCCGGAAGGCACTGTTCAGCGTTCGAAAGGGACAGCAAACACTGAATCAGCTTCTTTCGGATGAGATTGGTGAAATATCATTTAAAGTTCGTATGGATGTTTTTCTGACACCGTTGCTAAATGGTGTGAGAAAAAGGCATAACCTTACGTTCTGCTGATTGACCGAGTGGATAGCTACCCGCTCTCGAATCAATGCAAACTGCAGCTGGTCTTTAGCTCAGGGAAACAGATTATCTAATCCTTAACTCACATGTGGTACTAATGTACGATAGTTTTACAACCTTCCGTGTATGAGATTCACATAAAAATAGCAATTATAAAAATAATAGAAAATTTCTTCTTGTGTGTTGAAAATAGCAGTATCGCAACGTTCTTTTTTTTTTTCAGTTAATTTTTCATTAATTGAAGCTAGTGTTTTTGTAGAATATTTTGACCTACATTTCTGACTACATTCACCAGATTACATAATGGTTGCTTTTATTATGAAAAAGTCTTCCATTTAAAGCCTGCTAAAAACCTATCAATGGATTATTGATCTCATCTATCTTGAGTTAAAAAAGAAAAACTCAGAAATGTTTTTTCATCATGCTGTTGCAATCATTTGCAGTTGGCAGATTAGATCAGTTTTTATCATAAAGAAAAGAAACTGTTACTTAGCAACAAAGACGTCATTATTCTCCATGACTTTGAAATTGTTAAGTGCATATTGCACACGTTGATTCCAGAACGTTCGCGCATTGCCTATGTTTTCCTCTTCAAACTGTGAAGGGATTATTATAAAGAGATTAAAGCTCTTTAAAGTTGGACTTTAATTATAAAACTGAAGAAAATTTTATATTCCACTTTTATCCGTGGGAGAAATGGCACATCAAAATGCATATCTGAAAATCATACTAATAATCACCAACTGCATTCCCCTGAGCTCTCTCTCTCTCTCTCTGTGTGTGTGTGTGTGTGTGTGTGTGTGTGTGTGTGTGTGTGTGTGTGTGTGTGTGTGTGTGTGTGTGTGTAAACCTGACTTGCTTAGGCGATCTTTGGATGATCAAAGCGAATATGGGATTGGGTTGCTTTAAATCACGGCAGAAGAAACTAAGGTTATGAAGTTAGCGTATTATGTCTGTAAATTGCGCGTGTTATTCTGATCGGTTTGTTATGCGGGGAAAAAATAAGGATTCTTTACGTCCTAGATGGATTTGAACCTAGGTTTTTCACCAACTGAGCTATGCGAGTATGGGAAAGAGCGTTATGATTTTTCGGGCGACTTTTTTTTTTTTTATATTTTAGTAAGTATGAACACCGGTAGAAGAGGCCTAATCATCATCATCATCATCAGCGAAATGTCTCAATATAGAAAGAAGATGATTTAGATAGATTAAACCTATCCATTGATAGGTTTTTAAAGCTTATCGGGAGGAGAACCAAAAATTTTAGTTAACCCTTACGGGGAGGGGGTCCGGAAAGTTCCGATAAACACCTAGAACAAAAATGGTATTAAAGCAAATGATATAAGCACAAGAAACAACATACAAGCTCAGCTACTATCATGTTTTTTAATATAATTTTTGTTCTAGGTGTTTATCAGAACTTTCCAGCCCCCTCCTCCTAAGTTGCCAGTGAAATAATTAAAACGGTTATTTGGAAGTACAAATGTTCCTTCTTAGCTTAGTCAGTATCGATCGATGGGCTTTGGTTTGGAAAGACTTGGGGTGCGAATTCCGTTTTGGACGCGAACAACTTTTATGAAGGCTCTTCAACTGAAGGTGAGTTAACCGATTTCATCCTGGGCTGTCACGGTTCTCCTCCAGGAAACTCTGGTTTTCAACCCGCACACGATTAACAGACATAGTACGCGTGCCCCGTAGCCATAGTTGCTTCGGTCACAGTTTCAAAATATCGGCAACAACATTATTCAAAGTTACAAAATAAATGTTTTAAATTTTACATTCTGAACAGCCTAATATATTAATCTTGCTTTCTTCTTGTTGTAAAATCTTCTTAGCAGTATATGGCTGGCACATGGAAGCGCATCTTATTAAATTGGAGAAGTTTAAATGCCGAACTGCAATTAAAACCTGAAGATTACCGTAAACATCTTATGTAACAAATGCTGTGTAAATGAAAAGTGTGTGTATGTACAGGTGAGGGTAATAATGTTAAATATAAAAATATTTTTTGGCTGTAATGCGAGAACTATTTTGTTTATGAAATTTCTGGATTTTCGGCAAGAGCTTACGTAGCTCAGTCGGTTTTTCGACGATGCCCTTTGGTTCGAAGGGCCTAGATTCGAATCTCGTCTAGTAGGACAGAAAGAACCCTTATGAGGGTTTTTCAGCTGAAAATGAATTAGTCGGTCTCATACTATGGTGGAAGGGTTTTTCCTCCGACAAACCGGCCATAAGAGCATGCGCCATTAACAGACATAAAACACTGGCCTCATAACCTGAGTTGCTTTGTTTTAAATCTAAAATAACGTAAGTTGGATTTTCTGCAGTTCCATTGCTCTTGCTTGGAATTACGCCCAAAACAGCTAAGGCTATGAGGCCGATGCATTTCTGTTAATTTCACCTGTGTTTTCTGGCTGCTTTGCAGGATGAAACATCCGACTTTCCAGGAGGAAAAACTTCCACCTGCGTATGAGACCGGCAAACTACTATTATTTGAAAAGTCCTAATCAAGGTTTCGCACGCTAGGTGGAATTTGAATCCAGTTTTGTCAACTAAAGGATTCAAATTCCACCTGGCGTGCGAACAACCTTGATATGGATCCGTCTTTGGCTAAATGACAATCAAAATAAAATGACGTGTACTCACTTTTAAATCAATTACAGGTTTGCTTATTCTGGCGTTTACTTTCGTTTTTACTGTTTTGTTTATTCATTCTGCGTTACCAAATTAATGTTCGACAGTCATTTTCCCTTGATGAATTGATTTTCTCTTCTTTCTTAAAGTTGATGGGCTTTATGAAGCAACTTTTCAAGGATTTTAAAAAAAAAAAAAAAAAAAAAATCTTGAATCGCGTACAGTGCAATAATATACAGCAACTGTTATTTTTTGTTTGTCTGCATTATAAATACCATGTTTTGCTCTTTACATTAACGTTCCAAGTATGAATTCCTATTATTAAATTAGCACAAATGTCTTTGTATTGTGAATTGATTGTAAATTGTTAAGATAATTACGCTGTTTAATTAAAATTTTTGCAGTATAAATAGTCATGTGAGATGTAAATACCGCATTCCAAGAAATTATTTTCGGTTACCTGGCTTAGTCGCGAGATGACCAGGCTACTGCTTTACACGACAGATGCGGATAGTTATATCATTGTGAACTGACATGTCTGATATTCATTTAAAAGCACATCTTTTCGCAGAAACAAGCAAAAATAGTATGCAGATAGATATGAATAAAATATGAATCATACCGCAAGTTTGTAGATATAAATACATTACTTGTGAAATATTAAACACGTTTTGTTAAAATGAAAATTTGAATAATATATATAATTTCAGTTTACTCTGTATTCATTTTGAGCTCTTCAGTGAAATCTATTTGACATTATATAAACAACAGAGTATGGCCTGCTTAATGTGATCAAGCTGCATATATGTGATAAAATTTTAGCAGCTGATTAAAAAAAAATGTTAGTAGTAACCATCATTCAGTGAAAACTGTTGACATCCAGTGAGTGAAATGGACCTATTATTGACCTTTTGTTAAATTATTTGATTCATTTTATGCTTTCAAGATAAAAATAGCTATCTACTTTACGAAATATTAAGACCTCTAAGACAAATAAAAGTGTCTGAATCTCTTAAAGCATCTTCAAATCCCCCAGAAGAGATCTGCAAAACAAGGATTGATTCTTTGCATGATTTTAAGGGGACGAAATTACACTAGCATCGGTCCGATTTCAGACGGGTAGGGAGATGTAATTTTATTATTTTTCCGCTAGCTGCCCATTGGACAGTCAAAAAATGTAAATGGACAGTCATGTTGACGGTTTAACTGCATACTGAAAAGTGGGTAGCTAAGTTTTCAAACAAGGAGTATGCTGATACCCACTGTATGTATAGTTTTTTGAAACGGTAGCTCAAGAGCTGCTGTTGAGGAATATTGACTGCGATTTTACAGCCAGACTCTAATTGACACATTTTGATGCACACTAACGCTTGCAGAAAACTTGATCATTTCGTTTTACATCTCAATGTAATGCTTAATGCGTCAAGTTTAAAACGTTCTTCGGTCAGTGCAAACGCAGCATTAGATTGAGCTTATCGAATATCTTCACCTCTTGGTGTTTATTAGTATCCTTCAAACAGGATGGAGGGCCCTAATTATTACATCCATATCATTTTCAAGAAATATAGCAGTATGAGCCACGAAGAATCCTGTTCGCCAATCCTGATGTGTAGGTCCACTTTTATTCACCGATGAAGCGACCTTTACTGGAGATGGAGTGATCGTAATCGTTTAGGATATTGTCTGAAGGACTACCACGAAAGCGCTAGTGTATACCCAAAAGATTGATATGAATGTTGCGTCGGAGAATTTTAGACAATGCAGACTACATTCGAAATGACTAACCAACCAATCATATAGAGAAACAATACAAGCATTATTATAATAAACGAGAATAGGGGAGAGTTGCCCAAATCGTACTGCTTAAGACATTTTCGACATATTTATTGTCCAATATACTTTTAAATGATAAATCATGTTTGTTTATACAAATTGATTCCTTATGCATCTCATATCCGTATTTTTTTAGCACGTTTTTTCCTTTTTTGCAAGTGTTTTAAACGTTTTTTTATGATCCTGCAACCGGTACCATTTAGGAACCCGGTGCCTAAATCGTACTGGTTTGTTTTCAAAATCGTACCTAATAATTGTGAATAAGGAAATGACAGTAATATGAAACTTACTCTAGAAAGTCAATTTATTTATAAACAAAATTGAAAATTACAAAATGTTTAGGGATTTTTATAAATCACATTTGGGGCAGTAATATATTTTATCCTCTTTCAGTACACCACCACAACTTTCACGAACCCATATCTTGCAAGTAATGCATTGAATCATATTTTCTAAGCGTGCTTGTCGACAACCGAAGCAGGACCACTCTTCTTCATTTACAGTATATTAATTGATGGAGCGTTAAAATGAACTTTATCAGAACTCCGATGTTTTGAAAGTCTTTTGGAGGCATTCTTTAGATGTTGCAACTTACTGCTCATAGAATCAATCTTTGCTAGTTTTTTTTTTCCTTCAGAGTTTCAACTTATTTTTTATGAGGGCTACTAGTGAGCACGGGTGCTGGTTGAGCTGCTCGTCGGTTCTTACCAGTATTTGTTGGAATCGGTGATATTTCGGCAATAGGAACTTTGAAGAAGAACTAGGTTGAACATTCTCTTTTGATTCATCCATCTCATTAATTTCTACAGTGCCGGATACAATTGCAATCTGAGGATCTTCAGTTTCAGTCTCATTTAACTCATTTTCGGAAAACGCAATATCGTTTTGAGAAATTTTTTTCAACATTTTCCTCATGTGTTAAAAAATTACTAGGAGCAAAATCTGCATCACCAAAAACGAGAGGATTAACTGGCCAGCATCCACTACTTTTAAAAGGATTCACTGCATTTCCAACAGATGCACCTCTATAATAAGCTGCAGTTATTATTTCAGTTACATCATACTGAGTAATATTTTGGCCTGCATCATTTGTCATCCACTGGTCAAGAGATTATTCGTAGTATGTTTGCATGGGACCAAACACACCAACATCCAGGGGCTATAATCTGTGTGTGTGGTATGTCCTGGTAACTGTAAAAGGATTACGCCATTTGCACGTGCCAAATTTAATGCATCTAAATTTCAAAATAATAAAAATGTACATGTAATGTCTGAAATCGTACCAGTACGATTTTAGAAACACTACAGTGGTACGATTGAGGAAACTATGCATTTCGTTTAAAAAAACTAACATAACCTTAACAAGAGTTAAATGGTTTTTATAAAACAAATATTGAAAATAATATAACAAGTCTAGTATAAAAAAAAAAACTCTAGTAACGTACCGTGAAATGTTATTATTCGATCAATATCATCTATACATATAAAGTCAAAATTTACATTGAACTTACCTGATTTTTTCGACCTTAATAACTCATGAAAATCACAATGTAACCTCTCAACTTTTTTCCTACAATACAGACTAGTCATTTAGTTTATGTGCCAGCCACTAGATACCGCTTATATTAATTAGTTTATGAAAAATACCTAAAGTACGATTTAGGCAACCGGTAACCAATTAGGCAACTCTCCCCTATATATCCAAGTAGATAGGTAGACCTTTTAAGCGCCTGCGCATTTCTAAAATCGATTTTACAACTTAAGAGGACGTCTTAAGATATTAATTAAAATATTTTGTAATTTCTAAAATAAACATTCAACACGATTTCTCTTCGACTACCTTGTGTATATTTATACATGTTACACACACGGATTTTATGGATCGCTTAATTCTTTTTTCCCTCCCACTCATCACTGATTTCAAACGAATATCTTTGAGGTAAGTCGGATTCGAACATGGAACGCTTTCTCACCAACCAATAGGCCGAGGATTCAAGGCCCACTATATGCATGTTTTTTTTTCTTCGAATGTCATTAGGTGTAGATGAATTTCATCTTCCTGTCTGAGATCGTCATCATGCTTACTGGAGGCTTGAAGTAGCTTTAAAAAGTTCCATGTTTGGTTTCTACTATACCAGAGTTTTCCGGATTACGTAATTCTTAGCAGCACAAGACTGCATAAAGTGTGTATGGTTTCTCCACGTATGTGGAATGTTTCCATAACAACGCACTAAGCTGGAAAAAAAAAATTATAATTGTACCATAATACGTCATCTATTGATGAAGAATATCTACTTAAGTAGAACCTATTTTCATAGTGAATATCGTAACTATATTAAAAAGTATCCGTTTTGACTGTTTGAAATCTGAAATCTTTCACCTTTATATTGTCAATACATTGCTCTAAACAGTAAGATAAAATAATTCAGTGGTTTCTTCCTTGAGTTTCAAAGCATAATATAATTAAAATTTTATTTTCATACTGAAGATCAATACACGATGATCATTATACGATAACGTTCGGTCATCATTCGATGTACATATTGAGTATAAAATAATGATGCATATCTAAGAGATGTTTAGCAGTGAAATAAATATTTACAAGATACAGCATTATCATTAAAATTTCTTAGTGATATTTCATTATTTATTTGTATAAAATAAAATTGTGATAATAAATGTTATATTGTCACATTTTGGAAGAAATGCCTTCTTTCACATTATGGATTTGAAACTTCATAACTTAGTACGCTAAGCTAGAGAAGAATAAGCTGGGAATCAAAAGTACTCATAGTTAGACATCTGTAATTTTTTCACTTTCTTCTTTACGTTTATTGCTTTAGACACATTGTTCCAATTGTAGACATTTTTGAGGATTTGGAAAAATTCTACCGGTTTAAAAGCAAGACGGATTACTTTAAATAATATTTTTGTTATTTCTGAGAACACACATAAAGTGTCATCTTCTTTCTTTACTAAGTTCAGAGTGGAGCAATTCCGTGGGTTGTTATGCAAACATTCCACGGACAGTGCGTGGAAACCACTCGACACTTTATGTAGCTGTTGCGCAACGGTAAGGCTCCGTCAAAAACTCACATATGTGAGTACCTCAGTTGTTCTTTCTCTTTCCTCGCACACTTTCTGCTCTCCCTCATTCATGTTTACCTTTGCCACGATCTTGGCTTGCCCTCCGTAAAAGCGGACGAGATTTACTGAAGAATAATGAAACGCAGATTCCCCCCCCCGCTTCCTCACTCTGAAGCTTCGACTGGATAAAAGGTTAGGAGGAAGGAAGGTCACTCGTACTTTAAATAGAACTGCAAGCGAATAGCAGATACAGCATTCTGCTGCATCTAAGAAGTCAACGGTTATTTCTTAAGCTGACGGCAAGCTCGTTACGACTGATGATGCGAAGTGTTTATATAGAAGTCATCCCACACGTACTTTGGTCGGAAGGAGGTCGAGAAGTCAAGATGGTGTCTGAACGTTTAAGTCTCATAACCCAAGTTTAGGCCGCATAATCGCTTCCGTCACAACTTCTCAGCCTGTTCATTCAGAAGTATTCGCTCTTCTTTGAACTCATCTCTGCTCGCATGTCACGTGTTTCGTGACGCACTGCATTTTGATTCATTACTGGTATACCGGCTGTCAAAGAATATCACACCAAGGAGGTGCCGCAATGTTATTTATTGAGGTCGCATCCTTGAAAAGAAAAAGCGGGCTAAGACTGCGACTGCCAATGCAGCGTTTACATACGTATAATCACACCTACTGCAGGAGGAGTACGGAACACTTGTTTAAATTGCATACATCTGTTTGTCCTATAGAGTTCTGCCATTCCTAATCAGGGAAAGAGTGTTCATTATTTGTACAGTGAATCAACATTGTACAAATAATGCACACCTACACTGTCAACTACTCCTCGATGCCATCTTTCTATTTTATGTCCATCATTTAAGACTTTTTTTGGTATCACTAATGATTTGCTCTGTCTTTATATTTCTTGGGATTGTGTCAGGCTTATTTTAAAGGTTTCTGTTAATCATGTAAAGTGTTCACATTGGCTATTACTTTGTACACAAATGAAAGCGACTTACACATTTTGTCGTTTATTAAACTTTTTTTAATTTCGACAACTGTGTGTGTTTGTGGGGGGGGGGATACATTGCTTTATTCATTTTGAATGAAAGTAGGAAACTGCTGTATTTTAGTTTATTTATTTATTCGTATGGAGTTTCCTCCCTTTTTGTCCCCCGTCCCTATTGGGGCGAGTTGAGCCCCTCATGGGGGGGTTAAGTATTTATGGCTGTAGATCCGTGTGTGTGTGTGTTCACGGGGCCGGTTTGCCTGCTTGCGGGCGGAAAAAATCGTACTACGCGCGCCCAAGACCGGCTAACTTGGCTATGGCTGAGGAAGATCCTCAAATTCCTCACGTCTTCGACGGGAATCGAACCTGGGACACTCCTTCCCCAGTCATATGGTTACGAAGCGCAAAGCCACTAGGCTAACCGCGCGGACTGTATTTTAGTATAAGCACGTACGTGGACCAAAATGTGTAATCAGATTGGGATTGCGAAGCAAATTTAAAAGTTCTCGTCTTTTCTTTGTTGTAGGATTGATTCTGGATCAATTACTGGTGAGTTCGTGGTTTATTTAATAACACAGTGAAATATTATTTAATGTCTTATTAAATTGTTTTCAAATCCCCCCACCAACACACACACCTTTCTTTTGCCCTGTAGTTATTTTCCAGATAATACAACCACTAAAACTAGACATAGAATGAATCACCAGTTATCCAAGGCTGCAATAACTTAGAGAGATGTTTGCTTAATTTTTTTTCCCTTAGGAGGAGAAGAGAAATAAACTCATTTCTTTCTATTTTGAACGTTTCCTAGCGTAGTTGCGAGGATGATGCGACATTTATTCTTCGGTTACAGAGAGTTTAAAGTTTGTTTGGTATGGGAGGAACTTTAATAATGGCTTCTTCTGTTGATTATGAGTTAGCCGATCTCATATTGGAGTTGTAGATTTTTTTTCTTCCTGGAGACCCTGTTTTTTTTTTAAATTTATTTTTAATCTTTTTATCTCGCAAGACAAGCACGCCAAGAGAACATACGCAATCAATAGACATGATATATTCACCTCGTAGTCTTAGAAAGATGTTAATTTGTATTTGCAGAACGGTATTCAGCAACCCTGGTCCCTTCTATTGGTGCATATGTTACATTACCTTGGTATCGTGCGTGGTGTATCTTTAATTTTATTACACATATAATATTGAATTTTTCTGTTTAGGTTACTGTTGAGGGAATAGAAACAACCGAAGGCATTTAGCTGAATCCTTAATATGGTTTTTAATCTGGATCGATTTCATGTACTACGGCTGGTACTACCCCCCCACACACACACACACATACCAAAAAAAAAAAAAAAAAACATTTTGTGCAAGAGAACACTTACCTGGTAAGCATCCTTGATGTTTATAGTTTCTTTAGTGAACGCCACATGGCCGGCGATGCCGACTCCGAACGGAATAGGAGGGATCTTTGCTTCCTGTTCTGCCGCAAACAAGGTCTCCTCGAGTACAGAGTCAGGTGTCACATCAAACAATTTGGCCACCAAGTATCGATTTCCTCTGCTTCCTTTGGCTAGAAACAGACTTCCTCTGTCACTGTTCGTTAGGATACTCACGTTGACAAGAATTTTATGGCACAAAGTATCAATGTCAAGTTCATTGGAAATATCGCGGATGAGTTCCATGAATAGGTCGTGTTCGTCAAGTGACTTCAGGTGAGTTTGCAACTGGATTCGATTGCGTTTGTCCAAACTTTTCTTTCTTCTCGGACTTACTATATTTCTGAACAACTCGGAGGTCACTGAGTTACGGCCACTTTTTGTTACTTCGGCATAAGAAGAACAAAGAAATTGATCTCCTTCCCAATCCTTCATAGACTGCATATCGCCGAAAAACATCCCGTTTGAATGGAAGCATTCCATAATCATCTCTTTGGAAGCATTTCGGGAAAACCAGCGTTTCGCAAAGTCTGAATGGTCTTTTAGAAAGTTGGACACCAGCTGTTCGGTATCAGCCATCTTCTTACCATCGTTGTTGGATGATAATTGTTGTTCGTCTCCTTCAACTGGTCCTGCCATAGTAACTACAGAAAAAAAAAAAAAAAACTGTTAACAACAATTTATAATTGCTATACTACACAGTCAGTCGCCATTGCTTTTGTTTTGGAAGGCAATGACGCCATTTTTCAAAAAAAAACTAAAAGAATACACACACACACACACACACACACACACACACACACACACACACACACACACACACACACACACACACACACACACACACACACTAAGAAGCCCACGCAAGGCATGATTTGCTGTTGGCCCTTCTGCCTCTCGTATGTGGGAGTAATATAACAAAAGGCATAGAACTGCCAATTGGCTGGTTTATTAAGAAAACATATTCGGTAATTCAACGCGTAGTCGTCACTTCTTCGATTCTAAGAAGAGCATCCTTGCTCAGTCGGTAACGTCGATAACTTTTGGTTGGAAGGACCTGCATTGGAATCCCTTCCGAGATGCAAGGAATTTTTATAAGGGCCTTTCAAATGAACGTCAGTTATCCGGTCTTATACAGTGATAGAATGTTTTCCCTTCTCTCTCTTCCTCCCCTTCTCATCTCTAAAAACTGCCAGAGGAACGTAATTAACACTGATTTACCGACCTCATAGCCTTAGTTGCTCCAGCCACGATTTCGAACAATCCAATTTATTCCAAGCTATACAAAAGAGGTATGAAAATATTAAAGGTGTATGTATGTGAACACGCACGTGCATTTGATTGAGATATGGAACAATATCGCAACTTAAGAATTTGAGCATGGTACGGTAGTCAGCGCAAAACCTGCCAGTACTAAATACTTTGGCAACTTCCACGCTAATAGACTACACAGGTACAGCAACGTCTAGATAATACTGAAAAATGTTCCAGTCTGAATGGACCAGCATTTGTGGGGAATGTATTCAGTTCGTGGAGTCCATTCTCCCACCGAGTGGAAACTACCCAGAACTGCAAGGATGATGCTACGTGCTATTAGATAGATTCAGAGAATAAACTGGTCCCTTAGTGTATTTCTTGTGAGAATTGGAAACTTAGTTTAGATCTAAAATATAAACTGATTAGATAGATGAATAAAATAAACTGGCCATGCGGTGTATTATAAGAATTATTGAATTTTAAGAAAACAACGCCATGCTTTTAGAAGAAAAAAATTGCGAGTATTCTGTCCTTGCTGATTAAAAAAAAAATAGAAAAAGAAAGAAAATGTGGTAAACATTCCTCTTGATGTAAGCCAAAAGAGTATATAACTATGATTCATTGAAGTTTTTGCATAAAAGTAAACATGATAATATGGGTCTTTCCATAGTTAAATAGGGAGGCCATATTATATTCATGGCGGTAGGTCCAAAGTTCATATTTTGGAATTTGGACCTACCGCCATGGACCAAATTGATTTTCGGTTTAATCCTTTATCCAAGTGTAAGCAAACAAAGTTTGCGCCTGAAGTATTTTCAGGACTGGGGCAACTTATGGTAAAGGTAGAGCATCACTTGCCTTAGTATCTCCCATAATGCTAAGCACATCTCCTTGCGGACATGTATAATGTTATGCATTCAAGGGAAAGGCCACTACCCAGACTGGGTAGTGGCCTTTCCCTTAAACACACCTTTATTGAGGTGTGTTTAAGTAAAGACCCTCTAAAAATTAGGCGATCCCCCAGACCACTCCCTACGAGTGACCGAAGGACCGTCCAACTCAGCGTTGTTCCACTTAGTGACAGGCTCACCTCGTCACAAAGAACTTCTCAGTGTTGGCTCTACCCAGTGGCAGGCAGGCTTAGCCCACCACCTGACAGAGCCATAATCTCAGCGGCGGCCTCATTCAAGGACAGGCAAAAACTACCCCAAGCAGAGCCTCTCATACCACAAGGAAAGGGACCAGTTCTGCACAAAAGCACATCAGCGGGAGCTAGACCCAGAGGTGGTGATACTGAGGTGGAAGTAATGCAGAAGCCATATCGCCATATACCAGTTGCCAAAAGGTGTCAACACCTTATTATTAAAATTATCTGGATTAGAGATATTTGATGGAAGTTTTTTCACTTGGCTATGCTACTAATTATATATTTGGTTTAATCTTTTATCCAAGTGTAAGCAAACAAAGTTTGCGCCTGAAGTATTTTCAGGACTGGGGCAACTCGTGGTAAAGGTGGGGTAAGTCTGATCACGTGCCTTAGTATCTCCCATAATACTCCTTTTGGCAACTAGTATATGGTGATAAGACTTCTGCATTACTTCCACCTTAGTACCACCACCTCTGGCTCCCACTGATGAGACCTCAATAAAGGTCGAAACCGGTCTGGGTAGTGGCCCTTCTCTTAATGTATAGCATTATACATCCACAAGGAGATGTGCTTTGCATTATGGGAGATACTAAGGCAAGTGATCAGAACTTCACCTTACTTCACCTTTACCACGAGTTGCCCCAGTCCTGAAAATACTTCAGGCGCAAACTTTGTTTGCTTACACTTGGATGAAGGATTAAATCAAATACAGGCTGTTTCAAAAAGAATGTCCCAATTTGAAATTGTATATCTCTGCAACCACGAACCACAAATGAATGCGACTTGTACCATGTGAACGGCCATGGCCCAGAGTTTTTTTTTTTTTTTTTGAACAGATTTTTGTGCTAATCTGTTAGAGGACATGGAGGACGACACCTTCCTAGAAAGGTTGCTTTTTAGTGATGAAGCAACCTTTCATCTAAGCGGTAAAGTTTCGGCCCACAATGTTCTCATATGGGGACTTGAGATTCCATATGAAATTTTACAACATGAACGTAATTCACCAAAACTTAATGTTTTTTTGCACGGTTTCTGTTATGGCCCTTTATTTTTTGAGGAAAACACTTATGGGAAACTCCTATCTTGAAATGCTGCAGGACTGGCTACTTCCACTGCTGAATCTGAAGATTACATTTTTCAGCAAGATGGAGCACCGCCACCTTGGAATCTCCAAGTTCGTTGGTTTCTAAACGAAACATTGCCTCAGCGTTGGATTGGACACACAGGACCCCCACGACTTGGCACTATACTCTTGACCTCCAAGATCTCCAGACATCACACCGTGTGACTTCTTTTTATGGGGATACGTAAAAGACTGTGTTTATGTTCCTCCATTACCCGCTGACTTGGATGAGCTCAGAACCAGAAGCACGGCTGCAGTTAAATCTGTGACAGAGGACGCTCTCAGACGCGTTTGGGATGAATTCAGCTATCGGCTTGATGTTGTCCGCGCAGCAGGTGGAGGGCACATTGAGCATTTGTAATTGTGGTGAGTGAAACTTTGGGCCTTACTTCATACTTGGTAATTCGTTTTGTAACTGTACCACATTTTCATTATTAAATATAATTATTTGAAATCGGGTCATTCTGTTTGAAACACCCTGTATAATTGGTAGCATAGCCAAGTGAAAAAAAACTTCAATCATACATATCAGATTGTTTCTTGTCATCATTCTTGATTGACTGAGAGTCTTATTAATTTAATGGAACATTAAAGGAGACGATGAAAATAAAAGCGTTAAGTTTGATGTGCATGTGTGTTCCTTTCAAGTAATCACGGGCATGTTGCACTGGTAAATAGAAAATAAAGTCCTCTAGAACTTAGTAAAACAATATCACACTGATTCCATACACACACACAGACGATTTTCATAATAATATCTGAATCCTTTTTGGACGCGCTCAATCAATTTAACAAAATTAAGTTGCATTTTAGTGGATTACATTGAATGAAATGAATAACAGAAAATGTCTTATGAAAGTTTCTTACGAGTTCTTGAACCAACCTAAATATCAATTGACTGAAGTGCCACATAAGCTATCGTGTCTGGTGATAACATTCTTTCGTGAACAAGACGTCAGTCTTTTTTACTCACTTTACGGACACATGCTTTCTCTTCGCTTTTTAATGTTTTTTAGTATCTGCAATGTTTCCGTTTAGGTAAGTAGTTTCTCGTTAACTTTGAGTAGTTAATCGGAGATTTGTTCTCGTGCAACTTTCTGTGCGCCAGTGAAAAGATTAGACAAGCGCATGTAGTTAAAAATGAGTCCTTTCAACAGGAAGGAGCAAGTATTTTTTCACCAACTGACAGCTTATTACAATCTTTGTTTTTATTATCGCTTTGATTTGGGGTGATTTAATACTTTGTTTTCCAACTTTTAGCTTCAGTAGATTACACATTATTGCAGATTGCGCTCACTGAGGTGAATCTAGCGCAATGGTTCTTAACCATTTTTTGCCTGGCGCCCCCTGATCATTTTTGCACTAAGTTAATGACTCAGTAAGATAATTATAATATATTATTAGGCAAACCTAAATTACTATCAACATATTTGAACTGATAGTTGATTAAAAATTAGTGACTTTGATACAAATTAATTTTTACTAAAAAAAAAGTCAAAAAAAAATTTACTGTATTTAATAAGCCAATCATTAATGGCTGCCCTGAGACTGATGAGACCCTGCTAATATTTCGATATCAGGTTCAATGTTCGACAAACGAAGTCTCAAGTTTTTTATATATTTGTTTTTCGTCCACTGATCTAGCGCCTGAGATTTAATTCTGGTTAAAGATTGAGTTTTATTTGTTACCATTCTATAGTATGTTGGATTATTTAGGAATACAAGAAATAAAACTTATTTTATCATTAACACATTTTGAATTCGAATTGCAGTTGCATTATGATACAACAATCGGTTTTTTTTTTACATATAATAAAATGATCTGATGGTAAATTTTCTCATTTGTTTGAAGCACTGGTTCTCAATTCTCAATCTTGTTCGTCGTACTCACCTTCCCAGAAAAATTACTTATTTCTTTTTATATTCTTAAATTGAACGGAACTGAAAAACTGTTATACTGAAATAGCAAATTATGACATTATTTCATATGCACGAAGTGCCTTAAAATGTAGGAACGTACTGCAAATTACAGTTGTTTCATTTCGGTTTCGATGTACAATTTGGCTTCGGCAGTTGATTTGAATCTGCATAATATCTATCCTGTAATTATGGAAGTTAAATATTTAAAACAAAAGTGTTTGTTCAAATTGCTTACAAGTGCCATATGGAATCCTGATCCTTCAAAGTTAAAGAACCAAATTAAACAAGCTCGCTTGTTAGGAAGTACTAAATAGGGAGAGTTTTCAAATAAGAAGAAAGTAGGACGGATGAAAAGTATCCGGGACGAATTTTGTGTACGTGTGTGTGTGTGTGTCCGAAAGCTACTGAAAGCATCGCACTGGCAAACCTGTTTAATATTTGACAAAATTTCACCACTCCAGTTTGATTCATTTGAAATATCAACGTGTGTTTGCATCACATATTACTGCATTTTTGAGAAACAACACTGAGGTTCCGCTCTACCGATCAAGATAATAATTGTGATTATGTTACAGAAATTATCCATGTTGGAATGAGGGCCCATCATTCCCCAATCCGTTCAGAATTCCTGCGCACTGTGGTTTGCATATTGTGCATATTCTTCCACAATATGCAACCGTGATGTTTGTGGAAGTGTGCCTGAACACTAAAAAATATATCAAGTGGCAAAAACGCAGAATAATCGCTAACAAAGCTGTCTTACTTTGAAAGAGCCAAATATATATATATTAAAAAAAAAAAATCTCGGCTCTTGCATAAATATCAGTATATACTTTCAGTCCCTTGCAAAGGCTGTTTGGCGCAATTTTTGTTTATTTGTGCTTCCGCCTCCCTCTCTCTCTCTCTCACACACACACCCAGATGCATCAGGATAAAAATGTAGTCTTGGCATTTTTATTCTCATCCAATTCCTGTATAGATGACCAATCAAGTCTCCTAAAGTTATACTCGAACCATTTCCCACATGTTTTCTGTTGCCTTTGCCAAAAAAAAAACAAAAACAAAAAAAAACCCAGAAGAACCTTGACCAACATGCATATCAAAAAAGCTTGTAGTCTGGATGGCGTTTCACTTATTGTGCTCATGAGATGTGCTCTTGAATTAACACCTGCGCTTTATAATCTCTGCAATATATTATAGTTATCTGACATCCATTCCACATCATAGAAGCAAATTCATAATTTTAGCCGGTTCTAAAAATAAAATAAAATCTGTCAACATACTAGCGATCTATTTGCTCTCATGCCTGAAAAGGCCACCAGCCAACTTCAACACCTGGAGAAATGTCAGCCCAGTTAGTGACTACCAGTATGGATTTCTCCAGTCAAAATCCTTAACATATCTCCTTGCCTAAATCGCCCACCGCTGGACAAGGTTAGGAGCAAACTTTAAGATGGCACATTGCTGAAAAGCCATCGATGTCGATACCAGACATCATATTGAAAGCAGCAGCACAGGTTTCTCCTTGTTATTGGATCACTAGTTTTCTTCTTTCCTCAAGGCGTTACTTTTCATTCGTCCAGCTAACTGTTCAAATCCCTAAACCTCCCAAGCTTCTTTCTTTCACATACTTCTTTCACTTTTGAGTCGTGTACCAAAAACTTCTCTAAAATTCTTGATACTGTCTAGAGGGAAGTATTCCCCGAGAACCTGCTGCTCATCAAAAAAGAATACCAGCTAATTATTTTTCTCTCGACTCTGCCCACTATTCACTTGCTTTAGGTTTTGCGACCTCTCTTATCTTTTTTTTTATCACTCTTTTTATCACTCCTTGTGGGAGTGATAAAAAGAAACCGACTCTGTAGTCATAGTAAACATTTCAGTAATGATTACGCAGATTAGGAAAATTAGCAATTACTGCTGATTATTAGCAATGAACTGGGAGACTAAAATGAATTTGGAAGGTTATCTTGTTTGAAAATAATAGCAATGAAATAATGAAAATCAAATTCGATTCAGTTTGGACGATCGTTGATCACTTTAAGTGCATGTCACAGGTGAACTGCGAGGAGCGAATTTTTTGACTGAGTATGGACACTGATTTTTGATGGCAAGCAGACTGTAGAAGTTCGTTTCTCTTGTTAATCTATTTTAAGGTACTTCCTTACGCTGAGTAAACCATGAGATAAATGGTTTATCACTATATTCTTCTCTTCTACATGTTTATGCATTGATAATGACGAATGGTATTGACTTCCACTCTTTTTACTAAAGCAATCACGGATTCTTTTGCCTTTCGTAATGACTTAAAGTAGGCACGTACCACAGCCACTACTGAATGCGTATCTGCCGTCACTAGTGTTGTATAGAAAATGTTCAAGTAAAATTTTAAAGGTGGTCGAATCCACAACAAAACTACCTTGATATTGCTAATGACTAGAATTTTCCGATCTGGTAAATTTCGAAATGCTCCTGTTTATTTAGATTAAAGGAATTTTCTGAATTTATATCGTCGTAAGCTCCTGAAGACCAAAATTCGCGACTGATTTTATATAGAAACTACATTCCTCATCAACATTCACATCAAAAGAGCAAAATATTTCCAGCTTACTTATGCGATTTGGGCTAGTAGTGAGAATTTCAACTGCTGCCAAAGCAACTAAGGTTACGAGGCTAGTTTATTATGCTAATTTAGTGTGATTTTCTATGAGGAAAAAACCTCTCCTCCGTATGAGACCAGCTAACTCAACTTAAAAGTGAAAATGTCCTCATAATTGTTCCTAGATTCCGAAACCCAGATCTTTCCAGCTGAAGAGCAGATGTCGTGTATTCGCACCTGAGTACTTAAAGAGTGTATCAAAATGTTAATTTTACATATAACCAGCTATTTGTGTGGTGAAAATCTTCAGATATTTCACAATGTGGAATCAGGGGCTAATGCTGGTCTTGAAATTCACGCTTGCTCTTGTTATCATTCAGGGAATGAGGGGTATGATTGAAGTCTGATTAGCGGAATAATGAATTACTGACCATTTAAAACTATGTAATATATTTAGAAATTTACGTACATTTAATCATACAATACAACATTTATTTTACAAATGATATTCTATCTTTTTCAATTTAGCTACAAATTCTACCCTACAGTTCTTCTTTATGAACTGGTCAATAGCATCGTCATAAAAAGTTTGTTGTAACTTAATTTTCCGAAGCAACACGCACACTTGTAAAGGCTGGCTGAAGCTCACTGGCTAGAGCTACTTTGACTGCGCATGGCCCGTGTTTAAGCAACAGGGTGAGATGACGTGGAGGGATCGGAAATGGCTATGCGCACGCATGAAATCACAGTGCTGAAGCGAGGACCTGGATGCTCCCACAACCGAGCAAGCTAAAGTAGCTTGACTAGCGTCGACCTTCGATACACAATGCAAAGCTCAATTATTGCCGCGCAAGCTTAAAACGTCTTCTGTTTACAAAAATAAAAGCCTAAATGGAATGCTTATGAATGCATGCATTTATTAACAAATAAATATTACTTCTTTCTCAATTAATGAGCTTGCTCAGCAAGCATGGAGAATTCGCTACTGTGTGGAATGGCTCTTCCATATTCTAAAATTTTCTTTGACATTAGTTCTAGTACGATATAAAAGTACGTAGTTCCATATCAATCGTGTAGCCATTGTCCAGCTAGTACTAAATTTCTAAAACTATTTCCTTATTTTGCTGCAAGGTGTGTGCTTTTTAAGATGAAATTCTATCTTCCTATTTCTTTCTTCCATATTATGACAAAGTAGAGAAGAGATGATCAGTCAGTGGTTTATATGGTATTGTTTCAAAATGCACATTAAGAAATATAGAATGGAATCTCCTGTCCAAAGTTATTCGCACTAGTTGAACGACAAATACGTAGTACGAAGAAAATTCGACTATTTTTCTAGTAAAACAAAATGATGCCGACGGTGCCAAGAAACGAAAAGGTGTTATTAGTCATCCTGGGATGACGCCGTAAAGAACACTCATATTGTGATCCCGTTGTACTTCTGCTTTTAACAGTTTGAAATATCTCCCCCACCCCAAAGTTACCGGTTAATCTCGTTATATCCGGATATGTAAATAAATGTAATCTTAAAATTATGAGTTCTAGCATTTTCTGAGAAATCAGTTATAGGTTACAGTGACTTCGTTATTTTGATTGTCAAAAACAATAATAATAATTCATAAAATTCCATGTTGTGGTGGGTAGCAATTTCTATTTCTTGATGAGGTACTAAGAATTGCCGTTACAAGTTCTAGTAGCTGCTTAAAGAAAATTTCAAAAAATAAAAAGTTGGCAAGATGGGAGGACGGCGATTGTAAAATTTCCTGGCATTTTCCTCTACAAAGTGAATGCATCCGTTGCCTGATGCAAATGCCACAAACCTTTTTGTTGTGATTGTTGTTTATAATATTGATGTGCAGTGTTGTGAAGGCAACATGAATTGGGTGTCGTGTTCCTTTTTTGCATAAACGTTTAATTCTACACAAAGATAACTTGTCTATCACTGATAGAGATCTGAGAGCTATGTTGTATCCATATATGACGTTGTTAGTTATCACATCAGTTAAGCCCATAACAAAGTAAATTCAGCGCACTAAACTTACATAGCATAATGGTCTGTTGCAATATACCTGGAAACTTCTTTTCGATCTTTTCTTGCATCACAGGATGTCACTGCAAAAAATTCGTAAGTTGCAATCTTTGTCACTATCTGTTGATAATGCAGCCAAAGAATTATCGGTGAGAATAAAGCAAACGTGAAGTTTCTGTGGACAATAACTTTTTGCAAGTATTAAAATTTGTTGCCACTGAATCTTTGCCAAGGGCAATAAGATATTTTCTAGCATCTTCGGGACTGCATAATACCAGATGCTTTGAAAATTCACCAAAGGAAAAAAAGTTTGGCTTAAAGTTATAAAGAGATCACATCAGTTTTTGTGAAAGGCTTTTGTGTGGGGGGAATAAACAGAGATGGAGATTGTACGTGTATATGCTCGGAACTTAAAAGAAGCCAACTATATTATTAAGTTGCTTCCGTCAAAAACCAGGGTCAGACAATTTGTATAGTTGGTAATATACGTGAATAATCACCAGCGTTTTTTGCACGTGATTGTGCAGGAAGTACTACGTGAAAAAACATTTTTGAGAGTATAGCTTGTTCATTTTACAGGCAATCATTTTATACACCTGTTACTAAATTTTATTTTTATTAGTCAACTAGTGACTTCCAATAGGCTCGAAAGATAAAATCGATCGTACCAGTTCTTGTGTATAAGCAAACAGTTGTTGAAATGGGAACTTTAAAAAAAAATCCTTTGTAGAATGAATATTTTTTTTGGGGGGGGGGAATATATTAACACAATTTACTAATAGAAATTAACAAGAGTAGACTAATATTTATTTGCTTATACACAAAGAGAAGAATCTATATGATGAATGTTAGGCCACGTGCGCTGGGAGATGCAATTTCACTACTTGATTATGAACGATGTTTTTATGTACGTTCTATAGGAACGTACCGGTTAGCAGCTTTCATATTCTGCAGAATTTTTTTCTCAACTGGGATGGATGAAAAACAACTATAACCCTTAATTTCCCTTAAATTTCTAGGTATAAGATCACAAATCTGACTTTATGGTTAAAACACTAACCATAAGTTTGCTTTGTGACTAGAGACACAAAGCAGCTTACCTAAATGATGATAGGGATGACTGAACACTTCCACTATTTTATTAGCGCTTGTCTACGTAACTGCAAGGTGCATAGGCATGTACTTTTTTATGCGTTCTATGGTTGTTCGAGTAGTACTGTGGCGAAGAAAGACAATTTTCCTTCAACCAACCACACGCAGCACATCTACTACAACCCACACGTGCTCAGCCTCAACACCTTCCAGGTGACGTAGAGTGCGAACTGTCACCAAGAAATGCGTTGGGTTATGAGTTAGCCATTCATCAACGCTCGCTCACAGTCCCGAAAGAAATAATAAACTCACCTTCCGTACTTAGAGAGACGGGAGAGTGTTTTGCGTTTGATGACGATGGACTCCCTGTATTCGAAACATGGCAGAGCAGTTCTCCAGGTCTTGCCGCACTCACTCGGCGACTCGCCGTCACTGTTGTCGTTCCTGCCCGATTTCCTTATTGACTTGTAAGGTCTGAAAGCTCCGGTGTATGCACGTGCAGCCGATTGGATACGTACAGACTTGTCGGCCAATCGGCGTTGTTACAGAGCCATTTCCGCTGTTGCATAGGAAACAGGAACTGACTGAGAGGAAAAAGATGCGGACGTCACATCCAGATTTGAAAGTATCTAAAGGTAAGCACGCGAGCTTCCAAATGTCTCCACTTTACTTCGGAAGTACCCTGGGACAACAGAGGAAACACTGGCATCCTTTCTTCATTTGAACGCCATAATCTTATTTTGTGTCGTTCACGGCATCATAATGTTAATTACGGTTGTATACGCGTTAACTGTGACTCCTTTCAGCAACTCGCAAAAGAATTCTTAAAACGGCAAGGAAAAAAAAAAAACTCGAAAAAACTGCCTCTTAAAGTGCCCATTAATAAATTGAAATACTTTGAATAAATTGAAAAACGGCAAGGAAAAAAAAAACTCGAAAAAAAGTGCCCATTAATAAATTGAAATACTTTATATTTAACGGAGCCCAAACTTTAATGTTTTTTGACACTCAAAAACAGTCATACCTTCTGTTGAAATTATCTACGTTAGTTTACAAAATTCTAGTCTGCTAGAGCGGTATTGAAATGTATTCAGTAGCTTACTAAATATATATTTTTAAATACTGAAATCAGTAGTTCGAAGCACACTTGATATTACGACATCGGATATTAATCATCTCGCGCCACATCTTTCTCTCGAAACCTTGATTTTATTGACAACAAGGCCAAATTCTCTGGTTTGCTCTTGGGGTGCCTCTATACATCGAGAGAAAAAAAAAGGAAATAAATTAGTTCAGAAGTGTGATAGGGCTCTTTGTATTTAAGTGTATTTGTTATTCTTTCTGCAAGAAACAAGATTTTTTTTTTAAATCTTTACAGACGTTTTCTCAAATGATTCCCTTAAGACTACACCTATTGTTATGACTTACATAATCTTATCTGGATTTTGTTTCAAGCTAGTAACATATCACACCCTAATCATAACTGATTTGTTAAATCTCGTGCACACCGTTCATAATGAGCCGTGTATGTTGGAAAAGAAACATCGCCAAAAGACAAAGATAAATAGAAGGCTGAAAATTCAGGAATCTCCAAGTAAAATTGTCTTTAGTTGTTTGGTTAGTGTTAAAGAATCCATTAAAGCTTCTTTTGCCAATAGCTGGATATATCGAAACCGTCCTTAAAAAAAATAATAAAAAAGCAATAGGTTGCTTAAAAGTTTAATCAGCGAGGAAATTAATGTTTGATTTATCAATTGCAGTATGCTAAATATTTTTCAAGAACGATTTCAGTAAAATTCTCGCGGCCAACATGTTGCTCATAAGCTACGGTTTGAACTAGTTTGTTTATTCGATTATTTTTTTCAAATGCATTGCTTAAATCAACAATTATATTTACTAGATCAAGCATTAGTAATTGCTTATTCGATTATATTTCTCAAACTATATACTCATGCTTTTAGCTTTTTCTCTCTCTGCCCTGCAGAAAGAGTCGCAAAGTGGAAGGAAAAGTACTT
Organism: Typopeltis vanoorti; assembly: GCF_054136105.1. Taxonomy (NCBI): domain Eukaryota; kingdom Metazoa; phylum Arthropoda; class Arachnida; order Uropygi; family Thelyphonidae; genus Typopeltis; species Typopeltis vanoorti. The sequence goes on from NC_143552.1 coordinate 44,809,771, forward strand.
AGCAACTCTTTAATCGTCATCCAGTTTCCGTTTCGTGTATGCTAAGTATGAAAATAAGGCAGCAACTATCTTTCAATGTATTGCTTAAAATTAGCATAACAATCCAGGATGTACGTGGGTGGTCTGAAAGGTTCTCGGATTCGACCATAGATGACAACACTATCGGCAAGATTTTTTTGTTTCTAAGTTGGTACATCTGTCATAAGCATCCATGTGAAATTGCAAGTCATTCTATCAAGTAGTTTTTTTAATACAGCTGTCTGAAGCAAAAGTGTTGTCTTGTATCCTTGAAATGGATAAAATTGAGTATCGTGCGGTTATAAAATTCTTTATAAAAGAAAGTTTAACGCCAAAAGAAATTCATAAAAGTTTATGGGGACTTTTCTCTTTCGTTTTCGACAATTAAGAAATGGGCTGCCGAGTTTAAACGTACCAGCCTCGAAGATGATCTACGTGAAGGACGTCCAAAAAGTGTAACAATACGAGAAATCATTGATCAAGTGCACGATATGTTATTGGATGACCGGCGAGTCAAAGTGCATCAATTTACTGAGACTATAGGCATTTCAAAAGAACGTGTAGGTTATATTTTGCATGAAGAATTGCAAATAAAATTTTTTTTGCCCAAGATGGGTGCCGCGCTTGCTCACAGCAGATCAAAAACGCTCTCGCATGAAAATCTCTGAACAGTGCTTGTAGCGTTTTAACAAAAATAAGACTGATTTTGTGCGTCAATTTATTACTATGGATGAGACTTGGATTCACCATTACACACCAGAATTCAAACAGTACTCAAAACAGTGGACAGAAGCCGGTTGTTCAGCGCCAAAGAAGACAAAGTCGGTTCCATCAGCAGGAAAGGGCATGGCATTGGTGTTTTGGGATGCTAAAGGAATTTTGTTTATTAATTATCTTGAAAAGGGTAAAACAATAACTGGGGAATATTATTCCGATCTTTTAACCAGACTAGTCGATAAAATTCGTGGAAAATACCCGGTTTTCAGAAGAAGAAAAAAAGCATCCTTCATCAGGACAATGCACTTGCCCACAAAGGTGTTTTGGCAATGGGAAAATTAAGGGATCTGCACTATAAATTGTTGGAGCATCCATCCTATTCCTCAGATTTGGCTCCCTCTGATTCTATCTCTTCCCAAAACTAAAACTCTTCCTCGCTGGTCAGCGTTTTTCTTCGAATCAAGAGCTGTAGAGGGATATTTTACAGATCTTACTGAGAACCACTACATGGACGGGATAATGGCGCTGGAGCATCGCTGGAAGAAATGTTAGTCTTAAGGGAGATCGTGTTGAAAAATAAAAATAATTTTGAAATTGTTAGGCCGAGAACTTTTCAGATCACCCTCGTACGTCTCATCCTCTCCACAACGTAAATATTTCACGGAAATCTATGTTTCTTGAATAAAATAAATCAATGTTTGGTTGTTTCAACCGAAATATCAACAATTCACCTGTGTACAATTTCAGGCTGTGTTGTACTCCTTATGTAAGCAGCTATGAGCCTGCTAATTATGTTTATCTGGTTAGATTCGTATGGTTCAATGCAGTATTTTTCATTGTTAATTAGTCTTAAATTTAAGATTGATTGATTGAAATTTCTGAGGAATGATCATAATTTCTTCTTTGGCTTGATAATTGTTAATAAAATTTTGAAATTAGTATTACTAATTTTAAAAAAAAAATGAGTTTCTCAGTATTCTTGTACTGTATGGTGTCATCATTCATTATCACAGTGACTGATCTTAAATCAGTTCTTTTTTTTTTTTTTTTGCTATGTATACTGTACATGTAATATTTGTTTAACCTCATTTTGCCATTAAAGTGGTCCGGTTTCGGCATAAGAAAGAAGAAATGAAAAAAAAAATTCTTCAGCTATTATTGAAGTACTTTGTCCGCTGCACAGTAATTAAGGATATCCCCTCCCCCATAGATATCTCTGTTGCTTTCTCTAAAACAACAGGATACATCACCCCAATGGAATCATGGGTGCGTTTGTTATATTGAATATTCATTTATATAAAGAGTTCCTTTTATAAGAATTTTTTTTTTTTAAAGGACATAGACCAGTGCTAACAGTTTAATTAAAATATTGAAAAGTAAAGAACATTGATGTGTTTATGTATGTATTAAATCGAAGTAATTGCCAGAAGTTTTTTTGAATATTTATTATCATTTCTCCATTATTTCAGTTTTATTGGTAATACTTAGTATAGTTGTTCGTTTCTCTCTACCTTTGGCTTTCACATTGTTAGTAACCATTACAGAAGAGTGCAAAAGTTATTTTATGTTACAGCATCAAAGAATTGAAGTGTTTCCGTATCGCAGTTAGATGATAAACCGAACGATGCGCCCTTCGACTGAAAAAGTTCTGCGTTCGATGATTCTCGTGATGACGCGAGGAATATTTATATGGATTTTTCATTTGAAGGTGTTAGCCGATCTCATACGGAGGGGGAGGTTTTTCAATCCACAACCAAGTCGAAAATGCTTTTAGTGGGTGATATATGGCTTAGTTTAGTGTAGAATGCCCTTAGCACTGAGTCCTTGGACTCCATGGAGATGTCATGTAATAATAACGGATACTTACACAGTATAAAAGGTTAAATATACTGCGATTCAGTATAGCAACTATAAACAAATTGCGTGATTAGACATGGTCACACACTCACCGTTGCTTCAGCCGTCCGGTTTCGTGTTCTCCCACTAGACTAGATGTGACGTTTTGATTCGTAATTGGTCATTTCGAAATAAGTCGTTCTATTGCGCGCAAACATTGTCAGATCTTACCTTATGTCTGTGACAAAATTACGTTTCTCAAAGAAATGAAACAACTATACTTTCCAAAAAGCGTGTGGGGATATCAAAAGTTATAGTCTGTTTATGATACATCAATCCATTTTTAGCTTATGTACTCTAGATATATAATTTTGTTTCGCCTAATTTCCAAATTAGGCCAAAAATTGAAAAGACAACTTTTTTTATAGCGATCCTAAATTATCAAATTTCATAACAAAAAAAAAAAAATTGAAATGGATCCATAAATGTTTGCAAGGATTTCAAATAGCAAATTTGAGTAAAATACGTGCTGCCTGAGCTTCAAATTACTTGCGTATGGAAGGACAAAACTAACGCATCTCATAAAACGTTCCTAAAAACGCCTCTAGGTTCCAGTTGTTCTGATCGTGCTCTGCTATTATAATGATGCTGTTAAGAAACGCACCTTTTGATAATTATCTGCAATCGTTTACTTACTCCCCGCCCCGCTCCCATAACCAGTGCCTAGATCTCTGTCGATAATTAATAGTAACTTGTTTTTGAACGTGATCTGACTAATTTCAGTATGCTATTTTGATTTAAAAGCGTTTTATTCAATCACAATTAAGGCCACTTGTAATCGATATGAAATAATGGAAACTGAACTGGCTGTTTATGCATATGTCTCAAATGGGCGGATATAAAGGTGGTGATGGTGGTGGGGGGGGCTAATTCTGACAGTTTTATTTTCAAAGCTCGACCAGGCACATATGCCCTGTGAATTCAGCTGCGAAACAAGGATAGATAGAGATAAGCGAAAATATAGCCGGTTGGATTTACCACTTTATTTATGCATTTGTGTCTGAATTAACTATTTAAAACGTTTTCTTCCAGATAATTTCTTACTTTTTCTTTGCATTTTATGAAACGTTATTTTTGTTTCCCGATGAACATATCTTCATAATGAAGCGAGTGTTTATTTTTTTCTTTTAAAATTGCTACACCACACACACACACACACACACACACACACTGTATCTTTAATATTATTCACTATCTTATGGACTATCCTAAACGAATTGTATATCTTTTAATATAAGTTGTTTTTATTGAACATTAAATACTGTGAGCCCTCAGTAGCGAAAATTCGATTAAGTAGTGTAATGTGGAACAGTAGAGCAGCTTCCCAATGTTCTGAGACTCCAGGAGTTGACATAATAATGATACAAAAAAAATCAGCTAACGCCTTTTATTCCCTTATAGGGAGTAGGCGAGGCCTTTATACCCTATCTAGCTTTTGGAGACTGAGTGGGTAATAATGAATAAAGAAATAAAGAATTAATAATAATAATAATAATAAAAAGAATAAAGAAATAAAGAATAATAGTGAATAATATTAAATATACAGTGTGTGTGTGTGTGTGTGTGTGTGTGTGTGTGGCAATTTTAAAAGAAAAAAATAAACACTCTCTTCATTATGAAGAATATGTTCATCGGGAAACAAAAATAATGTTTCATAAAATGCAAAGAAAAGTTCAATATCCACTGGTAGCCAATCAGAGATAGCTGATTGGCTACCAGTGGAGATTGATCTATGTTTATCACTAATTACAGGCAGCCACCAATGAAGAAGCTGGCAAACAAACAAGTGCTGCCATCTCTTGGTACCTAACCCTAACAGGATATGTTACTGTCTGAAATAATGTGGGTACTACGGTCGATTTTCTTGAGTTTCCGGAAGGAAAAACCCGCTTGCCCGTGCCAGAGATCGACTAACTCGGGAATCGGTCGAAAATAGGCTTAGAAAAAGTTCCTCCAGGCGAGCGACCAAGCGCAGAGGACGCAAGCGCCACTTCCACTGAACTACACAGGCCTATAATAATGATAAAATATATATATTAAAAGAAATAATTATTGTTTATGGTGTCTGATTTATAGGTAGCATTTGATTTTGTTTAGTTGAATTGGTTGTTAGAAAAAGGCTCATTACAAGGAAGAAATCTTCAAAAATTGATAGTATTAAATAAATACTTCAGAGACAAATATTGCGCATTCGTGGGTAGTGGATTATGGAGGATCGACTTGTCAGTTTTGGAATTGTGGTGCATTTATTACTATGTGTCTTGATGAAGATGCAATTTTTGAATCAGTGCTCTTACCAAATCAATTCAGAGTCCTGCAACAGTGCCGGTAAGACTACAACTGCACGGTAAGCGTGTTTTTTTTTTTTTAATATCAACTGTAGATACTGCACATTGTTACTCATGGAAAAACAGCTAAATGAATCAGTATTTGAGGAGGTATACAGAGAATTTATAAGACTAGGTGAACTACTTAACAATTGGCCGGGAAAAGTGAAACTTTACGACAAGTTTCCCCCGGAAAGTGTCACAGGCGCTGTCACAGAAGATCAGTCAGAATCGGTGCCTTCTACTCCCTCAGACTTTGTAGAAGTGCGTGCACGCAAAAAAGCGAAGAGCAACAGAAGAACCGCACAATGACAATAATGAAATGGAACAGGATTCTCAGGGTTCGGACGCCGCTATTTCTCCCAAAGAAAAGGTGTCTCCGATCATCCTTAGAGAAAAGCAGAAGTGGGCAGCTTTAAGATCCACAATGCCCAATCTGCACATTGGCTTCATTAAGGCCAAAAACATGAATGAAGGCATAAAGATCCAGCCAGCAACAGTGACAGACCTATAGAAGGTTGCCCAAAGAACTGGACGACAGAGGCATCCAGTATCATACCTTTGCGCTCAGCTCCGAAAAAAACTTAAAAGTGGTCCTTCGTGGTGTCTGTGAAAACATTGACACAGCAGAAATAGTTGCTGACCTGAATTCTCAGGACCTGCCTCCAGTCAAGGTCAGAAGAATGTACAAAGCAGACAAGACTCCCATACCATTAGTCCTAGTTGAGATTTATAAAATATACAAGGATATCTACAACTTAAAAACAGTCTGTGGTCTCATCGTCACACCAGAACCACTCCGGAAAAGATCATCTTCTGGGCAGTGCCACAGGTGCCAGAAGTTTGGCCATGCCCAGAATCCATGTAGAGTGGAATATAGATGTTTGAAATGTGGGGACAGCCATCCAACCAATACCTGCACAAAACCGAGGACCACCTCGGCCAAATGTGCCAACTGCGGTGGCCCTCATCCTGCGAACTACAAAGGATGTACTCAGCACCCAAAGAACAGACGGATGGAGGCAGTCAATCAGCCCTCCTCCTACAGTATAAGAACACCAGAAGCCCAGGCATCAAAACCGGAGACTCAGCGGCCACCTCCAAAAATAGAGACGTCCAAAAGCAAACAAGAAGTTATGCCGATGTGACCCGTACAAATAGACCAATACCAGAACAAAATCAACCAACAGCACCTAAAAATCTAACAGCTGTTATTACGGCCTCACTAGCAAACATACTACAAAATTTCAGCCTATCAAACCCTACTGAAACCTTCACTAAAATATTTCTTCTTGAAACGCAGGTCATCCTCACAGCTCTCATAAATGAATAATAACAAATTCATTCCAGCATCTCTTCAGATCGTTGCTTGGAATGCAAATGGCCTCAAAAACAAAATTCTGGAACTCCGAGATTTCACATATACAGTAGGTATCAACCAAATGTTATATTAATCAGCGAAACTCATTTAAGACCCTCTGACAATCCTAAAATAAGGGGTTATCGCCTATACAGAAATGACAGATTACTCTACAGAGGCGGCGGCACTGCCATCTTCATTAAAAACTACATTTAGCACCACTCTGTGAGCAACCCTTCAACCACCAACATTGAGATCACTGGCGTGGAAGTAGTCACCAGCTCCAATGGCAAACTGAAAATCTACTCAGCTTACAACCCTCCCCAAAAATCTCTACTTCACTCTGACCTAAATGCCATCTTATGCGTCAGAGAGCCCACCATTATATCTGGGGGATCTGAATTCCAAATACCCTGCGTGGAATTGCACTACCACCAACAAGAATGGTTGCATCCTTTCTAATTACTTAGGATCAAGCAACGCTGTTGTGGCAGGCCCCACCAAACCAACTCGTCTCAGTACGTTTGGCACTGCTGACATCCTGGATATAGCTATCCTGCAGGATATCAAACTTCAATACAGCATCATATCTATGGATGAACTATCATCCGATCACAACCCAATTCTACTACAGCTGGGAAAACAAGAATACCTGTGTTCTCCTTCTCACTCCTACATAGCATGGGAAAAACTGTCAACAGAACTCAAGGTTTATATTGGACCTGTTCCTCACATACGCACAAAAGAAGTAGAAACTGCAGTTACAAATCTCACACAACAAAGTAATTCTGCTATAACGGTAGCTACCTCCTACAAATCGTTTGCCTGAAGACATCATGAACTTGATCAGAGACAAAAACAGCTAGGAAAAGATTCCGTAACACGTGTGCACCACAAGATAAAACAGCTCTAAACAGGATAAATGGGGCAGTAAGAGATGCACTTAAAACTCATAGAAATCAAGTCTGGGATAAAAAGTTATCATCTATCTCGCCTATTGATCACCTATTTATCACTCTGGGTTACTGAGAAACATCAGAAATAAAAACAGTTCCTTCCCCTCCCCATAATCTCAAACTAGGGCTTAGTTCACACAGATGTAGATAAGGCAGAAGCCATACTAAAGAATCTAGAGGAGCAATGCAAACCTTCTTATAACAACTTAGATTTCAACCACCTGTACAAAATCCACAGACAGGTCAGATACGCATTAAATCTCCCAGATACCAGCGCTGACCATATTGCACCCACATCACCTGTTGAGTTATATGATATTATTAAAAAACTTAAGAATAATAAAGCTCCTGGACCAGACGGCATCTCAAACAGGGTGATCAAGCTGCTGCCTCGAAAAGCTGTAGTGCACCTGACCAGTATAATAAATGCAATTTAAAGATTTCACTATTTTCCTTCCACCTGGAAACTGGCTGATGTAATTCCTATACATAAGCCAGGCAAAGACCCACACCTACCGCAAAATTATCGTCCAATCAGTCTCATCTCCAATCTGGGTAAGGTAGCGGAGAAGGTTATCCTCTCACGATTCCAATCCTCAGTAAATGACCTAAACATCCTCCCTAAAGAACAGTTTGGTTTCTGGCAACACCATAGTACTACCTAGCAAATCCACAGAATTGTCGAATACATCCCCACCAGCTACAACTGGCACCAGTGCACAGGAACTGTTTTCCTGTACCTATCCAAAGCATTTGACAAAATCTGGCATTTTGGACTCCTTCACAAACTTATCTCAGCCGGTATCTCACTAACAATGGTTCACTTAATCCATTCATATCTTCAGAATAGATCAATGCAAGTCAAAATCAACGGTTCTACATCGTCCCAGCGACATATCTTTGCTGGAGTGTCGCAGGGATCTCTATTGGCTCCATTGCTGTTTTCTGTATACATGTCAGACATCCCGCACAATCCGATGTCTTCCGTTTTGGCCCTGTATGCAGACGATACAGCAATACTAACCAGATCTCTCGGACCCCATTTCATTACCAGAAAGCTTCAAGAAAAACCTTCTAAAGCTGGAGGGTTGGTTCTCCAAATGGAGATTGGAAGTCAACCCCATGAAAAGCTCAGTTGTTCTTTTCTCGAAAAGGCCAATGTCTCCTGCAGGAGATGTGTTTCTATTCAATACTAAAATTCCCTGGCAGACAGAAAGAAAATACCTGGGTATAATTCTCGACAAAAAGCTATCTTTCAACCAACACATCAAGTCTATGTGCGCAAAGGCATCTAAAGCTATAGCTCAGATCTATCCGCTAATTAAAAAAAATAGCAAGCTCAGCAACAGAATCAAATTGCAGCTATACCAGATGACGATTCGTCCCATAATCATCTATGCCTCTCCAGCCTGGAGCCACACCTCTAATACTAACATTATCAAGATACAACGAGTGCAAAACAAGTGCTTGAGAATGATTCTGAACGCCCCGTGGTATGTTAGAAACAATCAACTTCATAGAGATACTAATATTCCCTATATTTTCTCTTTTTTACAATCCTTAGCATCCAAGTTTTTCCTAAAGACGTCCACACAGCGAAACGATTTGGTTCAGCAAGCTGCAGCATACGAGGCAACGGACATATTCAAATATAGAAGACCAAAAGCTATATTATCCTCCTATTGCGATGTATAATCTCCATGCCCATTCAGGGCGAGCAAACTCATAAATTTTACCCTCACTGTACCACAACAGATAGCGGGGAATATGAAAATCATCTTGCTTCACCCCTAAAGACATAAATGTCAATTGCGCATTCGTGAGTGTGTCGCGACATTTGCCCTTCGGTTGAAAAGATCTAGGAACGTTTATAAGAGCTTAAGTTTCACAATCGGCCGTAGAATACATATGCGCATAGTAGCAGACACGACTTATACTGGCCTCAAACGCACTTTCGGCGGTAATTTCAAACAAGTCCATCTACACAAGATTTAGAAAGAGGGAGTATAAACTTTCTTACTAATTCACTGACGTGCATCTACTAGTATTTACGTACGTACATAAGTGAATAAGAGTAGGCTGTGCATAATACGATGCCATGTCACTGCTTCTCCTGTTCCTATTTTATTCCATATCTCTGGAAGATCCTTTTTCATGAAGTGTTCTGTAATAATTACAACCTCGAACTCTTCAAGAAAAATATCCAACTTTTTTCTCAGCCCTCACTTGCACCCCCCCCCACGGCCCGGATATTCTAATAGGTCCTTCGTGTATAGGATCGATACAAAAATAAATAAAAAGTATATAAAGTTATTGTAATTTGACTTTTTCAGCCCATCGAATGAAACCTGGTACCTTTTTTTATAAATTCTCTGCTAAGATGTTTTCTTCGCTAAGTCAGGCTTTGATTCGTATTCCTCTATTGATTCATATCATCGATGATCTTGGATCGAAACATATGAAAGATGAACCTTTCCCCCCTATTTTATGAGAGATAAACGTACTAGAAATTTGCTAGTAGATCAGTAGCGTGGTAGTATGACCCACCCACCTACTGTCTCCGAATGATTGATATACTTCCGAGAATCAATACGATGATACTGTGAGCTGCCGATTTTTGATGTTGCTTGCAGCATTGTGAGTTTCTATCGATGCTCTGAGTACACGGATACTCAGCATTCAGGCCACTTGTTTACCATACATAAGGGAACAGATAGAATTTATGGAATATCTGGTAAAATTGACAGAGTAAATAGAGTAGAAATACCCAAGCGCAAACCTGTCCGCGCTTGAGTATTTTATTACCTAATGTATAGCATTGAACAACAATAAGAATTAAAGGAAACTAAACCTGGATACGTAAAGGGATGTCTAGTGGAAAGATCAGAATGCAGAAATGGTCTATATATCAACCATCACCATCAAAACCATTAGTTCTTGAAGTGAAGGCCAAGGGATTCCATAGTACAATATTCGGCGATGTATCTCAAATATTGTACAATAAGTACAATATTTGAGATACATCGCCGAAAAAAGATTAAACATAAAATGAAACTGCGTATCTATGTAAATCAGTGGCGATGTACTCATTCCTTTCATATTCTCCAGCCATATCGCTGTTTGTTGACGGATTATCAAGTAATTGTATATATGGTGGAGACAATACACTGCATTAGACAAAGTACTGCGTACACTACTTGCTTAACAAACATTGATTTCCATCCAACCAAACATCTGGAATGATTTAATGGCTGCACAAGACAGTTGGCCAAAATTAGAGGATACTTGAACTGTCAATCTGTATCATTTTAGAAATGCCGACTGGATTTTGCTGCTTTGCTGTTACTTCTCAGTAATAAACTGAAGCGGAATGATTATTGTAGTACTCATATTAGATTATCTATAGATAAGTAGTTTTTTCGTACACGAAATAATCTGCTGGCGCCGTTTAATTTAAACTGTTGTAGGATTTTTTAATTTCAGGTAACACGCAAAGCATAAAAATCCCCTCTTACCGGTAGGCCTGCGTTCTCATGAAGCATGTCCCCTCTAAACTTTTGTTAATACGGTCTATTACCTGGAATTCCGAAATAAACTGCTCATAAGTAGTTTAAACAAATTTTGATTAATTAGCCATTGTTTTTGAATAAATTTTGTCATATTTTTGTTTTTATTTCTGCATGAAATCCGAAAGTACAATAGCTATTAAGACACGGCGTGTTTTTTTTTTTTTTTTTTTTTTTACCATCTTAAGCTCCTCCATAACGCAGTTGGAAGAACGACGGAACAATGCGCCCTTCGAATGGAAAGGAACCGAGTTCGATTCTGGTCGTGACGAGACTTTGTGTTTTTTCATTTGAAGGTCAGTTAGCCGATCTCATACGGAGGTGGCAGAATTTTTTCGCCTGCAGCATTGGGTTTTTCATCCCTCATACAGGCAAATGGGCCGTCAAAACACTCAATTTACAGACAAAAATCTAGTTGGTGGTGATGGTAGTATAGTTGTGAATTTGGAGGATTAAGCATAGGAGACGATGAGCTGTGTAGTGGAATAGTGTATCCTTCCGCGATAACGCCTTGGTGGTGTCACTTAATAATAATCTGAACATGAGTGTACTGTAAAAAAATCACTTCAGAAAATCGGAAATAACATGTATCTTCCAACTCAAGATATATCTCTTCACCTCCAGCACGCCACCTTGCCTCCATATTTTCAGTATGGTTTGTGGAATTACCAGAATGGTCTCCAGGACTGGTGGAGAAGACTGGAATGAACTACAAACAAGTGCCTGATCACTGATCCAACTGTCGAACTGCAAGGATTTAATCTATCTCGATATCTCTGGAGTCGGCTAAACGGATTTAAGACTGGACAAGGCCGCTGTGCCCACCATGTAAATCTGTGTGGAATTTCAGTCACCTTTTTGTTTGTGTGGTGCTGTGCAGACATCATATTTCTGATCACTGCCTCATATACTCCTTTCCTGGAGGCTTCGGGAATTTACATTTACTCCCAGTGCCATCGGCAAGTTAACCGAACTGTCAATTTGTATATAGTTTTGCTACTGGCTTTCCCCGATACGCTAAATAAGTAACTAATCTCGGCATTAGTTATACTGTTAAAAAAAAATCCTTTTATCTCTTAGGCTGCCGAAGTTGGGATTCCGGTATTAAAAAATAACAAAACTAATTAAACTAAATATTTTAAAACTAATGTTTTTTTTTTAATTTTTACTAATGTGTATGTGTGTGTGCGCACGCGCGCGCACACACAAACAAAAAGAAAAAAGGGGGAATAAACAAGGCCACATAGCCCTAATTAACAAGATTAGTGGCAGCTGGTCTGTAACCGCGCGGTTAGCCTAGTGGCTTTGCGCTTCGCAACCATATGCCTGGGGAAGGAGTGTCCCAGGTTCGATTCCCGTTGTAGACGTGAGGAATTTGAGGATCTTCCTCAGGCATAGCCAAGTTAGCCGGTCTTGGGCGCAGTCAGTAGGTTTTTTTCCGCCAGTTTATTTGGCGTTTTTCATTCCGCAAACAGGCAAACCGGCCCCGTGAACATACGCCTCTACAGTCCAAAATATATCCCCCCCTCCCCCCAGCGGCAGACCAGGCGACGGGTCGGTTGGGAGTAGTACTAACAAGAAGTCGCATCTAAGTAACACGCGGGAATAACGCGTAGAAGAAGAAGTAGAAGTGGCAGCTGGTCTGTACCGTTAACCAGTCACAGAATAGCTTGCCCAAGACTATCGGTGATATTAATTTGCATCCGGGGAAGAGAGTACGATAGATGTTAATAAAACAAGGGCAGTTACAATTTAAACAACTATACAGGAATAAACGGCTAATTATTTCAACAACTATATGCACATCTTGGTATCATATGCATACAGCATCATGGTGAACAGCCTAATGTTTACATGGCATATTCCGGTAATTGGACCACATTTTTTTAAATAAGCTATATAAAACACAATGAATTAATAAAAGACCCGACAAGTTTCGTAAGTCGTTTGACTTACATCTTCAGGGGGTAAAAGGTAATTTAAAGTTTAAAACAAAGAATAGAGAAATTATTAGTATTAGTTCATACTATACAGTTGTAGCCGTGTGACCAATCATAAAATTAAAAATCAGAATGCAGTGCTGAGTTTAAACAAACGATGCTGGATGATGCCACGTTCTGTTGTTCACGTTCATAATGTCCGAGGTCTGATTGAGGTATATTTTTTTTATTAAAGCTGACCAAACTTGGTGGAGAATTAATCCTTGATTTTTATTGCATTGTGTTGGTATTTTAAGCATGTTTGCAGCTTCTTTAAATTTCCTTATATAACAGTTTTTTTTCTATGTACGACATGTTTGTTTTCTGCCAGAGTACATTGTGGCCGGTGGAAGTGGTATGGAAAGCTAGACCTGATTTGTGGTTCTCTTCTGTTTTGTACATCCTTTTGGTGTTCGTTCATGCGAATTTCCCCAGATCTTCCTGTCTGTCCTACGTAGCAGATGCCGCAAGAACAATGAATTTTGTAAACACCTGTTTTTTTTAAAGGATGATAAGGAGGTTTCGGGGGATGTAGAAATCTCGAAATTTTTTCCAGCGGCAGAAAGGCTACTTTGATGTTATATTTGTTAAGTAATTTAGCCATCTTGTCTGTAACATTTTTGATATATGGAAGCGTGATAGCGTTATTGAAATCTTGTTTCTGAGAGATACTTGTAGGAGGCGTGTGGAGGATTTTTTTTGATAGTCTTGGTTTCATATCATTCTTTTATAGATTTTCTAATTCTCCATTAGATATTCTAATTCTTCATTTATCTGTTTTTCTGTGCTGGAAATGTTATACGCTCTGTCCCTTAGTGTTTTTATTAGACCTATTTTTTGCGGTGGTGGTGTGAGGCCGCATTAAGAAATCTTCCTGTGTTGGTCGGTTTTCTATATATTGAGAAAGAAAGTTTATTATCCTTTTCATTGACTTCTAATAGAATGTCTAGAAAAGGCAGTTTCCTAAGTTCTTCTTGTTCTAAAGTAAATTTTATATTATTATGCAAATTATTTAGGTAATCTTTGAAAGCAACGAGTTCATCTGCAAAAAAATAGGTGTAATAAAAACTCTAAGGGACAGAGCGTATAACATTTCCAGCACAGAAAAACAGAGAAATGAAGAATTAGAATATCTAACACAGATCTTTCAAAAGAACAGTTATGAAACCAAGACTATCAAAAAAAAAATAATAAAAAATCCTCCACACACCTCCTACAAGCATCTCTCAGAAACAAGATTTCAAAAACGCTATCATGCTTCCATATATCAAAAATGTTACAGACAAGATGGCTAAATTACTTAACAAATATAACATCAAAGTAGCCTTTCTGCCGCTGGAAAAAATTTCGAGATTTTTACATCCCCCGAAACCTCCTCATCATCCTTTAAAAAAACAGGTGTTTACAAAATTCATTGTTCTTGCGGCATCTGCTACGTAGGACAGAGAGGAAGATCTGGGGAAATTCGCATGCACGAATACCAAAAGGATGTATAAAACAGAAGAGAACCACAAATCAGGTCTAGCTTTCCATACCACTTCCACCGGCCACAATGTACTCTGGCAGAAAACAAACATGTCGTACATAGAAAAAAAAAAACTGTTACATAAGGAAATTTAAAGAAGCTGCAAACATGCTTAAAATACCAACACAATGCAATAAAAATCAGGGATTAATTCTCCACCAAGTTTGGTCAGCTTTAATAAAATTATACCTCAATGAGACCTCGGACATTATGAACGTGAACAACAGAACGTGGCATCATCCAGCATTGTTTAAACTCAGTACTGCTTTGAATCTGCATTCTGATTTTTAATTTTATGAATAGTCAGACGGCTACAACTGTATCGTATGAACTAATACTAATAATTTCTCTTTTCTTTGTGTTTTAAACTTTAAGTTATCTTTTACCCCTGAAGATATAAGTGAAACGACTTACGAAACTTGTCGGGTCTTTTATTAATTCATTGTGTTTTATATAGCTTATTAAAAAAATGTGGTCCAATTACCGGAATATACCATGTGAACTTTTAAACCACAGAAACCTCCACTTACAAGCATAATGTTTATCACCTCATAGTTCCGTGTGGTTGAAATTTTTATAAAGCGGAAGGCCAGATTTGATTAAAAATGAGTATTTGGTTTTATTACACTGGGTAGAGGTACGTATTATTTTTGACGTCTCCTTGAATTTGCGGAATTAACTATTGTGCATTATAGGCCATTTCAGTTAGTTGCCCGAGTAGTTGATGACCTTCACGTGCTTTGTGGAAGGCTACATCTGATGTGCATTTTCTTTTCTTTACGACATCTTTGAGGTGTTCAGCCATGCAGATTTCTCCAGAGCAGCCTGTTTATTCCGCATAGCGTATACCGCAAGAACAGTCGATTTCGTAGACTCCCGTCTAGGTGGACTTAAAAATAAGACATTCGTCATGGGATGTCTTATTTTTAAGGGATGACTTACCTGAAGGATATTAATATTCTTCAAGTTTAATCGTTAAGTGTTGGATATACGGTAGAGTTGCATTTCCTCTGTAGTTCTGGTTGTTCTGTTCATAAGATTTCTTTTGATAGGATTGTACTGAGGCTCTTAACTTCTGGATCTCTTTTTCATTGTCTTTTTTATGCGCTAATGTGACGTAGAATGGATGGATCTTCAGGTATATGTTGTTTTCTCTAAATATGTGAGTTACTGTTCATTTAGTTCCGGAAGGATATCCCAATACTGGAGGGATCTATTATTTTCTTCAAAATGGAGAATTAGTATTTGGATTTCATTCCGAGCTGTCGGCATTGCTGCCATCTGAACTATAGGACATCGTAAACACATACTTCGGGCAAAACCATATCTGTGGCAGAAGCTAATAAAATCAACCTGATGAAGAAATTTGACAAGTGTATAGCTGAGAAAGAAAGCTATCCCAAGCACCTATCCCATAATAAAGTTCTCCTTGATCTCTCCACCCACGTTCTTACCGGTGATGAAACAAAGTATTCCTTTCAAACGCTTGTTTTGCCTTAGAACACCATCCAAAAAGTTGAAATCATTGCTAATATAGAGAAAGGTTTGGAAAAAATAACAAGAAATCCAGCGGATTCCATCTGTATTAAAACAGTTTTAATTAGGTTGGAAGTTTATTTTTCATTTGGTTAGACTATAATACATTTAGTTTAATCCTTTATCCAAGTGTAAGCAAACAAAGTTTGCGCCTGAAAATATCTTCAGGACTGAGGTAAGGTAGTGCAACACCAGGCAACTTTGAGCAAAGGTGGACCAAGCTCTCATCACTCCTTGTCTCAGTATCTCCCATAATGCAAAGCACATCTCCTTGCGGACATGTATATGGCTATGCATTAAAGGAAGGGCCACTACCCAGACCAGTTTCAACCTTTATTGAGGTCTCGTCAGTGGGAGGCAGACCCAAACGTGGAGATACTAAGGCAGAAGCAATAGGAGAGGTCATATTTACCTGTAGGAGTTGCCAACAGGTGTACTGTACCACCTTATTATTGAATTACTCTGGATTTAGAGAAAGATGTTGGAAGTTTATTTCTCACTTGGTTAGACTATAATACATTTAGTTTAATCCTTTATTCAAGTGTAAGCAAACAAAGTTTGCGCCTGAAAATATCTTGAGGACTGAGGTAAGGTAGTGTAACACCAGGCAACTCAGAGCAAAGGTGGAACAAGCTCTCATCACCCCCTTTTCTCAGTATCTCCCATAATGCAATAAACGAGACCATAATGCGAAACCTCAAAGGTTGAAACCGGTCTGGGTAGTGGCCCTTCCCTTAATGCATAGCCATATACATGTCCGCAAGGAGATGTGCTTTGCATTATGGGAGATACTGAGACAAGGAGTGATGAGAGCTTGGTCCACCTTTGCTCTGAGTTGCCTGGTGTTACACTACCTTACCTCAGTCCTGAAGATATTTTCAGGCGCTAACGTTGTTTGCTTACACTTGGTAAAGGATTAAACTAAATTTATTACTGTTTTAATTAATGAAAACCACTCACGAGAAATATCTCTAAACAAGAGTTAACAGCGCTTAGTAACCATCATAGTAATAAAAACATTGTGTTAAGAACAAACAAACGCATTTCCGCAGTTATCATGGACACTAATACAATACATATTAATTCAAAATAAGAAAATTTACGATTTGTAGTCCTATAGGTTTAGATACTAACCATATGGCTCACTGATAACAAAACGAATAATCTGATAAGACTCCTGTAACCTGTTCAAGGAAACACTGACTCAGGGATACGCCAAAGGTATTTGCCGCCCGGGTGCAAACTTTTATCGGTCGCCCCTAATACTGCATTGTATAATCCAAATTAGATATTAGCTACATAAAATGTCGCCCTATCAATGTTGCTGCACGGATGCGGTGCACCCACGGGTGGCGCGGCCCTGCACTGACTGTCTGACTTCCAAGCATCTGGTTGTTGAGAGAATTTATGGCACTTAAAATATACAAAACTTACTTTCTTCACGCCCTATTTTGGCGGTATGATATCGTGAGTTTATTCATAAATATTCCAGAAGAAGATTTGTGCCTTACGTCTTTTACAAAAACGCTTTGCTCTTGACATGATCAGACTATTCACACATTTCGTATTTTTTTATGGGATCATCGCTCTCTTCACTCATACCGAACTCTCGAGAGCTGTCATTTAAAACGCAGAATCTGGCTCAATTATGTCGCCGATATTTTTATCATCTTGCCAAGATTTAAAAAAAAAAAAAAAAAAACCGCTAGAAGAATTTACATTCTACTTAAGTTATATGTAATCGCATCTGCTTTTTGGAAGAGTGCAAGTCCCTGTCTAGTGGGAAATAACATATGCTACCATTTCTTAATTATTCCCATGAGTGTGTTTTTTCGTCTCTCACCTACTATCAACACCTAAACTGTTGGGCTGTTTTGATGAAATTTGGTAGGAGGATAATTGCTGAACTCCATTACCAAAACTTAAAGTTGTTAAGTAAGTTAATGTTATTTTCCCAATATCAGTAAGGACGCCACTTCAAGTTTGTGCGCACCAAATAAATACATCGTCCTTAAGCATAAGCGCATTTCTTTTTGTTACCTGAAAGAGAGAGGATGGGATTATCCAGATGTGTTCTTTATTTCAGCTGCATCCGTTTACAGAGCACATCTGGATAATTCACCTATCTCTTTCAGGTAACGGGAAAGTTTTGTTAACGATTTTGTAAAAAGTACCGGAGGTTATTTTTAATAATGCAGTTATTTTATAATTATGTTGGGATTTCCCCCCCTCATTTTTTCTGGATTGAAAACTGTCACTAGCTTTTTTTCACTCACATGGAATTGATATTCCGCGTCAGTACAAATTAGATCCATCACTTCAACATGGAGCACTTGTCACTCTATTTAATGATGGTTACTATTCAAACACGTACTAATACCACAGAAATCGTTATTGTTTTCGAACCGAAGTGCAAACAATGTTTTGGTTCTTGTTCAAACTTCACGTTCTTGTTCTTTTTTGTTTTGAAACTTCACGGACGTTTTCTCTGAAGACTATTTCTCAGATTCTTCAGAATACGGGGGAGGGGGCTATGATCTTAAATGATATATAATCCAGATATCAAAAACTGACAATGCGTTTTGGTCCTATGCCAAAGCGTAATGTCATCTCTGTTCACTGCCATCTTTGGCTACATTTCTGTTCATTGTTCTGCCAGTAGAGGTGTGTATGTGTGTGTGTGGGGGGGGACTAGTAAATTTTCAAGATCTTCATATTACTTAACCAAAAAAAAAAAAATAATAATATTTCGGTAAGTTGCTTTTAATTTGTTGATTTGTACATTTAACGTTTTCTTTATTCATGTGTGATCCTAAATAATGTATGATTATTATTAATAGTTTTTTTTTTCCTGTTGTATTTTCATGTATCCTCTCGGTAACGTCACTTAAGAATCGTTTACGCTGGCTTTTAATCTGCTTTATGCCCCAGATAGCTTAAAGAGTAGCCTGCTTGTTAGTAACCATTTTAAATTACCAAACCATTTAGTTTCCCTTCGAGTGCCCACTGAAGTTTAACCGCTACCTAATGACCAAACTAAATGACTCATATTTCCAGTGCTTCGTAGCATATACGAGAAGGAATAATGTGTTTTGAATTGTTATAGATCTAGAATGTTTAATTGTGCATACTTATTTAGGCAGTTATCAAAATAGTTTTATAATTAAAATGTATATCATCGATGTTTTGAATACCGTAAGATTAGTTGATCCAAAAGAATAAGAACAATAGGATTCGGGAGGGAAGGAAGAAACAAGATAGGCAATTCCAGAAATGTATTGCGTGCCTAAAATAAACGTCATTGTTAAAGCTTTACGCATAAAAAGAGATTAATTTATCGATATTATCTTTAACTTAATTAAACTATTAATATTAAGTATTTAATTAACTACATATATATATAGGTAATTACATGAATTATATAATTAATCTATTACATATTATGTTTTTCTTTGTGTAATTCGAAAGCCATTTATCTTTCCGTGATGCAGGAATGGTATTTTAATAAAATTTATAAATAGAAGAATAAATAAGTTATGAATTATCCACCAGCTGTTTGGATTGTTTGCTTGTTTATTTTACAGCTATTTTTGCATTCGTTGTTTAAGCTTTTTTAACTCAGTAATGTAATACGGATGGAATTGATAGATGCAGTAACGGTGCCATTAGACAAGTTCACTTTCATCATGCTAAAATAGGTCTGTTGAAGTAGATATGGATACATTTCCCAAACACATCCGACTTTGGTTGGAATTAGTGAACAAACGGGTTGATGACCCGGGCGTCGGTTGCCCTCGTAGTCGTGGTCATCCAGCAGATCTATGGGTTTACGGGATAACCCACAGTGAAAGATTGTGAAAGAGTTAAACATCTGATAGCACAGCTAAAAAGATGAGAATCATTAGCTGAAGCCTTTCCTCCCTTCCTCTCTTCCGATCTATGTATCCCTCCCTTGACCTTCCTATTTCCTTCTCCCTTACTTACTTTCCTCTTCCCACGCCTTCCGTCCCTTTCCTCTAATTTCTAGATTCTCTCTTGTCTCTTTTATTTCAATAGGCCGATGATCAGATTCCTTTACTCGTTCACCTAACCTGTCACCAACGTGCTTTGCTCATGAAGCTGTACTACCTAAAAATTGCAATGCTGTTGCCACTATCAATGAATTTCGTTGCCTGAACAAATGTCGACAAGGTCCACTATCTCCATGTGCTCTGCGACGAATGATTAGTCGTTTCGAAGAAACGGGATCGTTGGGAGTTAGCCCTGTGGAGATTGCAAACTAAGCAGTTCAGAATAAGTGAATGAAGATGCTACTGCCATTGTGGAGCAGGCCATGAATAACAGCGCTGGTTCCATCAGCTCATGTGCTGTATCAAGATACTTGGGTGTGCCTTACACAACTGTCTGAAAAATTCTACAGACGATTCTGCGTTTCTACCCATTCAAGATAACCTTGACACAGAAATTGCACCCATAGGACTTTGAAAGTCGACTGACATTCGCTTAAAACAAATGTCCTTGGAACTGGACGCTGCGGGGCCATAGATCATTTTGTGAAGAGATGAGGCTCACTTTCACCTAAACAAGTTTTGAATACCCACAGTTGCCTGGTATGGGCTACGTAAAACCTGCATGCAATCCAACAAATTCCTATGCATTCACCAAAGTAAGAAGCGAGTTTGCAGCTTCGTTTATCATTGAACCATTCTTCTTGGAGCACATTCGCCTGTTGGGCTCTGTGACATGCTCAATTACTGCCCAGAGGTATCGCGATATTGATAAACAATTTTGTTCCACAGCTACAGTAGCGTCTGTGGATGGATTCAGTTATTTTCATGCAGGATGGGGCTCCTCCACACATCGGCCTATCCGTACAGAAGGTTTTTCGAGAACATTTCGCGGAAGCTAGAATGAGCAGCCCTGTGTTTCCAACTGTATGGCGCCTCGTTCACCTGATCTGACCCTCTGTGACTTTTGGATCTGGGGATTTTCCAAAGATGGGGTTTATCGGCATCTCCCTGGATGAGTCCTTGGACTCCCTGGAGGTGTCAAATAATAATAATTTGCCAGCGCTGAAAGACAGCATAACGCAGCATGTGCGCAACATCAGTTCCGACCAGCTGTGTTGTGCCGTTGAACAAACTGCGCAAAGGATGCAGATTTGTGGCATACCGGAAAGGGCAGCCCATGAATGCATAATAGAAGTGAATAGCAATGTTATTCATGCTCTTATCTCGTTTCTCCTTACACACAGAAAAATTACTACATCTACATTCAATACATCATACAGCGTCCTGGTGGTGAATTTTGGAACTACGTTTTTTTTTTTTTTTCTTTCTCTTCTCAGATATCGTTTCCGTATGACGCACAATGTATAGCTGTAAAGTTTCGCAACAATTGGATCACTGGGCGCTTCACAAAGCCTTAAACACGGATGTTCTAATTTTGATCTTTCTGTATGTTTAAAATTAAAGATGAAATATTTTTATGCTTCAGCATTAATGGAGGTAGACTTGTATATTTCGTTTGATTTAATTTTTGTTTTATTATTTCAAAATGTTCTGACATTTTAAATATAGTGGATTCTCTCTCTCTCTCTGGTCCAGTTTTAAATACTTAAGAATAATAATAAAAAAATCATATTTAAATAAACGTCGTGAACTACACTAGTGCTAAGTAATTGTTGAATATTGTTTTCAATTTTAATGTGTATCGAACGCATTTACTTTAATTGTGTGTTTTTCGGTACTCAGCAGCGCTTCCCTTAATGATTTTATGGATGAAATAGAGAAATTTCGAAGATTCAAACTCTGTTTTTTTTTTTTTTAAATGAAAAGTACGTTTTGCATTTGTTAATGTTTTTAAGTAGATCTGCAGAACAAATTTCTGAGTTATATTACTCTTAATCAGATGCATTGGCTTGATACGGTCGCAAATCAGGTGGTAGCCAAACTTCCTCTGCATTTCTTTTCTTTGATGTTTATAATCTTCCTCTTTCTTTTTACTTTTAACGTAGTGAAAAAAAAAATGATCACATAAATGAGATATTATATATATATAGGAATTTTCAATTCCGTCCCCCCCACTCCCTTTTCGGTGGGAGTTTCTGTTAAGCAGCCGTGATTCCATATTCTGAAACTTCAGTGAGTGATCCATAGGCTGTTCATATTTCTATGGTCTTTTTCGGTTGTGAGTGAGTGAACCGATCGCGTGCGTAGGAAGCAATATCCCCCCCACACACACACCCGCCGGAAATTCAGGTTTTTCTTCCCGCACAACTGCAAATCGACCAGAAAACATGAACTAATTCAACAGAAATATGTATTGGCCAGTAAATGGCGTAGTGATGACGGTATACGTGTGGTACAGTTGATCGCGTGATGTGGTGGCCTCTGAGTCCTTGTACTCCGCAGAGGTATCATATAAAATCAATAATATCTTCAAATACAGAGTTAGTTAATTGACTTTATACTATCAGCAGATTTTGAAGCGACTGCTGAATTTGTCTTTATTGCAGAAATTGTTCACGCATTACTACTATATACATCTTTATTATTATTATTAAAATACATTCATTATGTCATCCCATTAAGAATAAAGTACAGTGTTGTCGTTTTTCTCGTGAATGCAATAATTATCTTATTTAAATGGATCATGATATTATGAGTTAATCTAATTTGGAATAAAGTCTAATCCTCTAGCGTTTCACTAAAGTCATTTTACTCAGTAGTTTACATAATGAAAGTATTATATGTTTTTTATTTTTATTTTTTTATTTATATATCAATATCCCAAAGCAGTTAACTCTTCAAAGCAGTCTGAATTTTACATAAAATAAAATGCGTGAAGGTAGTTTTTCCCATATTTGTGAATAGGAATTTTAGTGGAGCGTTTAAATGTAATAAATTTTCTTTCACGTTTTCATCCGTCTATATATCACTTCTGGCCCGCGCGGTAAGCCTAGTGGTTATGCGCTTCGCAACCATGTGCCTGGGGAAGGAGTGTCCTAGATTCGATTCCCGTCGACGACGTGAGGAGCTTAAGGATCTTCCTCAGTCATAGCCAAGTTAGCCGGTGTTGGGCGTGGACAGCAGGGTTTTTTCCACCAGTTTATCTGGAGTTTTTCATCCCGCAAGTAGGCAAACCGGCCTCGTGAACACACAGGCTACAGTCATAGGATATAGTACGGCAAGGAAGGCAATAATAATCATTTCCCTAGATGGTGGCATATAGAGCTACCCTCAAACAGCCATAAGGCTAAATACTATCAATATGTCACTTCTACAGATGTAAAATAACAAAACGAAATCTGTACACATTGGTATGCACGCTTTTCAAGATAAGTTGATAAACGGCACTCACAGGAGTACGCGCGTCAACCTGTACTTTTATTTAGGTTAAGGGATATTACATCCCATATTGTTTCATAGCCGAATAAGAAATTCAAAGAGTTTCATGACGAATATAGAAACTATATAAAGTTCGGCGAGTCCAAGCGTAAGCAAATGCCTGGATAGTGCAACACTGAGGCAACTCATAGGAAGGGTGGAGCAAGGTCCGATCACTATTCTGGTATTTTATTTTATTGTATTTTTATTTTTTAAAGGCATCTCCATGGAGTCCGAAGACTCATCGCGGGAGACCCAATCTATCATACCTCTCCTTGAACCCATTAACAGACAAATCACTCACAACTGACTCTGGCAGTCCATTCCACTCATAACTCTCCAAGCAAAAAATATAGTCCTCACATCCCTACAAACCACATCTGTATTCAACTTCCACGGATGATCCCTTGCTCTGGTCCCTCTAGCCAAGTGTTGAAACATTTGCACTGTATTTATCCTTTAAACTCTTTAAGCAAATAACCCTCTTATCCACTTAACCAGTGTCATATCTATCTTCCCCCCCCGTTCTAATTTGTATAACAGAGCTCCATGTGGTATTCTGTCAAATACCTTTGCAAAATCATTGTGTAGCCGGTTCCTTTATCCAACTCAGCTGTTATGTATTTATAAAACCTTAGTGAATTGTGAATTACTAAGATATGACCGACCCTCGACAGTATCATATTTTTCTCTGCCCATTCTTGAATTCTCTTTTTTACTAATTTTTCTAGTACTATTACCACAACGCCTGCGATTCTGATTGGTCTATAATTTCCTACTGCAGCCTTAGAACCTCTATTATGCAAAGGAATTATTTTGCCCTCTTTCCACTCCCTTGAAACTCTACCAGAACTGAGACTTAAAGAGCCTAGTACTTCCTAGGCTTTAATTTAAAGAAATTACAGGAAGTAAGTTTATTGCAGTGTCAGAACCATTCTGTTGTTTTATTCTCTTTAAAAAAACATCGTTTTTTTTAAATTAATGATGACAGATATTAGGGTTCCTGTTATTATCTTGTCTATTCATTTGCTTATTTCATATTTTTTTCATCCGCATTTAAGCATTTTATGACACATATGACAATTGTTTGCTACTTAGGCATGAATGAGTATCTTAGCGACTGCATGATCTCATTTATTTACTTTTTTTTAATTATAAGATGCTGGTGCTCATATCTCATACTGCTGTTTGATCAGTGTTTGCGCTTGAGTTCAGAATTTTTTTTTTTTTTAAAAAAAAAAAACCACTGTGGTTTTCAGTTCTAAATGATCAGTATTTTGACATAGCTCATCAGAGATTTTATGTATCACATGGGTACAAAGCAGGTTGAATTAAAATTAAAAACAAAAATTTTAAAGAACAGAACAGTTTACTCCAATAGTAAACCATTACACAAAGTAAGTCATTATTTGGATCATAAATTTATGTCCAAATTCATCAGCCACTCAGCTCCCTTTATTGATACGCTAAGTAGATCCGACGGAAGGCTCGTAAGTTGTATTCATTCATATAATGTGAGTCATTGTTTGAATTTGCTCCACACTCGCAAGCCAGAGTTGAATGCCCCATTCCTGCCTTGTCGAAGACAGTTAAGTGTCCGCCACGCACGACGAAGGAGATCAAAGCCAGGTGGTCGACTAATTGGATTCTTTATATTCTTTGTCGAACAGTGTTGACATGTTATTCCACTCTTCTTTCCAAGCATTGGAAAGAGCTCTCGTCGATCATCTGTTCTACAGTTTTCAAGGAGAGATGTTGGGATCAGTCTGTCACGTCCTGCCGCTTCCAGGTCGGTGTGATTGGGAGTTGGGAATTGTTTATGATTTTTGGGTATTCTCTTTGATGGAAGTGCTTCCTGCGTACAGTATGTGTGGTGGCTTAATATCGCTTAAAACTAGGAGCCAGCTTAGTGGGCTAGTTTGATCGTTCCTATCACAAGTCTCATACTGGTGTTGAGATGGGTATCGATTTTTGAGGTGTCTGCGCTATTCGACAGGGGCGTAAATCAAGTTGATACTTGCAATTCGGAGTACCTCCGTTGGGACTCCATACAATGTGTCGACAAGTTTCTGGATGATGTTCCGGGATGTCAACAGCACCATCAGAGATAAAGCAAGAGAGATCTGTTTCATAAGCAGGTTCGGACCTACAATTAAAGTGTAGAGTAGGACAAAAAAACCACTTATATTTCGAAATTATTAAATCACAATATTTATTCTTATTATTATTTGTATCATGAACACTTTTCTAACATGCAAAATGTTAATTTCGTTATATCATGAGACTGCGATGAGGATGGCATTATGAGTATTATACTATGGCACAGTAACATTGCGTTATAAATTATAGCTCACTATTTTATAGAAGAAAACTATTTACACAATCATAAAAATTAACCTAATAAAAGGAACATCATATCTTATCTATAATATATATATATATATATAAAACAATGTTGAAAATCTCAAGCGTTAAAATTGACTTTACTTCCATTTGATGCCCTGAACTACACCATTCCTAGAGTTTTGTCCTACACTCGTTTGACAGCGCTTCTAAACTGCTGGCTGCAATTTAGAAGCTCAAACTTTGTTAACATTATTTTTATTTGGTGAAATTTCTTCCAGGAAGACATTGTCAGTCATTAAAGCAATGCCAACCAAGTTACGGCAATGTCTCCTCTTTCTCAGTATCCAATTTCAGATCGAGAGATCTGAAATTGGATCGTAAGCAACTTCAGAAATAATTATGCTCCAGATTTTGCCGGTCAGTTGAAAATTGGCCTCATACAAGTTTCTGAAAAAGGAGAGGTTAGAAGAGTTTTCTTTAGTTATCAAAATGTTTTTAGCTCTAACATTGCAAATTTGGCAGGTCGTATTCTCTTGAATACTTATTTTCAATAAAAAGTAGTAGATCGATAATATTCAGCAGAGAACTGGAGTTAAAGTAATTCGAATTCGTACCATAATAATTCTTGTAATAGAGTAGGCTAGCACACAAGCCCTCCCCCCCGTTTATTGTTGACTCTGAAGAATAAAGGATTGTTGTTTGAAGTGGGGCTAAACCTTGTCTTCAGGTTCATGTTTACTCATCCGCCACTCAACATTTCTGATTTGTGGGACCTGAAACTAAGATTCCGATATTTTAATACCGAGATCAGATTCCCATTATTTTCTTAGCTTCCGAATCTGAATTCTACCTTAGAGAATCATATGTGTGTGTGTGGGGGGGGGGGGGGGCGTCTTCACCAGAACTGTAGTAGAAAAATAAAATAAATGAGTAAAATAAAAATGTCTTTATTTACTCCATTTCAACCAACTCTCTGTTGGTGTACTGTATAAATATTGCAATTATTTTGTTTATTTAATAACCTAGGAAAGTACTAAAATAGGTTCCCCATAATTTCAAAGATATTGCCTGCCTGTTTGACTGATTGCTAGCATATCGAATATACGTCAGTCCCAAACCACTGCAAGAGTTCTCATATTTCGTTACTATTCTTAATGATTAACTCTCTTGGCTTAAGCATAGATTAAGTTCCGTAAAAAGCTTCAATGTAGAAGTAGTTTCCTTTCATTTTATATTATCTGGATACTGCTGGAGACTTCTGGCACGTTTATTTCAAGGAAAATTACTGTTGGACGTGCATTGTGTGATTACGAACCCCCTAAAGTAATCAATGAATTGTTCTTTTGCATTTTTATTTCAATATCGATGTGCAAGCCTTGTTCGCTCACGAGTGGTATTTGGATAAATATGGTACATTACCCATTTCTTTGAAGATATTTCTAAATAAACTGAAAATATATCCATGAAATGATGCTCAGTAGTTGACACTGTGGGTGTATTTCGATTAGCTGTCACGATTTTTATTTCCTATCATTTTTAATTGGGATTTATACCGGCGATAATACTATGAGAGATCTTAGCACTTATAAAATTAACCTGTTGTAAAAGTGATTTGATGTACCCTGCAAGATTATATTGTTCAGATAACTAGAAACGAAGACTGATACTAAATGACTCCGAGAAACAAATTAAAAATGCTACGAAGTGAAATAAATGAACATTTCTGATCAACTCCACATTGGTTCTTGACGATCAGAAATTCTTCCCTTGCGGTTTGAATTCTTGGTTTATGATTTCATTGAACACACCAAATATTTCATTTTCCCGTGGGAAAATGAAACAGCATTTGGTGTGGGTGTGTGTGTGCGTGCGCTATTAAACAAGTGCTTATCAATCAATGGAAGTTCATTGGTGATATTTAAGACACACCCTGGAGCAACTGTTTATGACATGCTACGTCCAACACAGTACCTGCTTTTCTGGAGCTAGCACTTCGTTTATCGAAGACTATTAATAACTTAAATCTTTTCTATAGTATAGGCCTATAAAGACATTTGTTGTTATTCACATTCGAGTTCAGCTATCTCTAGACCTGTTGCTAAATTTAAATGATAAGCGACCGAGGCTGAAAGGTATACCACAGTATTTCCTTTGTTACAAACTGGTTACGCTTGCAAGCTCAGATTCAACCAATCAGTATTAAGAATGAATAGAAAACTGGCATTATCATTCTCTGAATGATTGCATTTCCTCGTACTTCAGCATGTCAAGTGCTTGTCAGTCTGAAAGCTAATCTGCTCTACCTTGAATAGGTTTTTCATATACTTGTTACATTCGATAGTTTGCTGACAATCTGCCAAAATGGCTTTGTAAATCAGTGCTGAATAAAAGCCAATACAAAGGATGATCTGAAACCAAGTACTTCGGGCTAGTTTAGTTTTCTTTGAATTCTCTTTAAGCTTAATTTCAATTTCGTCTTATTTAAAAATGAGCGGTAGCCAAATGAATCTGATCATGTTGTAGATCTTACTCATTTCTGCCAAACAATGAATAAGTAAATCTACAATATCTGTTAAGTAAATATATATTTAAATCACATTATTTTGTACCACCGTCTTCACCACGTTCATCCACTACAGAGCGTTTTGGTCTGTTAATTGCTTGGTTTTCTGAGGAACGAAAAATCTGAGTTGTTGGGAGAAAACACCTAGTTTACCTCCTTACGAGATCGGCTAACTCAACTACAATTACAGTAATCCCTCGATTAGTGCTTCCCCGATTAGTGTGTCATTTTTTTTCGATACCCAAATTCGATTAGTGCGCCTATATACATCTTAAAAATGTTACAGATTTGGCTAACTATTTTAAAAAAATCACTCACTAGAATGAAATAATTTAGTTGCCTATTTAAAAAATTTTACAAAGTTATTTTTAATGGCTTACTACACTACTTCCATGTACACTATATATACTATGTTCCAAAATTTACTGCCAATATTTATGTCGTTAGGTATAGTACGCTCACAGATTCGAGACCCTTTGACACTTCTGCGCATGTCACAAAAAGGAGAATCCATTCCGATAATAGGGTAATCAATCCGTCTTCTGGGATGAGTTGTTTATTATTACACGTCGGAAAATTAACTTCTCTTTTATGATCATTGTGGTTTTTAAAGCGGTAACTATTTTGCTTGTATAACAGTTGGGAAATTTTATCTATAAAGCACGTGATTTTGCATGTTGGCGATCGATTCGTACGTCCTTCATTTCTTTCTCTCCTTCAGCATGAATCGACTATTCTTGGCACCAAGACAAGCGAAGCTGCACAAAAGTGTGGGCGTACTATAATTACATAGCGCTTTGATGGTCGTATCTCGTGCCTCCTTTGCAATGCTATATGAGTGTGTTTTCCTTACTTTTTTATTTTCAAGTATTTTCCCAAGCTTTAATCATGAGTAAAAGAATTAGTGAGCAAAAAAGTGGATGTGTGAAAAAGATTCGATGATGAAGAGAAAAGCAGAAGAGGCAATAGGGCCATACCGTCCGTTGTATGAAAAAAAGAAACAAAATGTCCGCCAAATTACGTTAGCTCAATTCTTTGTTAAGAAGTAGAATAATAAAATTTATATTCTGAATATATTTTATTGTCTTCCAGCTTCATGGTTTTCCTTTAACTAGGCCCTGAGACATACCTTAATTCTTTTATAAAAAAATTAAGGTTCAAGAAAGAAATTTGAGGAACGAATTATACTGTTTCCCATAGGTTATTGTGTAATATATATATATATTCGATTAGTGCGTTTTCGATTAATGCGCTTGTTTTAAAGAACGCATTAGGCTCACTGATCGAAGGGATTGCTGTACTTAGAATCGCTTTGAGGTCTTTTCTAATCGCATGTAAGACGACAGGACATACGCCAAGGGCGTATGTCCTGTCGTCTCATGCGTTACAGGGGTTGCTCTACAATAACTTTATAGTTCACAGAAATAAAACAGAATTTCTTTTTTAATAAAATAATTTTATACATCACAGTGTCTGTTTAATAATTCTGTAAGTTAAGCATAGACAGACTCGCCTCTGTCTCTGGCCATTTTAAGGTGTCTACGAAAGATTTGTTCAAAATAGCGACTATATGAAGACCACTCAGTGACCCATATAATGTATTTCGTTGCAAAACCTTGTGTAGGTATTTCTTTTTCTTTAAAAAAAAAATTATGTGAAACCTACCTACATATCTTATATTTCAGATGGGTGGAACTAAGGGATTACATAATCGGGTTCTCCTGGACCAAACGCGGTACTTTTTCTGTCCACCAATATTATTTCCCTGGTGGTCTCACGCTAGGCGACGAAACTGTTTATCACCTAAAACTTTCACAAACATCCACGCAACAGTGGGATAAGAACTCGCAGCCTAGTCATTGGAGAGCGGAGACAGGCCATCCAGGCTGGCAGTTTTAGCTCAGTAGTATTGGTCGTTATCATGGGATTGATTTTACCATCGTAAAAGAATAGTTTAGGCTGTGCATCTACGTAGCAGAGACGCTATAGCTGGCTGAAAGTTTATTTTCCACTTGGTTAGAGTATAATAAATTTAGTTTAATCCTTTATCCAAGTGTGAGCAAACAAAGTTTGCGCCTGAAAGTATCTTCAGGACTGGGTTAAGGTGGTACACACCAGGGCAATTCGTTGCAAAGGTGGAGCAAGCTACCAACACTCCTATCTTAGTATCTCCTATAATGCAAAACACATCTCCTTGCGGATATGTCTAATGTTATGCATTAAGGGAAGGGCCACTACCCAGACCGGTTTCGACCTTTATTGAGGTCTCTTCAGTGGGAGCCAGGCCCAAGTCGTGATATCAGGCAGAAGCATTAGCAGGTCATCTCCACCTATAGGAATTGCCAATTGGTGTGCCACCCTTTTTTAATAAATTACTCTGGATTTAGAGAAAGATGTTGAAAGTTTATTTTCCACTTGGTTAGAGTATAATAAATTTAGTTTAATCCTTTATCCAAGTGTGAGCAAACAAAGTTTGCGCCTGAAAGTATCTTCAGGACTGGGTTAAGGTGGTACACACCAGGGCAACTCGTTGCAAAGGTGGAGCAAGCTACCAACACTCCTATCTTAGTATCTCCTATAATGCAAAACACATCTCCTTGCGGATATGTCTAATGTTATGCATTAAGGGAAGGGCCACTACCCAGACCGGTTTCGACCTTTATTGAGGTAGAATGGGAGTTCATGCCTTTCATCACTGGCCTCTTTAGATTTAAAAAAAAAAAGTTGTGCTGAGAGTCAGCTTGATAGAGAGAGAGGAGAAGAAAGATAGAGTGGATAGTAGTAGGTAGTTAAAAGAGGCCTCAGTCGATCCACCTGGCCTGACTTAAATGCCAGCACCAAGCAGATCTCCGACATTATCTCCCTCCATCCGTTCTCCTCCGCGTTCTCCGGCCAGCCACCTCTTCAGATGTCTGGCCGATGAAAGAAGTGAAAAAACAAATGCAGGAAGACACACATAAATTGAAAATCAAAAGAACTAGGACACACATAAACAGAAACAACAAAGGAGCTAGAACACGCATAAAGAGGACAACAAAAACAGAAACAACAAAGGAGCTAGAACAAGCATAAAGAGAACAATAAAAGTCGGTGAATTAACAGAAAAGTACTGCAAGAACGGGGGAAGAGCCTGGCCCGAGTGATGCAGCCCGCAAGGAGCTGCACCGCCTCGCTGTAAGCCTTCGCCGCTCGGGTTCTCAGGTCTGCCCCCTCCTATGTGGATTAAGCGTGAACATACAAAAACAGAACCAAGAAACTTAGAAGGGGCTTTTTTTTTTTTTTTTATGTCATATTTGCCCTGCTATCTCTTACCGCTTCCTCATAGTCTTTTACCACGTTTTCCATCACTGTGAGTACGTGTACTGACTCTTCATCATTAAGTTGCCATATTCTCTTCAAGCATTCATTCCATTCCGCTCGGTCGTAAGTGACTTTCCCAAACTTGAGCCATATTCTAAGACTCTCTAGCTCACCTTCACATTGCAAAGCCACGTCTCCCTTTTCCTGTACAGCTGTGTGGACTTTGTTTTTTATCTCGGGTTTATTCCTAAGATAGAATAGGATTCGTTCTGTTACATTCGAATATTCATATCGGGGTTCTTTTCTTTTTACCGATTTTGTAATGGCGTGAGAAGAACCGGTGTTTGTATCCTGTTTATTTCGTTTCATTTCTCCTTCTTCTTCTGGTGTGATGGGTCGTTTTGTTGTACTGGTGTTGATTTCCATTTCCTCTGTTTCTGTACTGTTATTGTTGCCTTCCGATTCATTGGTGTAAGATTTCATAGTGTTCTGTTTCTTTTTCATCCTAATTCTCCCTTCTGCGTTCCTCCCAGTAGTCGTTGCGGTAACTGGCGGTTGGAGGGCTGGAAACTCTTCTGGTTCAGTTGTTTGTGGTTCGTTTACTGTTTGGCCGGTAGCTCGAGAGTCCTGTGTTGTGAGCTTAGGAATGGCTACTGTCACAGGTGTTATGGAGCCTCCTACTCTTTCTGCAAGGGTCCTATTAGGACAAATATCTATTTTATGGGATGTGTTCCCACATTTACGGCACGGTGACTCACATTGATTCAATGTGTGTTCTGTCGATAAGCAGTTGCGGCATGTGTTGTTTTTCGGGCAGTGAGCGCTAAGGTGACCCAAAGCGGTGCACCGAAAACATTGTTTTCTTACGCCTGGATAATTGACTATTACTCTTGCTGAGCCTAAAAAAATCAAGTTGGGGACCTCGGTTTTCATCTCGATTGAAATGCTCACTTCCCCTGATTTCCACTCTGGGATATCCGCGTCTTGTCCGAATGTTACGTTTCGGACAGTCCCCCACTTGGAGAAAATGGTTTTAATGATTTCCTCCCCTTTCTCTAGATATTCGAGTGGAAACCTGTCAATTTTTATGGATTTTAAAATACTTCCGACTAGGAAGGATAGGTATTTTTTCCCTTCACATTCTACGCCCTTAAGGAGCGTTTCTCTTGTTTCTATGTTGTTTGTTACTACTTGGAATCTACCCCGCCCGCATAACGCATAACGCATAACGTTACTGGCTGGATGGGTGAAGCAAAAATGCTTTTCTTTTTCCCGTTTATCTCTGTAAGTGATACTGTGAATGGGGTATTATTGAGCTACCTGCTCGCCCTCTTGGGGCCTGAAGTTAGTGATGTTCGCTGTGTAGAAGAATAGATTTTGGTCTTCTGTATTTGCAGTGTATTGCTTCACTGTAGTCGTTGGCTTGTTTGATCAGTGGATTTGAGTGCAGGGTTGCCTTGGAAAAGAATTTCTCAGCTAAGTCGTGGAGATGCGAGCGGATGTAAGGGATGTTTACTTCTCGGTGGATCTGGGAGTTTCTTATGTACCATGGGGCATCTAGGATCATTCTTAGGCACTTGTTCTGGATTCTTTGTAGTTTCTGTATGTTGGTTTCTGAGGTATGACTCCATGCTGGAGAGGCGTAGGTGATAACTGGGCGAATTACAGTTTTGTACAGAGTTAGCTTGTTTCTTACATCTAGTTTGCTTTTGCGGTTGATCAGGGGGTAGAGTTGTGCAATTGCTCTGGATGTCTTCACTCCTGTTAGTTTGATGTGATTACTAAATAGCAGTTTGCTATCCAGTTTCACACCAAGATATGTTGCTTCTGTTGCCCATGGGATCTTGAGTCCGTGAAGCTGGATGTCATCCTTGCTGGTGACTTTCCTTCTGGAGAACAGCACAGCAGAACTTTTCAGGGGGTTTACCTGGATCCTCCAATCTGTTAGCCAAGTTTCTAGCGTGTTGATACTGCCTTGCAGCCTTCTAATTGCTAGCTGATGGCTGTGAGATCTTGAAAGTATCGCGGTGTCGTCTGCATATAATGCTGTAATGATATTTCTCGGGTTTGGGGGGATATCAGCTGTATAGATCGAGTACAGTAGAGGTGCTAAGAGGGAACCCTGTGGCACGCCTGCACGGATCTTGCGTTTGGATGACACTGTTCCATTTAGTTGGATTTGCATGTGTCTGTCACTTAGGTATGCTTTAATTAGTTTGACTAGTTTTATAGGGAAGTTAAATTGTATAAGTTTGTAGAGAAGACCCTGATGCCATACCTTATCAAAGGCCTTCGCTATGTCGATGAAGACTGCAGCCGTCTGGAGATTCCAGTTGAAGCCTCCTGCTATGTATTCTACCAGACGGTGTATTTGTTGTGCTGTGGAGTGTTCTCTGCGGAATCCGAATTGCTCGTTTGGGATGATTCCGAGCTTGTCAGTGATTGCTTGTAGCCTTGTGAGTATAACCTTTTCCGTGACTTTTCCGAGACTTGATAAGAGGCTAATGGGTCTGTAGCTTTCTGGAAGTTGAGGATTCTTACCTGCCTTTTTTATAGGTATGATATCTGCTGTTTTCCAGGTTGTCGGGAAGTGCTGAAATCTGATGATCGCGTTTGTTATATTAACAATATGTATTATTGCTTTTCTTGGAAGCAACTTTAGTGTTCTGTTGGTGATGCCATCAGGGCCTGGAGCCTTTTTGTTGTTCAGTTGTGCTATGATTTTGGTTATTTCCCCTGGGGTAGTGGGGGAGATGGGTTCTGAGGTATCAGCGAGATTTAATGCTTTCCTGACATGGCGATGAACTTTGTAGATGAAATTGATGTTAAGACACTTGTACGATGGGCTGCACTGCTCCTCCAGGTTGTCTATGAGGGCTTCTGCTTTTTCCGTGTCTGTGTGTACTATTCCTTGTTTGGTTTGTATAGGAGGTAAGGGCTGCCTTTTGGTGCGTAGGATTTTTAAGAATTTCCATATGGAGTGATCTTCTGTGTTGAGTGTGGTTAATTTGGTTTCCCATTCTTGATTACGGTGGTTTTGTAGAGCTTCTCTGACTTTTCTGTTGAGTTTGTTTAGTGTTGTTTTGTCCTGTGGTGCTCTTGTGTTGTGATATCTCTTTCTTGCTTTGTTCTTGGTTCTGATCAGGTCCATGATTTCTTCTGGGATCCTGTTGGTGGTGTGGTGGAGAGTGGTTTGCTTTACTGAGGCTATTGCTTTCTGCATTTGGCTTGTTAGGTTGGTTATAGCTATATCTATCTCTTCTTTTTTCTGTATGATGGGTGGTGGACCAATGTATTCTGCTAGAGTTTTTGCGAGTTTGTTCCAAGCTATAAAGGAGTGCTGGGGTGAGAACTGTCCTTGATTGCCTAGCCTGAGCTGAATGGGGTTGTGGTCTGATGAAAGTTCTTCTATTGTTTCTAGTTGGTATTGGTATGGGATGTTTTTAAGTATTACGATGTCCAAAACATCAGATCTTCCTGTTGGGCTGTGGTGAGTGGGCTCAGTAGGTCCAACCACAATGGCAGAGTTGTGCATTGCATAGTTGTGTAAAATGTGTCCTTTGGTGTTAATGGATGAGCTAAACCAGGCTGTATGCTTGGAGTTGAGATATCCTGCTAGGATTATGGAGTCTTTGGATCCGAGGATAGAGTCTAGGTCAGATATCAGTAGTGGGATTCCAGGTGGGTTGTATGCTGCATAGATCTTTAGGCTTCCTGCGTTGCTGGTGTGTACCTCCACTCCGGTCACCTCTAGGTTCATAGTTGGGAGGTCAGTTACAGTGTTATGGTTTAAGTAGCTTTTTATGTACACAGCAGTGCCTCCTCCTCTTGCACCAAGTCGATCCTTTCTGTACATTGTAAAGCCTCGGAGTCTTGTGTTATTTGCTGGTCTGAGGTGTGTTTCGTTGAC
The DNA here is from genome assembly GCF_054136105.1 of Typopeltis vanoorti. Taxonomy (NCBI): domain Eukaryota; kingdom Metazoa; phylum Arthropoda; class Arachnida; order Uropygi; family Thelyphonidae; genus Typopeltis; species Typopeltis vanoorti. The sequence continues at coordinate 44,845,158 of NC_143552.1, forward strand.
TAGAATGATGTCAGGTTTGTATCTGGATGCAAATTCTTGGAGTTCCAGGATTTTGTTTGTTATTCCATTTGCATTCCAAGCTACAATCTTTAGTGAGTTTGGTTTGTGTTTTCTATTCATGACAGAGGGCTGTTAGGATGGATTGTGTTCCTTGTAGGAATCTCTTTCTGGAGGAAGGTGAGGGGCTTGTCATGCTAAATTCTTGCAGCATGGTGGCAAGCGAGGCAGTTAAGATTTTTTCTAAGTTGGAGCCTCGCTGTTCGTAGGATGTGGGGATCTTGGGTCGTGCAGCCTCAGCATACGTTTTTGTCATGTTGGTTGGCTGTGTTGTTGGTGTGAACTGAGATGAAGGGTGAGTTGCCTGCTTGGTAGTGGAGTTGTTACCGGGAGGGGGGGGTCTGAGGCTAGTTTTTGTTATCACACGATTTCTTGGGTGGGACATGCACCCCTTGTAATTGGCAGGGTGAGGTCCTCCACAGTTAGCACAGCATGCCGGTGTTGTTTTTGGCTTGGTGCAGGTGCTAGTCGGATGTTCTTTGCCACATTTTAGGCATCTGTAGGGTGCTTTGCAGAGCCGTTGGGCATGCCCGAACGTTTGGCACCTGTGGCATTGTCCTGCCGATGCCTTCTTTTTTAGTGGCTCAGTTGTGATTTTGAGCCCACATATATTTTTCAATTCGTATATTCTTTTTTGTGTGTTTGATATCTCTACCAGGACTAGTGGCATAGGTTTTTTGTCTGATCTTAGCATTCTGCTGACTTTAACTGGGGTCAGGCCTTGGTTGATGAGATCGGCATTGACCTCGTCGGTCGTGATTCCCTCGGCAACCCCCCTGAGCACCACTTTAAGGTTCTTTTCACTGGCCAGTGCAAATGTGTGAAAAGGCAGCATGGAGTTGTCCAGCATTTTTGTTATCATGCGGTAGTCTGGGACTGATTCAGGTTGGATCTTTACCCCTTCATCTGTGTTTCTGGCCCAGGAATAGTTGATGTTCTGTTCTCTGAGCGATTTCGAGACTGAGGTCCACTTATGTTTGTCTCGAAGTATTACCGGGGGTACCTTTTCTTTATTTCCCGATACTGCTTGTGTGGGTGCGTTTTCTTCCGTGGGTTTGTCCGCGGTCCTTCGCCTTTTGTTTGTGTGCTCGTCTGCTGTTGGTTCTGTCTGTCTGTTGTCCTCGGGTGTGGGGAGGGTAATGTTTTGTTCTGTGATATCGTCCTCTTCCTCTTCGGGTTCCTCTGCCTGTGTATACAGTTTAAGGTAGCCTGGCCATTCGGTTTCGAACTTTTGAAGGAGTACCTTAAATAGTTCTAAGGCTTCGTCTCTGTTTATGTGTTGAAGAAAATCTTTAACGTTGTCCATTTCTATTGTGTGTGTAGGGGTTCAAAAAGGATGGTAAATTCGCGTGGAACTTTCGTAAAAATGTTAAAGCTTACCTTTACCTGGGTGGGTGCTGGTAAGGACATAGGTATTGCAGTCTTCAGAGTCTCTTCGCTATCTCGCTGGTAACAGTTCTTTTGGTAAAGAGAAGCAGAATAATCCAATTTCGAAAAGTCGGTTCTTAGTTCAAGATCAGTTGAAGGCATCTCATTCAATCACTTCATTAAAAACAATACTTAATCACTACTGTAATGATACAAGGAGCGCTGATAAACACGTCTGTACTCGCTGATCGCTCAATCTACTCCCTCACTCCTCTCTTTTTCAATCCTCCCTCCCTCTCTACCCCGCCCGTAAGGGGTAAGCCCATAAATACTTTCTGCTTTGACGACTTTGAGAAGAGCTCTCACAAACGTCGCTTTGTCGATGTTTGGGTCAATTTCGATCCCGAGAGTACGAACTCTTGGCAAGAATTTCGACATTGTTTAAAAGCAAATACCTTATACCTTACCAACGGAATAGCAAATTTCAGTCCCCAAAAGGAAATACCCTAAAACGGACCTGCACCGATTGGAACGAGGCCGCAAAAAATAAAAACCAACAAAAGAAAAACTAGAAGGGTTCTTACCAAACAATACTGTAATAGGAGCTCTCTCTCGGGATCTGGTAACTGGCAACTGGAATCCAAAAGAAGACTGGAACATGGAGCTTTCTCTCGGGGCCGCTAAATCTGGAACTTGAGGTCTCTTCAGTGGGAGCCAGGCCCAAGTCGTGATATCACTCAACGCTCAACGCTACTGACTGGATGGGCGAAGCAAATATGCTTTTATATTCCCCTTTGTCTGGGTTGGTGTACAGGTGAATGGGGTAGTTTTGAGCTTTATGCTCTCCCTTTGTGGGCAGTGTAGTTAGTTGATATCAGCTGGGAGTAGAATTGTTTTCGGTCTTTTGTGCTTATTGTAGACTGTCTCATCGTATTCTGAAGCTTGACTGATCAGTGGGTTAGGATGAGTGATTGCTCTGGTGAAATACTTCTCTGCTAGGTCGTGTAGTAGGGGGGCTATGTATGGTATTTTGGTCTCCCGATGGATCTGTGCGTTTCTGACGTACCACGGTGCGTCCAAGATCATCCGAAGGCATTTATTTTGTATTCTCTGGAGTTTTAGGATATTAGACTGTGAGGTGTGGCTCCACGCTGGGGAGGCATACGTGATTACCGGGCGTAATACCATCTTGTATATTAGTAGTTTATTTTGTGTGTGAAGTTTACTTCGGCGGTTGATCATGGGGTATAGCTGTGCTATGGCTCTGGCTGTCTTGCTGCAGATGTGTTTAATGTGACTGTTGAATCTAAGTCTTTTGTCCAATCTAACTCCCAGATATGTGGTTTCTGCTTGCCATGGAATCTTTTTCCCATAGAGTTGGATGTCATCACTGATGAGTACTTTTCTTCTGGTGAAAAGCATCGCCGAGCTTTTGTGTGGATTGACCTGAATCCTCCAATCTGAGAACCACTTTGCAAGAGTGGAGATGCTATCCTGTAGTCTTTTGGTTGCCAGCTTGGGACTGAGAGATCTGGACAATATTGCCGTATCATCGGCATATAAGGCAGTGATGGTTGTTCTTGGGTTTTGTGGGATATCGGCTACATAGATTGAGAAGAGTAGGGGGGCCAGAAGAGAGCCTTGGGGTACGCCTGCCAGAATTTTTCTTCTGGATGATACAATTCCATTGATTTTTATTTGCATGTATCTGTCTGAGAGATAGGATTTGATCAGTCTGATGATGTTTATGGGTATGTTGGCTTTTATAAGCTTGTAGAGTAGGCCCTGGTGCCATACTTTGTCAAATGCCTTTGCTAGATCCAAGAAAACGGCTGCAGTGTGCTGGTTCCAATTAAAGCCGACTGTGATGTGTTCTACCAGGCGGTGTATTTGTTGAGTGGTACTGTGCTCCTTCCGGAAACCAAATTGTTCATTAGGGATGATTTTAAGTTTCTCTGTGGCGTCTTGTAGTCTGGTAAGGATAACTCTCTCTGCTATTTTGCCAAGGCTGGATATTAGACTAATGGGCCTGTAACTTTGGGGAAGATGTGGGTCATTTCCAGGCTTTTTTATCGGTGTTATATCAGCAATTTTCCAGGCTATGGGAAAATGTTGTAGTCTGATTATTGCATTTGTTATGTTGACTATATGGATTATGGCCTTTCTGGGAAGAATTTTTATGATTTTATTGGTGATTCCATCTGGTCCTGGGGCTTTTTTTGAATTTAAATGCTTGATGATGTTATATATTTCTGTTGGGGTGGTAGGAGTGATGTGGTCTGGGCAGTTCTCTGTTTCCTTTAAAGTATGCCTGACCTGCATATGAATATTATATATATGACTAATATTCAGGTTGTCATATGCAGGTCTGCACTGCTCCTCCAGACTGTCAGCCAGTGCATCAGCTTTGTCTCTATCCATGTGTGTTATTCCGTGCTTGGTCTGCATGGGGGGTAAGGGTTGATTTTTTCTACGGAGGATCTTCAAAAATTTCCATAAAGTATGATCAGCTTGGTTTAGGGATGTTAACTTCTTTTCCCATTCCTGGTTTCTATGATTTTGTAGTGCATCTCTTACTTTTCTGTTTAGGTTATTTAGGATAGTTTTGTCTTGTGGGGCTCTAGTGTTATGGTACCTCTTCCTGGCTTTATTTTTGGACTTGATTAAGTTGGTAATCTCCTCTGGGATTCTGCTGGTTGAATGGATGAGTGTAGTTCTGGTGACTGAAGCAATTGCTTTCTTGATTTGGTCTGTTAAGCTTTTTACTGCAGTGTCTATCTCTTCTTTTTTATGTATGATAGGTACTGGGCCGATGTGCTCTGGTAGGACATGGGACAGTTTGTCCCATGCTAAGAATGAGTGTAGTGGGGAGAATTGATCTAGTGTACCTAGTTTGAGTACTAGGGGATTATGATCTGATGACAATTCATTTACTGTTTCCAGCTGGTACTGATATTTGATATTCTTTAAAATAATGATGTCTAGCACGTCTGATCTGCCAATTGGGCTGTGATGGGTAGGCTCGACAGGTCCCACAACTGTGGCTGAGTTGGCTGCTGTGTAGTTGTGTAGAGTGTGGCCACTTGTATTAACTGTGGAGCTGTACCAGGCAGTGTGCTTCGCATTCAAATCTCCTGCCATAAGAATGGGGTCTGTGGAGCCTAGGATGGAATCTAGATATGATATTAATTGGTGTTTGCTTGGTGGGTTGTAGGCTGCATATATCTTGATGCTTCCTGCATTTCTCGTGTGTACTTCTACTCCGGTAATCTCCAGGTTGGTGGTTGGTGGGTTGGGTATGGTATTGTGGTTGAGGTAGGGCTTGATGTAGATGGCTGTGCCTCCCCCTCTGGCACCTAGTCTGTCTGTTCTGTACATGGTGTACCCCCTTATTTTGGGGTTGTTAGCAGGTCTCAGGTGAGTCTCGCTAATCAGCATAATATCGGGGTTTCTTCTGAGTGCGAACTCTTGTAACTCAAGTGTTTTGTTGGTGAGGCCATTGGCATTCCAGGCAGTTATCAGGAGTGAGTTTGGTTGTATTTTAGTTGTGTTCATTGAGAGCTGCTAGTATGGAGTGGGTTCCTTGAAGGAATCTCTTCGTTGAGGATGACGATGGGTTTGTTTGGCTAAATTCTTTCAGCATAGTGGCTAATGAGGAGGTCAGAATTGCTGCTATGTTGGAGGTTTTCTGAGTGGTATGTGCTGCATTCTTGGGGCGAGCTGCTTCTGCGTAGGTTTTGGTGGGGAATTGTGGTCTTTCCTGACTTGTTTGGTTTAGTTTTCTTTGATCAGTCTCAATCTGCGATCTTTGGGTGCTAATCGGGGCAGGTGATTGGGGGGGTCTTGTTGCCCCACGGTTTTTCGGATGATGAATGCATCCTTTATAGTTGGCAGGATGGGGGCCACCGCAGTTGGCACATGTGGCTGGCGTGGTTCTTGGTTTGGAACAGGTAATAGTTGGGTGTTTTTTGCCACATTTGAGGCATCTGTACTCAGCTTTGCAGAGTTTTTGTGCATGGCCAAACTTTTGGCAGCGATGACATTGCCCTGCTGATGCTCTATTTCTTAGTGGTTCTGGGGTTATTCTTAGACCGCAGACGGCGGTTATTTCATAGATGTGTTTCTGTGTGTTGGGGACTTCCACTAGGACTAGTGGCATTGGTCGCTTGTCTGATCGGGTCATTCTGCTGACCTTGATAGGTGTTAGTCCGTGTTGGGTGAGGTCTGCTGCAATCTCCTCAGAGGTGATGCCTTCTGTGACTCCTCTGAGTACAACTTTAAGATTTTTTTCGCTGCTTAGTGCAAAAGTGTGATATTGTAGTTTGTTGTTGTCCATTATTTTTGTTATACCTCTGTAGTCTGTTACTGTTGTTGGCTGTATTTTAACCCCTTCGTCTGTGTTTCTGGCCCAGGAGTAATCAATATTGTGATCTCTAAGGTTTTGTGCTACTGTGGTCCATTTTTCTTTTTCCCGGAGAATTACAGGGGGGGACCTTTTCCTTCTTTTCCGGGGCTGTTTGTGAGGGTGCGGCGTCTTCCATGTGGTCGTCCGTGGTTCTGCGTCTTTTCCCTGTGTGTTCTTCTGTGACGTTTGTCTGTTTTAAGTTCTCGGGTGGGCTGGAGGTCGTGTTGTTTGTTTCTCTCTCGTCATCTTCGATGTCTTCTGGTTCATCTGTGTGTGCGTACAAGTTTAGAAAACCTGGCCACTCGGTGTCGAATTTTTTAAGGATTAACTTAAATAACTCTAGTGCTTGATCTCTGTTTAGGTGTTGTAGTAAATCTTCGAAGCTTTCCATTTTGGTGCGTGTATGGTTTTTCCGTTGCGGTTTTGTTGCTATTTGTATATCGCTTGAAATAAATAAAGTTACTAAACCTTACCTTGGTAGGTTCTTTCATTCCACTTTAGTCCTTGGTCATGGAGGTCCGTTTTTGAACCACTATGATATTTTCACTGTATATGATGTAATCCAATGTTAATCGCGTAGTCCGTTCTTGATCCGACACTCGCTACCAATCTAATCTCAATCCTTTCTGAGTCACAATCACCAGGGCAACTCGTTGCAAAGGTGGAGCAAGCTACCAACACTCCTATCTTAGTATCTCCTATAATGCAAAACACATCTCCTTGCGGATATGTCACACTTGGATAAAGGATTAAACTAAATTTATTATACTCTAACCAAGTGGAAAATAAACTTTCAACATCTTTCTCTAAATCCAGAGTAATTTATTAAAAAAGGGTGGCACACCAATTGGCAATTCCTATAGGTGGAGATGACCTGCTAATGCTTCTGCCTGATATCACGACTTGGGCCTGGCTCCCACTGAAGAGACCTCAATAAAGGTCGAAACCGGTCTGGGTAGTGGCCCTTCCCTTAATGCATAACATTAGACATATCCGCAAGGAGATGTGTTTTGCATTATATAGGAGATACTAAGATAGGAGTGTTGGTAGCTTGCTCCACCTTTGCAACGAGTTGCCCTGGTGTGTACCACCTTAACCCAGTCCTGAAGATACTTTCAGGCGCAAACTTTGTTTGCTCACACTTGGATAAAGGATTAAACTAAATTTATTATACTCTAACCAAGTGGAAAATAAACTTTCAACATCTTTCTCTAAATCCAGAGTAATTTATTAAAAAAGGGTGGCACACCAATTGGCAATTCCTATAGGTGGAGATGACCTGCTAATGCTTCTGCCTGATATCACGACTTGGGCTGGCTCCCACTGAAGAGACCTCAATAAAGGTCGAAACCGGTCTGGGTAGTGGCCCTTCCCTTAATGCATAACATTAGACATATCCGCAAGGAGATGTGTTTTGCATTATAGGAGATGCTAAGATAGGAGTGTTGGTAGCTTGCTCCACCTTTGCAACGAGTTGCCCTGGTGTGTACCACCTTAACCCAGTCCTGAAGATACTTTCAGGCGCAAACTTTGTTTGCTCACACTTGGATAAAAGATTAAACTAAATTTATTATGCTATAGCTGGCTGTTTGGGTATAACGTAAACTGACCATTAGTTCCCAATTTTTGACAACAGTCAAAAATTGGGAACTAATGAGCCGACACACGGCTCATGTCCCGGTCTATTTTTGTTACGATTTTTTATTTTATTATTTTACTTTGCCTTCGTGATTATATTCACCATTACGAGTTATTATAGTAGTTAAAACCAATATCTTCTTAACTTGCGAGGCATTTAGTGATTAAGTGCAAGTAATTAACGTGCCTAGTTAAGTTGTGTGAAAAGCCGTCATTTGTAAATTAGATATATATGCAAATATTATTACGTGACACCTCCCAGGACTCATCGTGGGATGGCACACTACACAACTCACTGTCTCCTTCACTTATTCCTCCAACTATACACGACAGTGCTGCCGTCAACGTAGAACACAGGAAGTAAGATGCCAATTCACATAAGCGAGAGCTCTCGTTGGCAGACTGCCAAGAAGAGTGAATTCATGTTGAAGGGGAGAAAGAAATAAGGCGATGTATGAATTGGTCACCAACACGTGCTTTATACATAAAATTTGCCAACTGTTATACAAGCAAAATACCACTTTAAAAACTACAATGATCATAAAAGAGAAGTTAATTTTCCGACGTGTAACAATAAACACTCAACTCCCCCAATACGGATTGATTACCCTATTATCGGAATGTATTCTCCTTCTTTTGACATGCGCAGAAGTGTCGAAAGGTCCCGTATCTGTGGGCATACTTTACTATTTAACTTCCTATACTGACCAGAGCCTGCTACCTCCGAGTCTTTTCCAATCGAAGGACGCGATGTTCCGTTGTTCTTCCAGTTGCGCTACGAAGGCGTGTGTGTTCACTGTCTACCAATAATTGATCGGACACCCCTGTTATTTGACGTTATGGAGCATTTCAGGTTAATAACATAAAAACCGGTGTACAGATAGTAGGAAGCAGTATTTCATCGTAGCAGTTGATTATAGGTGGTATGGCAACACGACGTAAACTCAGTGACCTCGAGAGAGGTGTCATTGGTGGCATGTCCATACGTGCCATTGCCGCTCAACTGGAGCATCCGAAATCAACGGTTGGCGATTTGATCAACAAATGGAGACGTTCTGGCATCACTAGTGCAGGAAAACACCCAGGGCGACCGTCGAAAATGACTGAAAGGGACAGCAGGGCGTTAAAACGGGTGGCATGCAAAAACCGCCTACAATCCGCACAGACCATCCGTGATGAGTTCTAGAGCGCCACTAATACTGTATGGAAAGAACTCCATTTACTGGGTTTCCACGGAAGAGCAGCAGCACACAAACCGAACAACACAACAACAAGGAGGCTCGTCTGGCATGGTACAAAGAGCGTGTGAAACTGGACAATTGATCAGTGGAAAACGGTACTTTGGAGCGATGAATCAAGGTTGTTCATCTGCTTACAGTCTAATGTCAGGGTGTGGAGACAGCCTGGTGAACGCTTATCTTCACGGTTGTTACCAGTGGTCCCATTCTGGTAATAGTGGGACCACTGGTCGCTGTCCATAGTTCCATGAAGGCAACTCAATATCTTGATATTCTAGATAATCAGGTTCTGCCTACACCGGAGTTTTTATGGAATGGACCCGTGTTACTATCAAGACGACAATGCACCATGCCACAAAGCTGAAGCTGTTATGGAATGGTATGAAGAGATGGGTGTTTAAACGACTGCCTTGACCTGTGCTTAGTCCTGACCTCAACCTCATCGAACCCCTGCGGGACGGATTGGAGCGGCGATTGAGGTCCAGAGCAGCACATTCTCGATCTGTCGCTGAACTCAGTTCTGCTTTGATGGAAGAATGGAGACAAATTCCACCTGTCTGCCACACATTGTTGGAAATCCTTCCTCAGAGGGTGCAGGAGGTGATCAAAGCCAAAGGTGGACATACCCAGTGGTGAGCTATAAGGGGCTCGCCCGAGCCCTTTGTTAAATTTTTCTCAAATTTGCGAGCCCCTTGTTCTTCTTGTTTACTTTTTTATTAAAGAAAAAAAAAAAAAGAATTTTTTGAAATATATTAAGCGACAAACTCATACGGTAACCTAACAAAGTGATTTTATTAAATAAAGTATTATAGTTACTGTTACCACCATTTTACAAATAAGAATTCACTTTTGGTAATCGCATATAAATAAATAGGACTATAAAATAATGCCCCTTGATTGGTACTGTTGATTATCACTTGAAGTATAAAAACAAAAGAGAAATATAACGTACTTCAATATTATTGTATTTAGATAATATTTATTTATTCTTTATAGATTGTTTATCATAAAAACTTCTATTGCAAACAGAAGAAATTTATTTTGGTTATAAAAAATGCGGACTATTTCATATGTGCGATTATAAAAGATTTTATTCTTATTATATTTTGATAGTTAAATAATGTTTTTCTTATGTAAGATAAATTAACACGGATGATTGTGTGCAAATATTTCATGTTTAGATCATGAAATATTTGTGTAAAAATGATAGCCTTTGAGCCCTTTGTTAAAATTTCCATAGCTCACCACTGGATATACTCGATATTAGGGTTCGCCTGCTATATATATATATATATATATATATATATATATATATATTTTTTTTTTTTTTTTTTTTTTTTAAATGGTCACTTATAAGGCGAATTGTGTTTAAACGTAACTTTTACCTATGTTGTCAGGCATCGGTTAGAATTCCCGACGTTTTTCTTGCGCGCCTAGAAGCACGGCTTTCGGAATTTTTGCCTCTGTATAAGATCGGATAACTCACTTGGAATTAATTGAAAAGTTCCATCCTAGATAATATCTGGCTGATTTGTACGTCATGCAGGGAAGAAAAAAAAAAACAACCGAAAATCCGGGAGAGAGTAGATGATGGATGAACTTATTCTTATGTAGTATGCGGTTATAACTTAAAATCGCAGGAAGTAAGATGCCAATTCATGTTTTATGTTACCATTTAACTTACTGTTACTAGCCGTTGGATTCCAAATTCATCTACATGTGAAATTTCACACGTTTACTTATACATACATTTATATGCTTAGCAGCTGCGAAGACAAGTTAACAGATGCGTAGTTTTTTTTTGTTTGTTTGTTTTGTTTCCTGCAGGAAGTAGGAGAAGTAAAATAGCAGCTACAGAAGCTCGTGAGAAGTTTAGATGGCCCGGAAATAGTTCGTTCAAGACTTGGTATGGAAAAATATGTATAATTTCGTTATTGCTCTTTCGGCATGAAAATCATATAATACTATTAAAAAGGTGGTTGCACTTGTATATAATTACAAAAATTTCAATGAAATGCAACACCTTGCTGACAATTACATATGACAACTCAACAGAAAGCCATTTGATGCCATTCCCATAGGGTAACAGTTTAAGGGTTGCAGTGTTTTGGGTCTCTTGCACTGCTGAACATTTTTCATGGAAAAAAAAAATTCTCACAGCCCTACAGCAATCTCCTAGACATTTGTTCTGGTATCGGATAAGATCGAATTCCTTGTCGAGCAATCGTAAACCCTAATGATATTTTATTGAGTTTATGATCGGATTCGTGTTGTTCTAAACCTATATGTAAACTTTAATGTAGCTCAGTATTACTTTAACTGAACTCTAAACCGACTTTTTCACCAAACTTTGCCTAAATATAAACATATAGATATAATGACAATGACACATCACTATCTTGATGAAAGAGCACAGTATAATTCCTCTTGGGATGCGAACAAAATAATGACAGCAGGATTGTTTTTCAGTACGTGGTATTAGAATTAAGTTATTGTTACTTCAGTTATACATTGGACTTCTAATGTTGGGTCCACTTGGATCGAGACTAGTGTTGCCAATTTAGCTCTTTTGGAGCTAGATCTGGCTCTTTTGTTTCTTCCCTAGCTCCAAAAATTTTAATCTAGCACCTAGCTCCTTCAGAACTAGTTTCAGCTCTTTTTAGTTGTTTTTATAACTTACTGTTAAAGAAATTGTTTTAAAAGTTTTCCAGATGTTCACATTTGATAAAGAATTGTATTGTACGTTTGGTACGAACATCGTACACGTTTCAAATGCATGATGACGTCATCAGTCACGTGGCCCAACAGTCTGCCATTTTGTCGTTTTAAAGTTGATAGCACCGCTACAAGTTAGTCTTTGCACGGTGTTCTGGTTGATAGTTACGATAGCGAGTGGGAAGTTTTCAAAGACTGATCGTAATTCGCTGCAGTAAAGAGTTGTATACCCTTCTTCAAAAATGAGCAAAGAGAAAAATAAAGCTTACAAGCAAAAATTTAGGAGGGAGTGGTTGCAAATGGAAATGTTTAGTAAATGGTTGTATGAAGTTCCTGGTGACGCAGATGTGATATAGCTGCTAAATATTGTTAGCCTATAAAGCATAGCAAAACTAAGAAACATCTTGCTGCAGTTCCATATAAGGCTGTTCCTATTACAAATATGCTCGTGAAAAAGTCTGATGAGACCGCGAACTTTGAAGGTAGGTTAGCATTATTTCTTTGTTGTCACTCATCATTCAACAGTTGCGATCATCTAGTAGATCTTTGCAAAAATATCATCCCAGACAGTCAAATTATGCCAAAGGTAAAAATGCACCGAACTAAGTGCTCAGCAATTGTAAAGAATATTCTAAGTGAGCATTTTGAAGAAGATTTAATTGCGGACATTGGAGATGAAAATTTCAGCTTGCTAATAGACGAATCGAATGATATCACAGTGAATAAGATTTTAGGAATGGCCATCATTTATTATAGCAGGAAATGCAACAAAATTATGCATACATTTCTGAGCATGGTGGTTCTAGAAAAGTGTGAAGCTAGTGGTATTGTGGCTGCACTGAAAAAAGAGCTCTTGACCAAGAAACTGGACATTAAAAATCTCATTGCAATTGGTACAGACAATGCAGTGTTATGGTTGTGTCAATAATGGCGTTTATGAACAACTGAAGGCATATATTCCCTACTTAATTTTACTTAGATATGTATGCCATTCATTACAACTAGCAATGTCTCACACCTGTGGAGAATCTCTCCCAAGAAAATTAGAATTTTTAGTTGCCGAAACAAGTGGTTTTCACATTCTTCTTCAAGACAAGCAGCATACAAAGGGCTGTATCAAACTATCAACGAAAATTATGCTCCTCTGAAAATTGTAAGCAATTGTGCAACAAGGGGGCTCTCCATTGAACCTGCAGTAGACAGAATTCTCAGCCAGTGGGTGGAATTAAAAACTCAGTTCGAAGTCGTGAGTGTGACTGAGAAATATTACAAAGCTCAAATTTTGTGGGAGATGTACAAAGATGAAAGGAATCTGTTATACCTTTTATTTTTGCATCCTGTTCTAGTTCAAGTTCAGCAAATTAACAAAATTTTTACATCTAACAGTGCAAATAAGATGAGATTATTTGAAGACCTTTCTCGTTTGATTCGCTCTATTGCTAATATGTTAGTGCTACCATCATCCACAGTCGACCCCCCCTTCAAGAGTTTCTTGACTTGTTATCGATCCCCTATATTTTACTATTACGTAATTATAATAGGACAAGCAAAAAAAAGACGCTTATGTGAGTTTTTAGATTGTTTATTTTATAGTTACAGTGTTTATTGTATGTATAATATAGTATATATATTACTACTACTATTCCTATCACTAGTAATATCACTGGTATTACTAGTGATATTAATAAACTACTGGTATTAATATCACTGGTATTACTACCAGCGCTGCTCAACTCTTCAACATAGAGAAGTTTAGTTCGTTAATGAATAACGATTGAATTATAATATGTATGTTGTTGATGAATTTTAGAACATTAACGCTCACTTGTATGTCGATGCGCAAAAATGAGACTGGGATCGAATACTTGTATCAGTAAATAAGAACCACGCACGTGTTGCAATCTCGTTCCCACTGCGCCGGCCGGCAGGAAACACCAACATCTGTTTATTGGTAAATACGTCATTTTGGCCTACTTGATTGGCCACAGTAACTATTTTCATGACCTTACTCCATCTTACAGGTCCTATTCATGGACCTGTAAGATGGAAGTACTGATCCCACGATTCACTCTTAATTACGCTGTCATTACCTCCATGTCTTTTGTCATGGAGGTAATCCAAATTAACCGAATTAAATATTACCCATACAATGATGTCTTATATTTTTCTGTCGATCCCTAACAATGTCATATCGACCCCTTTGGCGACCACTGCTCTAGAGTCAGAGATTGATGGCTATTTGGATCTCAGTCCAAATCTTGGTTACAGATTTGAAAGAAAAATTTCAGAGTTGATAATACAAAAGAAAATAACGCAAAATGATGAGCGAAATCTTAGAAGTAGAGCAAGACGGTTTCTTCTTGGTCTCTTCAAACAACTTAAGCAAAGGTTGCCTGAAAACTTGAATATTTTAAGAATGATGTCTTCTTTTTCTGTTGACAATATCCTTAAACATAAAAGAACCTGCTGCTCCCATCTTAGAAATAATGCTGAAAACAGAAAAAGATGTTGCTGCTGAATACAATACCATCCACTTAAATAAATGGACAAATATAGAAAACACTGAGCTATTCTTGACTGAAGTACGAGAATATAAAGATGCATCTGGAATGGATCCATTTAAAGAAATTGCAAATTGCTCAGTGTGCAATAAATTTATTAATACTGCCAAGTTCTAATGCGGAAATAATCTAAATTTTTAGTTCCATGAATGTAATTAAAACTAAATTAAGAAACAAGATGGAATTGCCAATGCTGACAGCTATTTTGTCAGTCAAGTATGGCCTCAGGCGTAACAACAAGTGATGAACATGCTATCATTTACCAGCATGTACACTGAGTAATATTGGAACGATGGCCACATATAATAAAGCTGAAAATCTAAGTAAAAATGTATTTAGAAGTGGAAGATGTATTTAGCCACTTATATGCAAGTATCACTTCAACTTGAATACAGTAAGTACAGTAAGTAACTTAAAAGTATCAGCTAGTACTTTTAAAATTTTAGCTTCAAATTTTTATTTTTAACTCCTTTTTAGCTTTTTTTTTTTTTTTTTTAAGATTTAGCTGTTTTTAGTAATTTTCATTTGGCAACACTAATCGAGACCTCAATTTTAGGCCAAGCAATTGCTGACTACTGGAGATGGGAGTGACAAATACTTATTAAGTTTTCTAACATTTTTTCGTATAGAGTTTATTTATTCATAACATTTATTTCATGTTTTTAAAATTTATATTGTGTGTGTGTGATAGCACTCTTATTTATTTATTTTTTAATCCAGCCATAGGCCAATTGGATTTGAATTACAGCCAAAGCAATTAAGGCTGTTCTTTAGGAGATGAGAAATACGAATTTAAAGAATAGAAAAGAAAATCTTTTATCTCTGTATGCGACCGGTTTACTCATTTATAGGTTTTTTAGATGAAAAGCCTATAAATGTTCTTCGTTTCTTAGACGGGATTCGAACTCGGGTCTTTCTAGCCGAATTAGCTTGTAGGCTTCTAGCTATAGGCATGTTTGTAAAAGGTCTGCTGACTGAAGACCAGTAAGCAGCGTTCATGAGGATTGCAAACGAACTCTGCACTGTTATACGCGATTGAGGGCGAAGAAGTTTCTAAAAGAATTGGTGCCATAGACGAAACATGGACATGAGATTTTGCACCAAAACTGAAATAATAATCCTTTCAGGGAGACATGCTCCTTTTCCATGTAAAAAAAATAAAAATAAAAATAAGCATCAACAAGCTTAAGTTAATGATGATTAATTAATCATCATTAATAATAATAATTAAATGGAGAAGCCCGTCAATAACATGTTACTAACGATACGTGGCAGACCTCCTCACCGCTGTTAATAATAGGTAGTGATTGTTTCCTGGAGGCATGTATATGTTCAAGTATATGGGAATAGCGTGGGAAGGAAAGTCGGCATCGAAATACCAGAGGACTGGAGAAAGATCTCATGAAGTGATGTCATGGTTTGTCATCTGTTGTCGACAGATGGACAAGAGTATGCAACGTATCACAAATCCATGGATTTATTGCTTGATCACTGAGTGAATGCAATGTACAGTAGTATGAAGGATCCGGCGTTTTATTAGCACTCCTTAGTCTCCTGTTGATACAGTTGGATACATTTCCAACATGATAACATGCACGTGTCAGGATCGGCTACGGGAACATGCTAGTAATTTAATGAATCATCTCCCGTCAACACTCACTGGATCATAATTTCTTTGAGTACCTTTATTTTGGAAGATGTTGGTTACACTAGTTGCCAGCAGATGTACTGTAAGAATTTATCATATCCATCCGAAGCTGGATGACACTTGTGGCATATGTCCAGAATCTTATGGAGTCGCTTCGCCAACGTCCAGGTTGTTGTTCTTAAGATTCATGTTAGTAACACGTTATTAGATAGATATTGCAATTAGCTGCCCCTAAGTGTAGTCTCGGCCAAATATTTCATTAGCAGGTGATGTTAAAATGTTCGAATCTTTAAACTGTGCATATTTTCTTCGGGATCGGCTACGGGAACATGCTTGTAATTTAATGAATCATCTCCCGTCAACACTCACTGGATCATAATTTGTTTCAGTACTTTTATTTTGGAAGATGTTGGTTACACTAGTCGCCAGCAGATGTACTGAAAGAATTTATATCTACCCGAAGCTGGAGAACACTTGGGACATATGTCCAGAATCTTGTGGAGCCTCTTGAGAATCACATGATTATTAATGCAGTGGGAGTGGTTATCATTTTGTGTAATTGTCATTAATATAGTAATATCTTGACAATATAGCATAGTATGTCTTTTATCGTTATCGTAAAAGAATATTTAAAATGGCCTCCATGTAATATACAAAATCCTACCATGCGGTCATGGTTGTAATGGGGTTAGTTCAAAATTAGTAGCAGATAACTTTCAACATTTGGGAAGGAGGATGGAATAATATTGAGAGTTCGCCAATCCCAGATTTTCGGTGTATTTCATACAACTTGTATTTCTTCAACACACAAAACTGGAAAATAAAAGTCCAAAATTTGTCATTGATGAAGAAACTCAGCATAATGTTTCTTTGTATAACGCAAGAGTATAGCAACTTTTTTTGGAAGATCACTTCCTGGGTGTAGTACTATCAAGAGCGTATATCATTAAAATACAGTATATTCAAATAAATGTTGTTTTTGCTCTTTTATGCATTTCTGAAGAAACTATCTCTAGATGCGAAAGCTGAAGTGAAAACTACAAAACATTCTTAACCTGGAAGAGAGCTGCATAATTTTGTTCCGATGTCAGCAAATCTAATCACAGCATTGTTTGCACAGAAATCATGCATTTGCTGATAAAAACCCATCTGGTTTAATACGAATTGTAATACAGTCATTTGTTTTGAATATACTTTTTAAGCGTCTGAGTTCTCTAAATGAATTTATCACGTTCACTTCATCCATGCTCCTCCGCCCCAAGTTATGGAAAGCACGAGCGAACAAAGGAGTCTCAGAGAAGCTATCTTTTAACACGTCTCATAGAATCTTAAATCGCAATATGGGCTTTTCTTGCATTTGAAAATCCATGGTTCTAATGAACCTGGCTTCTCGCTGCACTGCTTACGCAAGCCTATAACTTCAGACATGAGATGAAGCACTCAATAAAGGAACTGCATAGCTGTCACTGTTTAAATTCTTATGTTTGCTGTTTGTTTAGCCTCTGCGGAATGTAGCTAGAGATTAGTTTCCGAAACGCCGAGATTATGTAAATAATAATTAAAAAAAAGAGAGTTAAAGTTAATAAACCGATTTCACGTTACGTAAGCTTTCCAGTTTGTCGACAACATTCATAGGATCTCAATGCCTCCATGACGTACCAATACAGCCGTATCACAAGAACTTTTTTCTATAGGCTTCTGAATTCATTCAGATCTTTACGACTAAAAATCCCGCAGATATCAAGTTCAACATGGGAATGTATTCGCAGCTTATCAAAATATCTTGTCAACATTTTTGACGCACTGGAAAGATATTTTTGAAATGTGTAACTATCTCACTTATTAATTGCTGTCTTTAAGAAAAGTTTTAGAAGTTGCTTCAAAAAAATGTACGGTTTTATCATTGTTTTTTAACACGCGAACTAACAATTTTAGGAAATGTCAGCTGTCTATTCTTGTACGAAGTTGGAACTTCGCTCTAAAAATAACCCATCTCTTTCATTTAGAGAAAGTGATAAGACTTGCTACGTGTCATGCGAGAGGGTGAAAGGATTAGTCTTTCAGTTGCAACGCACTTTCTAGCAAACCGTACAAGATTGATTTATTACAAGGTGATGTCGTGTTCGACTTGAATTAAGTTGAAAATTCTGTGTAGTTTTTCTGTTACCTAGTTCCTGCAACTTCGGCGTGGCTTAAAACCAGCTTGATCAAGTGGAAAAGTACTGAACATCAGAGTGCTAACTCATAAATTAAATCTTTCCATTTACCTGTAGCAAATGCTAAGAAGAGATATTAGCCTACAACATTGCGATCATCAGCGGCCTTGGTTTCAAAATAGCAAGGTTTTTCACCCGTTTAAAATATCCGTAAAAAAACCGCCTTTGCCACTTTATCATCTTTTTACACATTTAATTAAAAATTCTGGATTAACATCAAATTCCACACAACAGTCATCATAAGCTCCTCTTCGGTGAATGGCAAAGAGATACTAGAAGAGTTAGCAGCCTGTCTTTTCAAAATGCAGTTCATTCCTTAAGAATTTAGAACATTGATCTGACTTAGCTCGAGACATTTTAATTCGATATTTGGTTTGGGGTGACTTCAGTTTTAGGTCGAACACGATATGAAATTCCACCCAGCTTTTCTATAGAAGACTCGATGTCTTCCTACTAGACGCTGATAAACTGCTTCGTGAATTAGGTGAAGCTAGAAAAAGTATGGAACGAAACAGTCACAAATTTGAACTTTAACACAATCGTGGAATGTATTTTATTTTTTTGCTATGGCTATAATCATATTCTCAAATCTGTCAATTTCCGAATTGAGGCGGTATCCATCATATTCGCTTTTATTCATCATAAATTATTATTGCTGGAATCACGTTTAATTTAAATAAGACTATTTGTAAAATTTTCGGCTAAGTTTCATAGCCATTGAAATATATTATAAGATCAATAGAATTATAAGAATTGTAAAACAGGATTCATAGGAACAAAACCAAAGTGTTGTACAGTCGAGAGGGAAAGCTCTGAAGCACACATTCGCAACCCAAATCGGAACAATAACGATTGCCTAAAATTTTCTCAATTTTTGGAAGTTATGCTGACTAATACTCACCATTCATGTAATTTGTAATCAATGTTTTGTTTATATTTAAAAATAATTAACTAAATAATTTTATTGTGATTTATTTTGGATATTTATTAATGCAAATAGAGCTGTCCTCCGGCTGATGGAGCACATAATATCACGTGCTTTCAGTTTATTTTCCTTTGTTTCCTATAATAGTATTGACTACGAACCTTAGCCGAAAATTTTACAAATAAATACATTTAATTAAACGTGATTCCGGTAATAATATTTTATGATGAATTCTTTGTCTTATGTCTCGAATTTTAGAAAAAAATATCTAATATTGTTATCTAGCTCAATAGAAAATTCTTCCAAAACTAGCCTTAGTAAAATTCCAATGAGGCAGTGGTGAAGGATAAATGGCTTGTATTTGGGTGGCAACTTCCAGTAGAACAGATCTATGTTTAGAGTGCGATAATTGGCAGTGCATTCCCAAAAATCTCGCTTGTAGTGAAACATAGATAGGGGATTAGTTTCTGTGCCTCTATCTTCCTGATTTGAAAGTAGATGCATCTTTGGAATCAAAAACATATTGATTACTGGTGCACCTGTGGGAGAACCAGCGCTTAGATACTGGACAGGAATTTAGGTCAAGTGGGGAATAAATGTTTCCAAGTCGATAAGAATTATTTTGATGATTTGTTCTGCAAATAGGTTTTGCTCAGATGGCTGGAAACAGTAATATGACCAGGAGAAAGAGGCATAGAAGATGTAAAGTTTGTCCCACTTAGCTTTCTTGTAATGTCATACGTGTGAATGTGAGTGGTTTTGTATATGTTAATCCATAGGGAAAGAAATCTGCACTAGATTGTGGTCTGAGCTACTACTTAGAGCAGTGCTTCTCAACCGCCGGGCCACGGGGGGTTCTGGAATTTGTCATTTTAGTTTAAGCATTTTTCATGAATAAATATTTTAAGGAGGGAAATATTCGTGAATGTGTCTTAAAGCTCAGACCCAGAATGTCTAAATAACATCTGTGTAGCAAATGTCAATGACCAAGCTGCGTATTTTTAAACATGGAAGTATCCATGAAAGATGGGGAATTTTCAGACATCGAAATCTTTCAACATTCGGGAAAGGGAATGTTGTTTATGACCGGTCATAAAAATTGCCTGCAAGCCGATTACAATGGGCGGTTCTCAAAAACATGTGTGTTGCAAATGTCAGTGACCAATCAGTAAGGAAGTATAAAGAAAATTTTCCACTGAAATTGAAGATCAAGGCAGTCTGTATCCAGTAATACCCAATACTGTTTTTTTTTTGCAAGTTCGCATTGCAGTGTGTAAGTGCTTATTTTGAAACCTGAGTGCTATGATTTTTTTAAAAAATAATGTACCTACA
Source organism: Typopeltis vanoorti (assembly GCF_054136105.1). Lineage (NCBI taxonomy): Eukaryota > Metazoa > Arthropoda > Arachnida > Uropygi > Thelyphonidae > Typopeltis > Typopeltis vanoorti. Next base: position 44,865,261 of record NC_143552.1, read on the forward strand.
GATTTAAATTTTAATATGAATACAAGACAAGGCACCAGTTTGTTTAATTTTGGTGTTAAGAAATCTCGCATTGAAAGTGATTCATCCACCTCAAGCCTACAGTGCGATCTCCATGATGTACAAAAGGAGAGGAAAAGTCTGCATTCACTAAGTACATGGACAGCGATTTAAAATTTGGTTCCATACAATGCCCTGTTTTCCTTTTTAGTTTCCAAATAAATTTAGTTTTCAACAATCTCATGCAAATGAACAACCAAAAGACCAATTGAAACTAAAGTGCAAAGATGACTGCTACCAAGGTGGTTAGCCTTATCTGAGTTAACTGCCTTGAGCTGGCCTTCTCTGCCTGGGATTGCTTTGCAATCATCCCTGCGATTGACTATAAGACCACATTGAATTAAGAGGATGGAACTATTCAAAAAACCTCTCATAACAAAAACAGACAGAATTTCATCTCCCCCGTGATGAATATTGCATAATGAGGAAGCATTCCAGGAGATATCAAAAATTTGATATCTCCTAGAATGCTTCTTTCTAAATAGAAAAACCATCTGACTGAATGATAAAATTTCTACGATAAAATATTATAAATCATTCCAATGTCATATTGCTGGTTTTCAAATCCATGTTTTTTCTAATCTTTCATAAAGGGTATTTTAATTCATTAATTATAAAAATCAAAATTCTTTTCACATTGCTGACAAGTGGTGGGTACTACAAAAAATATAACCTGTTCTGATGTAACGGAATACCCAACACATTACATAATCTGTTTCAAATATGCAGGGCAAGAGGGCAGCTGTAGAATGCATGTTCTACTGTTTCCAATTGGTAACAGATGACACAGACTGGATCTCCGATATTAAAGTACCTTCATTTGGTGGTATTGACTAGAAGGCAGCCATATAATTCTCCAAGCAAGATCCCTTCTGTTAGGGTACCCTTGGAACTTCAGTAAATTATGAAACAAAGTGTTGTGGTCAGTACCCAACTGTGGAGGGTTCACGGCAAAAGAGATTAAGATTTCTCTATACCAAATTTTACTTTTTTTAAATGGAAAGAATGACAATGCCAGGGTGTTGTAACATTCAAGAACAATCTCAGCTTTTGGACCTTTATAATCATTTATTCTAAACAGGGGAAGATGAAAACCCAGGTAGTACAGGAGAAGATCTGCACACGTGTGATTGGTCTGCAATATTTTATGGATTTTTGAAGCTGAATTGCTAAAATAGCAGAATTTTAAGACTGGAAGCTCAAATCCTCCATGCTTCTTTGATAGTTGAAGAAACCTCTTCTTTTTAACGTCTTGATACTGGCTGGACTAAAAAAAATTGCACAGGCTTACTATATAATTGCTTTTCTTCAGCTTTTGTGATGTCTGTAATATTTATAATGTACAATTGAATAGGAAAGATTGTTTTGAGCTATGGCTTTAGAAGAAAAGAAAATGGTGCTATTTTTCAGTCTTCTAAGGTTCTTCAAAATTCTTGTATATAAGTTCTTGGACTGGTAATATTGGGTAAGTGGAGAAAGCAATTCCAAGTGTAATGAGGGGTTCTCTCTAAGTGATTAGTCCAAAAGGAATGCCTTCAAGATCCCACTTTCCAAAAACTTAATTTTGTCTTGTCTGTATTAGTAGTTAATCCACTGATCTTGCTGAATTTTTCCAAGACACCAAAAAATATATATATGGAATCATTATCCTTCAACGTGCCCGCTACATCATTGGCATATGCTAATACATTATTTTCTTTCATAGCTGAAGGAACTGCTATTTCTTGCACAGCACGTGTATTGTCAACTTTCTGTAAGAAAGATTCAAGAACCAATGCAAAGAGCAGTGGACTAACTATAAGGATTATATAGTTTGCTACAAATTCACTTGGTAATGTGTCCTGACAAGAGAAAAGAATTAAACAGTATAACTAGAATTGGAAGAATAAAATCTCAGGCCTTGTAGTAAGGTTCTATCCCTAGACCCTCAAGTCCTGGGAATTTTCTTATTTAGCATTCTTTATCGGCTGTGGTAACTTCAGATGCTTGACAGACTGGCTTCAACCTTTCTATTCAGTAGGGACAAAACCCTTGCAGATACTGAAATCTATATGAATGCAGGAAAATCCTACTTTCCATATATAAGCTGCAGTATGGTTTTCACCACATTAAACTACTCTAGATCAGAGAGAGATAGCTGTTTAATGTTTTTCTCACTTAGAGAGTAAATTATACTCGTTTTATTTCTTTACCTAAGTGTAATCCAATGCTGCTGAGATTTTTGCTTCATTTACAGTTTCATCACAGATTATACTGGTCATCCATGGCTATGGTCTGCAACATCTTGGATCATTTTTAAGGCTTGTCTGGCCTTCACAGAAGCAAGGTTTCAATTTTGTGAAGGCCAAAATTGAAATTTTCAGAAACAGAAAATGAACATATGTTTTTACTTAGAATCTTGCTTACTCTTGAGGTGAAAATAGAAACTGTTACATCCACCTCTTCAGAACTGCCAGAAATTACGTCTGTCAAGCCCATCATGGATGTGAACAGGAAAACCATTAATGTTCCAAGAGTTATAATTTCCCACAGTATTGTTGGTCTTCAAACAGATTTTTGAAAGGAATCAAGGATGTTTTGAGTGGTGGACATATCTTCACCATATGCAGATTTGAGTGATAGTCCTTTCTTTGTGGAATTTAGTGAATTATCTATTGAAGAATGCAGCTGAAGGACAATCTGCTAAGTGCTTTTGTATTATTATTTTAAAATTTCTTTCTTATACTTGTTTCTAATGATGTTGCTACATTCTATTCCATTGTGTTGGTTTGTTACGAACCAGCTTCTCTCTTTATACAGGTTTTTCAATTTTTTTCTTTTGAGGAAAGCCTGTTCCTTTCCCCATTCCACCATATTCTGTTTTACTGCTTGTTTGAATTTTAATTACATATCACAATTTCAGGTAACATTATTCCAATTTGAACACAGGGGGTCTGGAGACTTCCAAATTTTCAAAAGAAAATTTGGAAGTCTCCATTTGACCTTTATTGAGGTGGAAAAGTAAAGGTTTGCTCATCCTAGGCCAAGAGTAGTTAGTACAGTGATGCATGAGAGCCTGATAGTATTAGGAAAAAGAGAGAGAGATAAAAGGCTTCATGTCTTTTATATCATTATATAGCCAAAGGCTATCAGTTTTCCTTTTTCACCAATTGAAAGTAAAACGTAAAAATGACTGATAGCCCCTTCTGGGTTAACTGCCTTGAGTTGGCCTTCTCTGCCTGGGAATGCTCTCCAGTCATCCCTGCAATTGACTATAAGACCACATTGATTTAAGAGGATGAAACTATTTAAAAAAAACCTCTCATAGCAAGAATAGACAGAATTTTATCTCCCTTTCGTGAATATTGCATGTGGGTGGTCTACACCATCTAGTGACAAATTTGATATCTCCTAGAATGCTTCTTTCTAAATACAAAAATCATCTGACTGAACAATAAAATTTCCACAATACAATATTATATTATAAAGCATTTGGATGTCATATTGCTTGTTTTCAAATCCATGTTTCTTTCTAATTTTCCATAAATGGTAGTTTAATTCATTAATTATAAAAATCAAAATTTGCTTACAGGTGGTGGATATTGCAAAAAAAAAACAAAATTATTCTGTTGTAAGTAATGGAATGCCCAACACATTACATAATCTGTTCCAAATATGCAGGGCAAGAGGGCATGTTCTACTGTTTCCAACTGGTAACAGATGTCACAGAACCTCCATTTGATGGTATTGACTGGAAGGCAGCCATATGCAATTCTCCAAGCAAGATCCCTCCTGTTAGGGTATCCCTGTAACTTCAATAAGTTATGAAACAAAATATTGTTGTCTATACCTAACTGTGGAACTTTGCAGTGAAAGAGATTAGAGATTTCTTTATACCAAATTTTACTTGTTTTAATGGAAATAATGTCAATTCCAGAGTGTTGTAGCATTCAGGAACAATCTCAGCTTTTGGATCTGTATAATCATTAACTCCAAACAGTGGAAGATGAAACCCCAAGTAGTACCAGCCAGAGAAGGTCTGCATATGTGTGATCAATCTGCAAAATTTTAAGACTGGAAGTCCAAAATTCATGCTTCTTTGATAGTTGAAGAAATTATTTTTTAACTTCTTGGTATTGGCTGGACCAAAAAAAATTGAAGAGGTTTGCTATATAATTGCTTTTCTTCAGCTTCTGTAATGTCTGTAATATTTATGTACAACTGAGCAGGAATCAGTGGGAGCCAAACCCAGAAGTGACACCAAGTAGCCAAAAGGTTTCACAACTTACTAAAATACTCTGGATTAGAGATAGATGTTGAAAGTTTTGTCACTCGGTTATACTAAAAATTAAAGATGCCTAGGAATTATGTTCTTGGTTTAATCCTATACAACAAGACAGCCATTGACACCTCAAAGCACTAATTAATTGACTTTTCAAATAAATTCTTAATGCAGTCACTTGTGATATTTTGAAAATCAATCTTTCACCTCAGTGCTTATTTGAGTTTGTTTTCAAATTCAAATCAATTGTTTAGTTAAGTTATTGTAAAAACATTCACTAGAGAGAGGAAAAGTTATTGAAGCTTTTATTGAATAACTTTACATAAGATTTTTCAAAGTACAAAACTTCAACTAAGTATTAAATTTGGTAATTACAATTTTTTCATGTTAATAAATGTAAATTTCTTTAAAAATTGTACATGAATAAAACTCTCAAGCAACCTGTACATTTGATGAGAAAATACTTGTTCACCCTGCATCAAAATTTCCTAGAATAGGTTAGATGCTTAATTTCTGGAGCTGAGATTCAAAAAAATTTGTTCATGCTTTAAGTGAGCTGCATTCAGTGATTTAATAGATATTTTTAAAGAAAAATGACTTGCTTTCATTTCTCTATTCTATGGTATTTTAGTTTCAATTTTTAATACTGCCTGTATAGTTCATTCAGAGTAAGAGAAAAAAAATTCAGATGCACACTAATCAAATGCATCAACCTTATATGTAATTTTCTTGAAAATGGTGTGTGGAAGGGAGATATAGTTTAATAAACTACAGCAGAAGAAAGGTGTGAATAGTTGGAATGTGAAGAAAAGAGTATTCAGTTTCTAAATATAAGCAATTATATAAAAGAAACACATTGCATTGGAAAGTTTTACATTAGGCAGGCATCTGGAACAACTGCTGCTGTTGGGTGAGAGATGCACCAGAGTGAATTTGGCTATGAAAGAATAAAAGAGAAAGAAAGCGAGGCCAGTGAACTATCTGTGTACTAGTTAATTTGCCTGTTATATAACATGCATCTCACATTAAATTTCCTGACATCCTGGGCAGCAACATAATCACTTTCATGGTCATGTGAATCATTTACATTATATATAACACTTCAATGACCACAGAATCAAAGCTTCAACTTTCCACCACTTAAAAAATATAAAAATTCTTCACACCAAAATAACAGTAAGTTCAAAGACTGCACAAATGAGATTTGAGGATGTATATCACCATAAACATGAGTATTCACACAGAAAAAAAAAAATTTAATCATACAAATGGCCACATGGATGAACAATATCAATTAATTTATGCTCTATATCTGGTTATTTCTAAGTTACAAACACATTAACAAGGAGATTAAAGAGATTCAAATATATGAACTTTAGTGGGAGGTAAAATTGATGAATACATTAACAGATCCAGATGATAAAGCATATGGTAGTTATCTACAAACAGAAAAATAATTTAATTAGTGAAAACAGTAGTTCGGTCATGTCCACATGTGACATTTGTTTGCTATAGGCTCTTCTGAATTTCATATGTGGAGGAGGAAAAAAAAAAGTTGCATCCAGATTTTGACAATATGGAAGATAAATACAGCGGTACCTTGAGATATGAGTGCCCCAAACATACGAGTTTTTTGAGATACGAGCCGTCACTAGGTCGATTTTTTGCCTCGAGTTACCAGCCAGCTTCAGTGACATCACTTGCGCGTCATTCAGTTCACATGTTTACCTCACTGCAGAAGGCATTTCTGTCGTGTTGAGTTTTAATTTTGTGTTTTTTTTTTGCATGTACAGTTATTTATTTTTTTCGTATAACCATGAGTCCAAAGAAGGTGAGTGTAAAGAACAGTGGTGAGAAAAGGAAAAAGGTGATATCCATGGAATTAAAGCATGAGATAATAGACAAACATGAGCTAGGTGTAGGAGTAATAGACTTGGCAACGCAGTACAATCGCACTACTTCTACGATATGTACTATTCGATAAAGGCATTAAAATTATTTCAAAGCTACGCAACTCTTCCATGAAAAGATGGAGAACCTGCTGATTTTTTGGTCGACAAGGAAGCAGCTTGCAGGAGACACTGTGACAGAGGCTATAATTTGCGAGAAGGCACGAGTCATTTATGCAGATTTGCTGCAGCAGATCCCAGATACTTCAGCACAGGAGGCTTCACAAGAGCAGTTCAAAGCCAGTTGTGGGTGGTTTGAAAATTTCCGAAAAAAGACCGGCATTCACTCCGTTGTCAGGCACGGTGAGGCAGTGAGCTCTGATTCTAAGGCAGCTGAGGAATTTGTAAAAACCTTTGCTGAATTGACCAAAGCCAAAGGATACATCCCCCAACAAGTTTTCAACTGTGATGAGACAGGGCTCTTCTGGAAGAAGATGCCAGGTCACAAGCCCATGAAGGATAGGTTGACCCTTGCACTGTGTACTGTATGCAAATGCGAGTGGCGACTGCAAGATCAAGCCACTGCTCGTATACCACCCAGAAAACCCCAGAGCCTTCAAGACACATAAGGTTTTAAAAGAAAAACTGCATGTTATGTGGAAGGCATGTCACCAGGCAGTTTTTTGTGCAGTGGATCAACTTGGTCTTTGGTCCTGCCGTTAAGGAATACCTCAAGGTCAATGACTTACCCCTGCAAGCCCTTCTCGTCCTTGACAATGCTCCTGCCCACCCACCAAACCTCGAGGATTTCAGCTTTATAAAGGTTCTCTACTTTCCACTTTAAAAAAGTTGCAACTGGTCGTACAGCGACACTATTTAATGACACTTGCCTAACTCATTTCAGAAACATTCTAAAAGGGAGGAAGAAACAAAGCTCCTTGGACAGGTTTCTATTGAAACGCCCTGCGGATGAAAGTATGGCCAAAAAGAAAAAAATTAAGTGAAAGAAAAAATTAATACCATACACTAATCGTCTCCACCAACATCTGTTTATTTCTTTAGATTCTCTATTACATGTATGTACAGTATTTGGTTTTATTTTGTTTGTATACAATATTTGTTCATTATAAATACATTATTATAAAAAAATTGGAGTGGCTTTTTGGGGGCTGGTACAAATTAATCTCAATGGGGAAAATTGATTTGAGATATGAGCATTTTGACTTACGAGCTCGGTCATGGAAAGAATTAAACTCATATCTCAAGGTACCACTATACTGTGAAAGTGTCAACACAAGGATCATTTCAAAAGTTCTGAAGGGGTGGATGTAACAGTTTCTATTTTCACCTCAAGAGTAAGCAAGATTAACATATGCTAATTTTCTGACTTAAGAATATGATTAATGACGGATATCACATTGTAAAATTCGATGCAGTAGGAATTTTTTTCTTAACTTTGCATTGACTTTTACAGAGGTCACAAATATTGTACATAGAAAGATAATTGTAATTTAACACTGATTGTGGAATTTTGTATATAAGGTTTATATTAAATGTAGTTATAATTTTTGTGATTTGAAAAACCCTGCAAGTATGTATTGAAACAGTCGGAATGTTAAACTATATATTTCAAGGGCAATGCATTTGAAGTGTTTCCGATTTTAGAGAAATGGCTTAGATGCTTTGTTTGTATAATGTAAAGTGCTTTCAATTGTTCGAGCTTAACCTAATGTATGTCTCAAGGACAGTGCAACAACAGGTGGCAAACATCTAAGGATCTCCCGTGTGTGGTGAATAAGATTGTTTTTGATTACATCTGTGGGAAACAGATGTAATCAACAACTCTGAAGGTCACATCCCCTTTTGCGCGAGAATGTTAAGGGTTCTCAACCCTTCATCCAGGGACCACAAAAGGATCAAGAAAAACCCGAGAGGGGAGCATCCAGAGGCAGCAGATCCAGTATAATGGATGCAGGTCCGTTGGACTTCCGGAGAAAAGTAGGGAGAAGTCGAACCATAATATGCATCAAGTCCCGGGAACCCTTGACGATGCGATGGCGCTAAAGAATAGGAAGCCTGCACGAATGTTGAGGCCCAGGACTGAAAAGCAGTTGGTATCGGTGTAAGACACTCCAAGCCCCAAAAATCCTCCAAGATGCAACAGCGCTAAAGAATAAGAAGCCAGTGAAACTAGATAAGAGATGAAAGAGCCAGTTCAGATACATAGTTCACGAGAAGAACCTTTGTGTATGTTTAACATTGCAGAAGATTGATAGATATTCGGTGGAACATTTACAAAGTTAAATTGTGATTATATGCTCCGAATTAAGAGGCTAAAGAAAAATTGATATCATTTTAGATATGAAACTTGTTGTTTGAAGTATATGTACTATATATTGCATGAATAGATTGGTGTATCATAGTATTGCTGCATGTTTTTATTGTGTGTATAATGTATGAGATATAATTCTTAGCTTTTAATTTTTTGAAGAGCCAATTCATTTATGAAACTGTATTACTGCATCCTAGTTAAAGAATGTGTATTCACTGATCCTTATTCCCATGCACTGTTTCTAAATAAATACGAACGGCCACGCCCGAGATAGATCTAGAGAGATACTGCAGGTAATCTTAATCATATTTAATACCCATAAAGGGGAATGGTGGCACAGTTGTAACATTAAATAAATTTTCCAAGGTATTAGAAATTAAATAACCTGTAGTAACTTAAGCGTAAAATATACAATGGGAATAAAAGACATCATTTTACAACATAATGACCAGTATAATCTGTGATGAAACTGTAAATGAAGCAAAAATCAAGACCGCATTGGATTACACTTAGGTAAAGAATTAAAACGAGTATAATTTACCCTCTAGGTGAGAAAACAGCTATCTATCTCTGATCTAGAGTATTTTAATGTGGTGAAACACCATATTGCAGCTTATAATCCTATTTTCCATATATAAATATGGAAAATAGGATTCTCTGCATCTGCAAGGGTTTTGTCCCTACTGAATAGAAAGGTTGAAGCCAGTCTGGATAAAGGTACTTTCCATCATGCATAGCAATATACAGGTTCACAATTTAATGTGCTATTATTATTATACAGGCACCTCCATAGACTCATCACAGGAGACCCAATCTACTATACCCCTCCTCAAAGCACTCACAACTGACCCTGGCAATCCATTCCACTCATGCACAACTCTCCAAGCAAAAAATCTAGTCCTCACACCCCTTACTAACCACACCTTTATTCAACTTCCAGCGATGACCCCTTCTTCTAGTCGCTGCAGCCAAGTGCTGAAACATTTATCATGCATCTATCCTATAAAACCCTTTATCATATCCACCTTCTTTTCTTACTGTCAACCAACTTCTGCAATCAACACACCCACAATCTATCCTCATAGGGAACAAACATTCCACAGGCTGCTCACCTCTGAATCCTCTCCACTACTTCCTCATCCCCAAGAATTCCAGGGGGCCAGACTTTAGCACAGTAATCCTTTAGATTTCATATCAAGGCCCATATAAAGAGGAATAACAACTTCCTTATGTTCTTCAATAACCAAGTAATCTTATGGGGCTACCTTAGCAACATGTCCTCTAAACTTTAACTCTGTCTACCACCATCCCTAAATCTCTAGCTTCATCTATTTCCTGGAGTACAGTGCCATCCAATCTATTTATCCTAACTTTACATTATCCACATTAAATGGATACTAATGCAATTGATGTGAATCACAGCCTCATCACGAACACTTCATTTGCAGTGTTTTGTTTGGGTAAAGGACTAAAACAAGAATACATTTTCTTGCTGAGTACAATTTAAACTCAACACCATTTTTCGAAATTCTGACTGATACCCACACCAGCAAGTAGAAGAAAAATGAATATGAGATTTTTAACCATAACTGAAAAGTCCATCTTCGAAGGGGGGGGGGGGCATGCAACCTTTCCTTGTCCAAAGAAAAACATTGATAACTTTTAAACAAGAATGAGTGATTTTGGCAGACATACTAACAGAGTGCTTGCAAGATCAACTATGATGACAATACAATATACTACAGAAAGTTTCTACAAGACATTTTGTGCCCAAAGAGTTGTTTTGCATGTCACGTTTCAAATGAAGTATCTGATCATGTTGAAAGATCCTCCCCCCTCAATCTTGACTTATTAAACACACTAACAACAAAGTTTGCTCAAAAATACAAGACTTACAAGATCACTGGTTAGCAGTGATAAAGCAGAACAGAGATTATATATGAATAACTTTTGAAAAGACACTCATATTCTTGAAACAAGTGAAAAAAAAATCAAAAATCATCTACTGATATAAAAACTGAAAAAGGCATTATAAGCAGTGAAAATTCTTTGGGATGTGTACATTAGAAAACTGAAAGGTTGAAGGATAGCTGTTGTAGATGATAACCTGCAAATATTTAAATAAGGCTGAATAAAATCTGCTATGTCATATAGATCAGAAAGCCTCATAATGATGTACAAATGAATGTGAGTTAGTATTATTATGTCTTCTACTGTGTTGCAAAATTCATTCATGCACTTGAGAAGAAAGAAAGAACTATTGAAAACAATGCAACTAGAGATTGTGAAAGGCTAAATTTTTATTTTAAAGTAATGTTCATAACCACAAAAATCTTTAGTTTTTACACTCTGCAAAAAATATCTTCTCAATACTTGTAGAAGTAATACGTTTTAGCTGCAATTTTAATAATAGAATTAAGCAAGACAGCATAAGCTAAAGAAATTGATTTTCAAAGAAAAATCATATGATAACCACAGTAATTAACCTTAATGAAATTAAAGTACAGATATTTTGTACTGTAAATAACAGTACATCATCAGTGTGTAAAAACAAGCAATTCAAAGGAATGGGAATACAAGGTATATACAGCAGTCGGTGGATTACCAATTAAAAACTGTTGTTGGTGCTAGAAATTAACATCAATAAATATTATTATTAAAAACTATTTTTGATGGTTACATAAGATAAGAATCTCCCAAACTTTTGGGAGAGAGAGACAATCATTCAGATTTGGCCAATGTTAAAGGGCTTCGCAACTTTCTTTGAAAAGGCATTCATATTTAAACCTGCTTCTATGGAAAAGACAAGCTTCATCCCATTGAATATTGTGTTTAGTGTCAATACTATGTTGTGCCAGACCAGACTTCTGAGATGTTATGTATTCAATATAATATTGATGTCCATTAATTCTTTTTTTCTCACAGAACGGCCTGTTTCCCATGTTACATTACATTCACAAGGTATCTGAAAAACACCAGCTAATAATAGAGGTGACAGTTTGTCTTTTGTAGATGGCAACAGATGAGAAATTCTGTGGGAATGAGATGATACTTCTTAAAAATTCTACCAATCGGTTCAGAGATGCCAGAAATATAAGAGATTGGAACCCTGAGGTGTTGGAACATAGGAGTCAATTATCTGCTGGATTTGATTAGGGTTGTAATCATTAAATTCCATCAAAGTTCTTGTTGTAAACTTGAGGGAGAGGAGCACACTTTATGTGCTCTATTAATTAAAGACATGATAGCACCAATTTTTTGAGATGTGTGATAAGCAGACTTTTGATGAATGTATCTGCCAGTAAAGGTAGGTTTCAAGAAATACTGGTTGATAAATTACCAGAGGCTGTGCACATAAGAAGGATGTCCAAGAATGGTAAACTACCAGCCTTTTCTTTTTTCATGGTGAATTGAATGTGTGGGTGAAGGCTATTGATCTGTTGTAGGAAAGTGGTAAGTTCATTTTCAGAATGAGGCCAAACAGCAAAAGACATCATGAAACCAATGAGAGGGTTGGGGATGAATGGATGAGAACAAGGTATCTTCCAAATGATTTAAAAAATAGTTTGCCAAAGGTGGAGACAGAGGGCTACCCATGTCAGTACCTTCAACTTGTCTATAGATCTTATTTTTCCAGCTGAAATATCCTGCTTGTATAACAAATTCAACAATCTTTGCAATATCATCATATTATTATTATTACGGTATCTCCATAGAGTCAATAGACTCATCGCGGGAGACCCAAACCATCAAAACAATATCTATCATATCTCTTCTTGAATTCATTTACAAACGAAGAACTCACAACTGAGGCAGGCAATGCATTCCACTCAATCACCACCATCCAGGCAAAAAACATTGTTCTCACCCTTGATAACAAAATTTTTCTTTAATTTCCAGGGATGACCTCTTGTTCTTCCATTAATATCACACAGCTGAAACATTTCCACTGCATCAATCTTATAAAAACCTTTCTATCATATCTCCTCTTCTCCGCCTATCAACCAACCTCTGCAACCCACAAGTTCTCAATCTATCAATGTAAGGAGCATTTTTTACATCACTCACCAACTTAGTCACTCTCCTCTGAACCCTCTCCACAACTTCCTCATCTCCAAGGAATCCAGGTGACCAGATCTGAACACAGCAATCCAAATGTGGAAGTATCAACGCCTCATAAAGGGGAATAATAACCTCTTTATCTCTGGATGTTAATGTGTTCCTCAATAACCAAGCAATCCTATGTGCAATCTTGGACACCTTAGCAATGTGTCCCCTGAACTTCATCTTCCTATCCATCAACACCCCTAAGTCTCTAGCCTCATCAATCTCTTGGAGTACTGTTCCATCAATGTAGTACAGCTGGTAATCTTTTAATCCCAAAATGCATAACTTTACACTTTTCCACATTGAACTGACATCCATAATCTTTTGCCCATTTCACCAGCATATTTAAATCGTAATGCAAACTCTCAACATCAGCTTGATTTTTTACTGCGCTACCCAACTTTGTATCATTTCCTTTGTCCAACTCAGATGTCATTCTATTATAAAAAGTTAATAAATTGATAAGGCAGTATCAACCTTTAACAAAACCATGTTGGCCCCTATAGAGTATCATATCCTGATCCACCCATTCTTGAATTTTGTCTTTAACCAACATTTCCAATACTTTTACCACCACTCCCGAGATGGTGATTGGTCTGTAATTCAATACCGCAGTTTTAGAGCCACCCTTATGCAAAGGAACCACTTTGCCTAACTTCCACTCCCTAGGGACCATACCAGAGTTCAAACTTAAGTTAAATATCCAGGTGAGAGGGGTTGACAATTCATTTGCACATTCACGCAACACCCGAGCTGATATTCCATCTAAACCTACAGGAGTGTTTGCATTTAAATTTTGCAATATCAAAGTACTTCTGCTTTCTTAACTTCAATTCTCACATTAGTTATTGCTACAGATACAGATATCCTCACTTGGGTGATAGACTTTTGAAAAGTGATCTCTCAGTAACTCTACTATTACATCTGAATTTGTCACCTCAATACCATCAGCGAACACTGAAGTCATTCTTCCTTTTACTTGCCACATAGTGGAAGAACTATTTGGGATTACCCTTGATCTCCTTGGCTAAGGTCTTCTCATAACCTGATTTAGCTTTTCTTACTATGCTAGTGACCTTCCTAGCTTGAGCCTTGTACTGCTCATGGATATATTGATCGCCTTTCTCCATAACATTTTCTTTTTTTTTTTTTGCAGGTCAAGCTTGATACTACTACTACTACTCATCCATCTAATGCCTACCTTGTTTGTCTTCCTGACCATGGGGACATAATCTGATATTGTCTTCCTCAGATACCTGCTGATTTTATCCTATGCACTGCTAACATCTTTTACCTGCAATATGTTCTGCCATGGGGCAGCTGCAAGCTCGCTCCGAAGCTTGTTATAATTGCCTAACCTATAGTTCCATATACCCCTTCTTAAGAGAGAAATCCACAAATTTTGCAACCTCCCAAGTCAATAAACCACATGATCACTCTCACCAATTGGAGGTAACGAGGACACCTTACTTATGCATATATCCTCTGAACCAATAACCAGGTCCAACACTCTCACACCACGTGTCCTTCAGTTATGTGCTGTTTCAAGTAATTATCTTATAGAAGATGTATGAATTCCATTTCCTTTTTGCCATGTGATATTTCCTCCTTCCAATTGATATCACCATAATTAAACCCCCCTCGTGATAATCACTAACCCTGCACTCACTGCACTAATTTGCTGATGCATGAATTCAATAGTACCCCCTGGTCTATAGCAGCAACCAACTGTATATTTGGTTGTGTTGGTCACTATTTCACACCAGACCACCTCAAATGAGCTATCATTCACATGTCTATCATCTTGATATACTACTTTCTTTGGCTGCAACTCATCAGCTATCATCAACAGTACTCCTCTCCAGTTCTATCTTCTCTATCCTCCCTGAAAATACTGTACCCATCAATTCTAGTGACCACATCTGCTGACAGCCAAGTTTCACTAATGCCTACAACTTTTGACGAGACTGCACTGACTAATGCCAAAAATTCTTCCCTCTTATTTCAAATGCTTCTTGCATTAGTATACAAAAATTGCAGATTCCCTTTAGTTCTTGTACATGCTTTAGAACTGATGTACGTGTCACTAATTTCAGTAGTCTCATGCCGATTTTTATCCACTCTATTCTGCAATTTGTTCTGTGAATAAGGATCAACAAATATACAATCACTGCTTAAGTTTCTCCCTCTTACACTCAACCTTTTCAATTTTAGTTTCCCTTCCCAATTACTTCAATATATAGTAAATTAACAGTGTCAGATAATGGAATGTTAATAAAGAGGTAAACAGTGTCAAATCTGACTCTTATATATGAATATCCTTGATTTTCTGAAGAAAATGTGTGGAATTCTTGATGAATGATCTGGATTGTCCAGTATGGGCAGTTAATAAATGTGACAGAATGGCAATTCTATATATAGGTGGGAGAGGCAATACAATTCACGGTGGGTTTTACTGGATAAGCTTCTTTATGAATTTTTTGGGAGCCCATATAAACAAGGAATTTTTCCAAAGTTCGGCCAAATCTGAACAATTGTCTCTCCCTCCCAAAAGTTTGGGAGATTATTTTATGTAACCATCAAAAATATTTTTTAATAATATTATTTATTAATATTCATTTCTAGCAATCAATAAGTTTTTAACTGGTAAACCACTGACTGTTGTATGTACCTTGTGTTCCCGTTCCTTTGAACTGCTCATTTCTACACACTGATGATGTACTGTTATTTTCAGTATGAAATATCTGTACTTTCATTTCATTAAAGTTAATTACCGTGGTTATCGTATCTTGTATTTAACATTTAGAAACATTCCTTTTAAATGAACAAATTTATGCTGTATCATTCATCACTTAAGTCAGAGAAAAATATTACCTGTTTAACACACAATATGTAAAAAAGCAAGTTTGTATATTTTTTATTAAAAATACCTACATGGGAATTTTGAATATAACTTGTAGAAAGAGAGGCTCCATATCAGAAATTAAGCATAATTATCCCCATTAAACTGGGATAACACAATATGAACTGATATGCCATTCAAAATCATCAAGTAAAAAATATGTACAATTGAAAACTCTAAACTGGAATGTTTTTGACTTCTAAAAATGGCAAAAATTTCAAAAGTATATAAAAATATTATTGAATTATAATTCTACCTTTGAGCTTCCTAAAGGGATAAAGTTTAATGAATCCATTTTTTTTTTGAGTTCACATGTATAAATCTAAAATTTTAAAATGAGTTTTATTTTGATTATAACAGGTGAGCTGAATTTCTTCAAACAGCAGTAACTTACTGCTTTCCTGCCCCCCCCCCACCTTTTTTTGTCACTGTCAACACTTATAATGTAAGCATTCAGCAATAAAAAAAAATCCTCAAGTAACTATTAGTTAATAGCTACATGAGGAATTTGAAGTAATGTCAAGTAATGACACTAATATTAATGAGTGCCTTATATGCAATCAGAAATACATGCACTAAAAATAGCAGTGTATTATTTGGATCAGTCTGCTTCTACTAGCAGTGATATTTAATGTTTTGAAAGGGAAGTAATCATTATTTAATACCTGTGTATCTGCAAGTAGCACATGAAATCTTAAAACAAAGTAATGAATACCAATTAAGGTCATGAGCCAAGTTTGTTTTTGTTTTTAACTAATACAAAACATTTATTACTATATATATCCAAAAGGACAATAATTACTAATGATGCATGAAATGGTTCTTTTAACAACCCACATCAAATGTTAAGACAATATCAGTTCAGACAGAGGAGAGAAAGGAAATATGTCAGTAAAGAAAGTAAGGTCCATTTTTAAAGAAAACACATGCACATCACCCACAATAATCATGACACTTAGCTCTGAATGACTTCTGGTGTTCTTAAAAAAATAAGAGACTGGGAAGGGACAAAAATTTGAAAGCACTGTAGATACTGAAAAAAAAATTATAGATATAAAAGTCTCTGCAAGAGAAGAACTAAATAATTATTTTGAATAAAGACATTATTACTGGCTTTTACTATCTAGCTGTCCAAGGTTGAGTTTATTAGAATGTATTAATAAAACTATACTTACACTAATGCAAATAACTTAGTGAAGCATAAGCAATAAACTGAATGCACAGTCGCATCATTTTACAGATTACCTCGAGACAACTATAATTATCTATTTCTTGTTCATTATTACTGACCTACTTAATTACTTTTGGAATGGAATGCAGAAAATTATCAAAAAATGAATTATAAGATACTGCTGTGAAATCAAAAATAACTGTTAAACAGGATTAACTTGTGATACTGTTTAAGCTTACTGTGGTATTCAGCTTGTATATTTTATGTAGATGTGTGTGTGGCATGTTTTTTTTTGGGGGGGGGAGGGGATGGGGGATATTCTCTTTTCAGTCTGTATGTATGTTTTGTGTATTTTACATAATCTGAAAACAAATACATACATCCCAATTACAAACTCTTGAAATTGCATATTGTGTCCCTAGCTAAGATAATGTGAAATTATGATGATCACAGAAAGCCAATACGGATGTGGTATGTTTTTTTTTTTTTCCTCCCATCAAAAAGCAAGCAGGCCAGATAAATGTTCTTTAACTAAAGAGCCAAGAGGCTATTTTTCTGGGTAGTGTTGTACTACCCAGGTGATGACTTACGCTTGGACTCGCCGATAGTTCTTCGGTTTCGATCAAAATTGAAAACTCTTAGATTTCGATCTCTGAGTTTCATATCCGGCTTTAAAATAATGAGGGATTTATTACCCCCTTGGCTTAAAGCATATTTACATATAGAAAGACATTAGTGTAAAACCTATGAATGAACTTTGGGTCAAATGCTATAAAACCATGTTGTCAACTTGAAAACAAAAAAATCTCAAAAATTGTGAAACTATTGTGAGTGCAATACATAAAGCATTCCATTTGTTCATTTGCTAATGCAATACATAAGGGGGGGGGGGGAAGCATAATGCTCCTCCATTTTTGAAAAAACTGAGAAAAGAATTATTCTGCACCCCATTAAAAAAAAAAAATTCTCAAACTTCAGCATCCTACTTTTATCTAGGATACCAAGAGGGATTATCATCTGAAGGTGAGTTAACTTGTCTCATACGGGGATGGAAGGGTTTATCTTCCCTGAAAAACACAGTTGATTACAGCCAGTTGCTCTGGCCATAAATTCAAAGCAACTCAACCTATAATCCTGTTTCCCTTTAGAGCAGTATTTTCTAACCTGTGGTCTGCTGACCATTGGCAGCTTAACTGAACATCACTGCAGATGAACATGATTCAAACATTTTTGCAAGTTTTTTCTTTTTATTATTTTCTCAGAGCCTTTTAACCCTCTGCACCAGGCATAGCCTACTTCAATCTATACGAGAGCCAAGATATGATGAGTGGTAGTGCCACGGGCCTCACACTTTTAGACAGAACTTAAATAAAAATAAACTCTTCATTTTTTTCAAGGCAATAGTTATATGTATTGAATTAGTATATTTATTAAATCATTTTACTACTGGGAGAACAATATAAAATACTTGATTTAAATATAATTTGTTAAATTAAATTTAATTACATATTTCTGGTGTTTTTACATGTAACGCAACTTAATGAGAACACTTTGGGCGCGTTCATGTGCGGCAAAAAGTTCATCAAAGTCAATTTTCAAAATTTTCGAAAATTGTTTGTCATCAGAAATAATGAATATAACTAGTATATCGATCAGAAAATCTGTGGTCGAAACTAATAGCTAAATTAATTATACATATAATTTAATATAGTTTTTATCCTGCTGTGGGCCGCACAAAATCATGTTACGGGCCGCATGTGGCCACCTATGCTCTACACCAATCATCTCCTCCACCTAGGAAATATAATCGTGTATACTCATCAGTATTCTTGACTTAATCCTTCTTGTCAACTGCAATTTACTTGCCCTCGAGGAAATTCAAGACACAAGGACATGACATTTTTGTCCTTGAGGAATAGCAGAAAAAGGAGTAAATAATTGAAATATGATTTGAAAATTTCCATAAATAATTTTTTTAAATATTTTTTACTCTGAATTCCTGTATATTTTATTATTATATTGTGAGAAAACCGTCGCAATCTACACAAATGGCATCCTTGTAAGACATTTAGGTACCTCATAGCAGTGTTTTTTTCTGACTGCAACCCACAAAAGAAATACATTTACAACTCAGTACAAACATACATGCACATACACTAAACTGAAACAAAAGTTTCACAAAAGAATGTGCAGTTACTAAATAAATATAATAAAGTAAAAGCAAAAAACATAACAAAATATCAAATATGATTTTCGTTTAAATACAATATAGAAAAATAAATTCAAAATAAACAATACAAAAAAAACAAACAGAAATTAGGAAATATTTTATTTAATGCACAGGTTGCAATATCCATTTGTTTCATAGTTTGATTTTGTATAAGTATTCAACTCTGTCTTCAAACTAGAAATCTGTGAGATTCACTCTGATATTTTCTGCACTATTACATTAAAAATTATTCCCTGGAATCCATTGAATTGATTTCATGACCACTAATAGATTGCAACTTGAACACTGTTCTATAAGTATTTTCAGCTTAACCACTAACAGGTCATACAGATCAAAATACACACTTGTATCCATATTTTTTTTTTTATTTATAATATCCAATGCTTATAACTTCAATGGACACTTCACATCCATGTAATTATAGACATATATACACACGTCCAAGACAGTACAGTGGCTAATCCACCTGTCAGTAAGATAATTAGGAGCTGTTTGGGTTATTTGGAGTTATAGAAGAAACAGCTAAAGCTATGAGGCCAATATATTGTTTGTAATTGTGTAAGAGGGTCTGTTTTGCATGATGGAAAAATTCACTTTTCCAGGAGGTAAACCTCACCAACTTTGTATGATACCTGTTCTTGATTATACCATTTCTTCTAATTCATATGCAACAGCTTTATTCACAGTTTAGTGTTAACACTGAACTAATGGCTTCTATGTGAACTGTCACACAGGAGATCTTGCATTTTTTTTGTGTTAGAATTACAAGATTATAAGAAAAAAAAAAGGCTGCAACTTATTAAAAAAAGTGACTTCCTAGCCAAAAGAAATCATCAAAAAAAAAAATAAAACCAGTTCATGTTCAATCGCCCTGCATTTCTGGATTACCACAAATCTAACATCTCCCTATATCTCATAGTCGATAGCATAGACATTCCCACATATAAATCGATGGGCGAAAGGATCTATATAAGATGGATGGCTTGCATTTGAATGGTTACGGTGTAAGGAGACTCGAGAAAGTGTTGCTGAATGTAATGGATGTGCAAATTCAGGGAAACTAGATTTATTAAGGGGGGGTGGTAGATATACAGCCCTTAGGCAGGCAGTTGAATGTATGAATGAATATAATATGCCCGAGCGAATAAGGACAACAAATCAGAGTGGGATAGTTTAGGGTTGGGGATAATGGGGGTCTTAAATTCATGTACACTAATGCTAGGAGTATTAGGAACAAGAAGGAAGAGTTTTTGGCCATGGTTGGCACTTCCAGACCACAGGTTATTGGTATTAGTGAATCATAGCTGACTGTAGATGATATAGCTAGTGGGATTGAATGTGATGGGTATAGTGTGTTCAGGAATGACAGGGAGAATAAAATGGGGGGAGGAGTATTGTTGATGATAGCTGATGAGCTACAGCCAAGGAGAATAGAAGTTGAATTGCAGTATAGAGAAAAGAGCACATTTGAGGCGAGATTGTGGCTAGCAGAACTAAATATACAATTGGGTGCTGCTATAGACCAGGTGATGGAAAAGATGGTGGTGACAGTATGCACAAGCAAATAGAAGAAATGAGTGGAGAGAGGGTAATTATTATGGGAGATTTCAACTATGGTCACACTGATTGGAGTGAGGAGAGGACACACGGGAGGAAGGAATTGGATTTTATGCGGTTATTAAGGGATAACTATCTGCGACAGCATGTAATGGAAAATACTAGGGGTCAGAGAGTGCTTGACCTAGTAATTACATCTGAGGATTTGGCTGTAACAAATATGACCACATTGTCACCAATTGGTGAGAGTGATCATAGGGTCTTGACTTGGGAGGTGGCTAAAGGTGTGGAATTTTCAATTAAGACAGGGTACATGTGGAATTATCGGGCTGGAAAGTATGACAAGCTTAGGAGTTTGATTGGTTCAGTGCCATGGCATGTACAACTGCAAGGACTAGACGTCGATAGTGCATGGGAGGTAGTTAAGAAGTGTTTGCATGAAGCAATGGCTGACTGTATACCCAGAGTCAGAATAATAAATCAAGTAGGGGTTAAATGGATGAATAACACCATTAAGCTTGAGCTGCAAAAAAAGAAACAACTATGGAGGGAATTTAAGGAGAAAGGTGACCGGCAGGCACACGAATGGTATAAAGCGCAGGCCAGAAGGGTAACGAGTGTGGTAAGAAAAGCAAAAAAGGATTACGAAAGAACATTGGCCATGCAGGCTAAAGAGAATCCTAAACAGTTTTTTAGATATGTAGCAAGTAAAAGGAAAAATGTACATGGCAGAATGATTTTAAAGAATGCCGATGGTAGGGAGGTAACTGAATCAGTTAATATAGTTGAGTTACTGAGTGAGCACGTTGTTTATTATTTTAACGGTATAATAGAACACAGAAACTAAGTAAATAATTAATTTATTAACTTGATGCTGATATTTCGCTGGTATTATAACCAGCATCTTCAGAGCACAAAAACACTGTTTGTCACAATACGCGAGACTAAAACAACATGGTGTACTTAAACAAAATTGTAGCAGCAACACAAAGACTAAAGTCCTGATTAAAACAGGTTAGCCTTCTTAAAGAGGTGCCGAGACACCAAATTAATACCGAACTGTTTTAAAATAAAAAACAAGTTCCACTCGGCCAAAGCCCAACGCATCTATAAACGAGCGAGTGTAGCGCTGTTACGGGAACAGATTAACACCACTCGCCGGGAATTAGCACAAGCAAATACAACCATCAGCGCATAATATTCTAAATACGGAACTTTGGCAGATCTTAGAGAACATCACCGACGCAATGGCAAAAAAAGAATTTGACAGAGTCAAAAACCGGCACCAAAATAAGTTCGAAAATCTACAACAACGGAACACCATACAACGACCGCAATTACAACAAGACCTCGTCGTCGTGAATCTATCGTCACTCACCTTAAGCAAAGAGGCCACGACTGCTTTAAGTCGAGGGGGCACAACTTTGCCATAACTCCCAAGCAAGTTCCAAAAGCCGAAATAATGGCGTCCGTCGAACGAGGAATATATGACCTGCCTCCAACAATAGCTAACAACATACGTTTAGATGTGGCCAACATCCTAATCAAGTCCAAGCCTCCCAAAAATAATATCCCACATAAGGAATTCATTGCTATAAAAGAGCTACACAACAACAGCCAGATTACCATAACAAAAGCAGACAAAGGAAATGCAACCGTGGTGATGGACACAACTGAATATGAAAACAAAATGCACACACTATTACAAGATCAGTCAACATACAAAATTATAGATCGCAATCCCACCAACACACAAAAGAATAAAGCACGAAAATTATTAAAAAAAGTCACTTCCTGGCCCAAAGATACAGTTAACAAACTCAAACCCTTCCATGTTAAAACACCGAGGATCTATGGATCACCAAAAATTCACAAACCAGGCACACCCCTACACCCAATTGTGGACAGTATAAATAGTCCCACATACAAACTGGCTAAACATTTAGCGAAGCTACTAGCCACTCTCACTAACAATTCTCCCTCCTTTGTCAAAAATTCAGCACACCTAAAAAGCATCTTACAACACCTTACCCTAAAAAGCTCAGACTTAATAGTAAGCTTTGACATCACTTCACTATTCACAAATGTACCACTAATAGAAACCCTCAATCTACTGAAGTCACACTTCCCCCCTGATATATTTGAACTATTCAAATTCACAATACATGCAGGATATTTCACATGGAAAGGGAAAATATACAAACAAATTGATGGGACAGCCATGGGCTCCCCCCTTTCCCCCCCAGCCAACTTTTACATAGAACACCTGGAAAAACAAGCAATCAATACAGCCACTCTCAAACCAACACTTTGGCTACGCTATGTTGATGATGTGCTTGCTATTTGGCCACATGGCCCTGAGACATTGAAAACATTCTTAGCACATTTAAATAGCCAACATCCCAAAATCCACTTTACTATGGAACTGGAAGCCAACAACTGTCTGCCCTTCCTGGATACACTCATCACACGTCTCCCAGATGGTTCCTTATCATTTTCAGTTTTTAGAAAACCCACACATACAGGCAGATACTTACACAAACAATCACACCATCATCCTTCTCAACAATATGGCATATTAAAAACGCTAACCCATAGAGCGAGAGCAATCTGTTCCAATGACAAGGCTCTTACTGCTGAACTGACTCACTTACGCCACACCTTCTTGGCCAACGGCTACAATCCACATAAAATAAACAAAATACTAAACACTCCTAAGAAACCCCTCCCACCATCCACCACAGAGAACTACAACAAAACAGTTCACCATCCCTTACATTAAAGGCACATCTGAAAAGATCTCAAGAATTCTCAATAAACATAAACTACGCACTACATTCAGACCATGTAGCAAATTAGCCACCCTCATCCGCTCACCTAAGGACAGCATTCCTCCTTTATCACATCCAGGAGTCTACCAAGTACCCTGCTCATGCAATCAAGCCTACTACGGTCAAACAGGAAGAACTGTGAAGATCCGCATCAGCGAACATAAACGATACGTCCGGAATTATCATTATGGGAAGTCGGGCCTAGCAGACCATGCTCTGGATACCCCTGCACACAGGATCAACTGGAAAAACACAAAAGTACTACA
This sequence comes from Typopeltis vanoorti, assembly GCF_054136105.1. NCBI lineage: Eukaryota > Metazoa > Arthropoda > Arachnida > Uropygi > Thelyphonidae > Typopeltis > Typopeltis vanoorti. The sequence continues at coordinate 44,888,864 of NC_143552.1, forward strand.
CAGAAACCAGTATAAATCAGAGAGATTGTTCTTAGAGGCGACAGAAGCCCTAAAACACACTCCAAATCTCAACAAATATGGCTGTATTAACTTGCCGAAGATCTGGGAGACAGTCATATTAAGAAAAAACTAGCACTTTTCTAGGACTCTAGTAATATATGATAGTTTTTTTTTTCTTTTTTTTTTCTTCCAGATAGAGGGCGCCAAAATCAGGACTTTAGTCTTTGTGTTGTTGCTACAATTTTGTTTAAGTACACCATGTTGTTTTAGTCTCGCGTATTGTGACAAACAGTGTTTTTGTGCTCTGAAGATGCTGGTTATAATACCAGCGAAATATCAGCATCAAGTTAATAAATTAATTATTTACTTAGTTTCTGTGTTTTATTATACCGTTAAAATAATAAACAACATGAGTGAGCACTTTGCAAGTATATATATCATCCAGGTGGTGACATTGCAGAAACGAATAAACCAGTAGATTATACGGGAATTGTGGTGAATGAAGTGGAGGTGAGTAGTCTATTGCATAACCTCAATGTCAATACATCCGTGGGATTGGATGGTATACCAGCTCGTGTTGTACGAGAAGCAGCTAAAGAATTGTCAGTACCATTGACCATTTTGTTTAATTTGAGTCTCGGGTCTGGGTTAGTCCCGAGGGAGTGGAAAGAGGGGAAAATAGTTCCACTGCATAAAGGTGGTTCCAAGACTGCTGTTGTAAATTACCGACCAATTAGCATATCAGGAATCATTGTCAAGGTCTTGGAGAAATTAGTCAAAAGAAGAATACAGGATTGGATAGATGAAAATGGGATATTGTATGGGGGACAACACCATTTTGTGAAGGGTAGATCATGCCTCAGTAACTTGCTCACGTTTTATAACACAGTGACGGCTGAACTGGATAGGGGTAATGGGTTTACAGTGATACCACATGGAACCTTTATCAGTAAACTGGAGCAGATGGGGATAGATAGGAGGGTGGTTGAAGGAGAGATACCAGAGAGTGGTTTATGCAGGAGTGGAGTCTAAAAAAACGGCTTGTGACTAGTGGTGTGCCGCAGGGCTCTGTTCTTGGACCACTGCTTTTCAATTTGTTCATCAATGATATAGGAAAGGATTTGAGAGGAAGTGTTCACTTGTTTGCTGATGATGCAAAGTTGGGTAGAGCAATTGTGAGTGCACAGGATGTCAAAATTTTACAGGATGATTTGGATAGTTTGGAAGACTGGGCGTCAATTTAATGTGGCAAAGTGTAAGGTTATGCACTTTGGGGTGAAAAGAATAGCAGCAGTATATTGCATTGGTGGAACCGTATTCCAGGAGATTGATGAGGCCAGCGATTTGGGAGTGTTGGTGGATATTAGGGAATTGAAGTTTAGGGGAAAAAAGTGACTAAATCAGCTCATCAAATCACTTGGCTCCTGAAAAATACTTTAACATGCAGAGACAAACAAGTTGTTGTTCCTCTGTATCGAGCCTTGATAAGACCCCATCTGGACTACTGTGCCCAGTTATGGGCACCAGGGTTTCTTCGTGATGGGGAGGAAGTGGAGAGGATACAGAGACGAGTGACCAAGATGATAGAAGGTCTGTGGAATAAACCTTATGAGAATAGGCTGAAGATTTGTGGGTTGCAGAAATTGGACGATAGGTGAAGGAGGGGTGATATGATTGAGACATTCAAATTACTGAAGGGTTTCTATAAGATTGATCCAGAAGATATTTTTGAAAATATGACTGGTGGTGGGAGGACTAGGGAGCATGCATGGAAGCTGGGCAAGAGCGTGGTTGACAAGGGAGTTAGAGCTAGGTTTTTTACTTGGAGAGTGGTGAATGAGTGGAATAAGCTTCCAGAGTCTGTTGTGGGTGCTACGCCCGTGAATGAGTTCAAGGCAAGGTATGATAGATACTGTGTCAATGTCGAATAGTTGTTCTTGACATGATGTTAGGGCCTCCCTCGATGAGTCTCTCGACTCCTTGGAGTTGCCTGGAATAATAATAATAATATCCCACATAAAAATAACTTTCCCAACAGTTAGCCAAGTCTCTTGCACCTCTTTACTGGCAACTCCTCTACTTTTGTAAAAATATTCAGTTCATTTCAGATCACTAGTTAAAAATCATATCCTCAAAAATTCAGACATAATGGTCAGTTCTGATTTCAGCTCTTTATTTACCAATGAACCACTTACAGACACTCTTGATTTGATCAAGTCTAAATTTCCCCGTGATATCTTTGAAGTATTCAAATTCACTATGTATGCGGATTACTTTACATGGGGAGGAAAAATCTACAAATATATTAATGGTACTGTTATGGGTTTTCCTCCTCTCACCTTCCTTTAGCAAACTTTTACATGGAACACTTTGAAAACAAAGTACTTACCACAGCTACATACAAGCCCCTAGTGTCGTTATGCTATATTGATGATGTGTTTGACATTTGGCCCCATGGACAAGACACTTTGGATGCATTTGTCACCTACCTAAACAGTCAAAACCCCAAAATCCACTTCACAGTAGAAAAGGAATCTAATAACTGTTGACCTTTTCTCAACACTTTGGTCACCTGCCTTTCAGATGGATCACTATCTTTTTCCATTTACAGAAAACCAACACACACAGGAAGATATCTACATAAACAATCACATCATCATCCAGTCAAACATTATGGCATTTTAAAAACACTTACACACAAAGCCAGAGCCATTTGTTTTAACAATACAGGTCTGTCCACAGAACTCAAATATCTGCACCATACATTCTTTGCCAATGGCTACAAAATAGACAAAATACTGCATAGCCCCATTGCACCTCTCTCCTCTAATACACAGGAACACAACATTTCCATTCCCTATGTCAGAGGTACATCAGAAAAGATAGCCAAATTACTGATGAAACATGGCCTTCACACCACATTCAAACCCCATGTTAAATTCATTTCTTATGGGGTTTGAATCAGGCGAGCAGATCAGAGCAACTCTGATCTGCTCGCCTAAGGATACTCTAGCACACCCTGGATTATAAGAAGTTCCCTGTGACTTGATCTGCTATGGGAAGGCAGGAATATCTGTTAACATCCACCTGGAAAAACATAAAAAATATTTGCTACCATTATTATGCCAAGTCAGGACTGGCAGACCATGCTTTGGACACCCCTTCACACAGGATTAGATGGAAGAAAACTAATATGCTATTTACAAGTCAATACAGATCCGAAAGATTACGACTACTATGTTTTGAGTCAGCCATGATTACGAAGAATTCTCCTAACCTGAACAAATATGGCTGCATTAATTTGCCAAAAATTTGGGAGACTTATCTTAAACTCCCACATAGCTGTAATTTTCTTTTTTGTAATTTTTCTTCAACATTAGAGGATGCCAAAATAGGACTTTAGATCTTTTGTCCATTACAATTGTATTGTTTCACTTACTCACTGCTGCTGATTTGAAATTCAGCAAAATATAAGCAGTTAATAAAACATTGTTTTATAAAATAGTTTGTTTGGTGTTGTTAATACAGTTAAAAATAAGTCATTTATTTGTTTGAGAAAACAAATATACTATACTATACACCATAAAAGCAACAATATACATGTTTAAAGTGCAAATTTTTATCATAGATTATTTTACATAGAAAACTAATTTGTGAAAACCAGCACTTTTGTTTTGTAGTAACAAAAGTGCTGGTTATCCAATGTTATCCAGTTTTATTTTTTTACCCTTCACATCAGAATATCTTCATTTTTGCAAACTGCAGTGTAATATATTAGTAATAACCAATCGGGATGATTCATTCACTGGACATCAGCCTGGATGCTTAATTGCACAAAATCCTTACTTCCTAATTAAAGATACCTGCTACTATTAATAATTATCATTATTCCTCTTCATCCTCCTCTCTCTTCAACTTAATGCTTGATGAGGTAGCAATGTTATTTTACTAGGGAATAATTACAGAACAAGATGGTTTCTCGTTGTCTTCCAGAAAAACATGCATTTCTGGGAGAAAAACCCTGCTATCCCCTTATGAGATTGGCTAATACATCTCTTCAGTTGTCGAGAACTGATAAAGGTTCTTCATGTCACAGATGGGATTCTAACCAAAGGGCTTCATTTATATCAAAGTACCAGTGTACAGATGTCACATAGTATGTGACACCTGTACACCAGTTATGAGATGAATTTTACTCAGATTTGGTATTTGAAACTTTTACAAAAATTTGTCAAACTGTTCCACTTCGACTATATTCAAAGCTATAAAGGGACAATAGGTCAAAATTTTATACTGCAATAACTCTCTGACTTAGTGAAATTAGAAAGAACTTTGGCATTTGTGAAATGCACAAGAAGTTGTCTGCATGGTTCAGTTTTAATTCCAACTGGCTCACTTTATTAGAAAATTTTGATAAAGAAGTTTTGAAATGATATTAATAAAACTGCTCTGGCTAGATGAAATTTTATAGTTAAGATCTATATTACAATTTGCCAGTTTTGACTTCATTCTGATCATTGTTGTGAAAAAAGGTACAATTTTTTTTTTTTGTCTAGAGATAAATCACAGTGAAGCAGTATGCAAAATAATTATTTTGTTGTATTTTAGAACATTATTCTATAATGCAATAGTTACATTAGGCATTGTTACTGAACCCCTTTTATCAATATTTTGCAAGAAAATTCCTCTTTTGATGAATTATGAAAGCAATTCATCAAAAAATTATTGGTGATTTGTTTTTTCAATCAGTTGCATTTACAATGAATTGTCTGGTTGACAAACTGTCATCTGATGAATTGCCATTCAGTAAACTATCTGCAAAGATTAAAAAAAAAAATCAGAAGTGGTGACTCAATTAGAAGTAGTCCAGGAATAGAAGAATCATGCTGAAAGTTCCTGGCAAACAAGAACAAAACTTTGGAGATTCAGTGGCAGATCCTGAAGAAAAGATTAACAGATTCAACCAAGGGAGGTTGACTGGAAGGATAGAAAAATCAGAACTCTACAGTGTACTTAGGGACAGTCTAGGGAAAAAAGAAAGCATATTGAAAGTTTTTGGCAAAGTAAGTCAGCTTGTACTCTGTGAGAATACAGAGGAAGTAAGACAGTGAAGCACTTTGTGAAAGTAGCTAAACAATATCAGGAAGGTGGTAAGATATTCTGGAGTCTATTGAAAAGGCTTAAAAATGGAATCATATGTTACAGGTGACATGAAAACTGAAGATGAAGGTATTCTCGATGGCCATAAAATTACTTTGAAAGATTGTTGAATGAAATAACCAGTGACAGTATGGCAGTAGAAAACATTCAAGAGAAATACAATCATCAGTGTGTGTGTATATATATATATATATATATATATATATATCAATGCTTGAGGTATAAAAATTAAAAACCTGAAATGTGGAATCCAGCTGGAGTAGATTATATTCAGAAATGCTGAAATATGGAGATATAAAAGTTTTACGGTGGCTACTGCATAATTCACAAGCTTAGTCAGAATATTGGATCATTGGAATAGAAGTCTCATAGTATCCATCTAAAAAAACAGAAAAAAAATAGAATGCATGAATTATAGATGAATTTCATATTGTATGTTCCAAGTAATATTTAAGCAAGCATACTTGAGAAAAGGTTAAGGAAAACTTGAAGAAGTTAAACTTCAAGCTGATGGGCTCAAGCCAAACAGAAGTTGTTAGGATCAGATTGACAAAAGCTAAGAAATCAAGGATCTGTGTGTACGTTTTGTAGATCTGGAAAAGGCATATGACAGAGTGTCGAGATAAAAGCTGTTCAAAATGTCACAATTTTGTGGTGTAAATGGGACATTATATCAAGCAATACATAGTCTGTATCTGAGTTGTAAGTCAGTAGTTTAGAGCTGAAAGAGGTACAGGTAGAAGATTAATGTTAAATCAGGTGTGAGAAAAGAGTGCACATTATCTCCACTGTTTTTGTCATCTATATGGAACTGCATTATGAAGAAAAGTGGTTAAACCTGATATCAAAATTGTAGATGTTAATCTCAGCCTCTATTTATGCAGATATCATATGCCTAATAAATCCACAAGTCTTCAGAATTCTCTAACTAAATTGAATAACTACAGTAATGAATTTGGTATGAAAATCAGCAATAAAAAGATTATGAAACATTAACTACATCCTGAATGGGGAACCTACCTACAAAACAAGTAAAACATTTCAGTTATTCAGGTACAACTTTTAGTGAAGATGGCAAATAAAATACAGGCTCTATTGTACAATGAAACCTGTGGAGAATTCATGACTAAACAAACACACGTAATAACCTTTAATAAGTAAATATTTCATCCTAAATATTTTAGGACATCATCAGTACAGTTAATTCAAACAATACTAGGAATAACATAGTTAGGGTGCATGATTATAATGGAATCCCAATATGTGTGTAGTAGCGTGTTATAGAATTAAATTAAAATATAGCTGGAGGAAAAAATTGTCAGGTTTTAGAGAAATAAATTTCTAAAAAATTCTTAATTGATGTAATTTGCTAATTACAACTTAACACATTATCACAAAAAATCATTCACAATTTCAGACAGACCAGCTTAATTATGCATAATCAACAGACATTCCTATCATCTTCTGGCATGACTGAAGCCAGCTGCTTAATATAGTCTACACTTTTGGACATAGCAGAAGAAGGCAAATCGTCCGATAATAGGGCAATCAACACATTTCATGGGATGAGTGTTTATTATTATTATGTCTGAAAATTAGCTCCTCTTTTATGATCGTTGCAGTTTTTAAAGTGGTAACTATTTTGATTGTACAACAACTGGAAAATTTGCATATGAAGCATGTGATTTTGTGTGCTGGTGACGAATTCATACGTTGCCTTATTCCTTTTCTCCCTTCAACATGAATTGACTCTTCTTGGCAATCTGCCAGCCAGACAGTATCTTGAAATACTGCTCATACTAAACATCCATATAGTGAAGGACAATTCCTTAAACAAAATAAGGAATACTTCTTTCTTTTAAGGTTACTAGTTTCTTTTAAGCTACTCTCCAAATGACAGACTGTGGGTTTGGCTTCCACTATGGGCATGGATATTTGTGATAATCTTCAGAGTGTGGTTGATTTTCATTGTATCTTTCCATAGACAGGCTGGGAAAGATAAGGAAAAGCATCTAAAGAAAAGGTGCAAGGAAATTGAAGAAAGCAATATTACGGGTAGAATGGAATGGACATATTTTAGAAAATGTCTGATGGAAGAAGAAGCAGTCGAAAAAGTATGTAGAGATTTGTACAAGAAACATAATAATAGGAGAATTTGTTGAACAACCCATGATAATGAAAAGTGAAGTGATTTCAGTAATGGGATGGCTGTGAAAAGAAAAAGCTCCTAGAATGTCAGTGGAATTATTGAGAGCAGCTGAGGATGAAGTAGTGAACATATTGCTGAAATTTGTCAACAGGTTTGGAAGAAAATATGCTGGCCTAGAGAATGGAAAACATCAGTATCAGAGACTATTACACTTTTTTTATATAATCTTTGTCAAGTAGCTTTATTTTATCCTCCTACATGTTTCGCCAATTTTTCTATTGGCATCCTCAGGGAATACAAACTAGTAAGCTAAAATGAAGGTTACGGACTAGGTTATAACTGATGGTTCTAATTCATACAAAAAATTGGTAATACCAATTTTTTGTATTACCAAAATTATGGAGAACTTTTGTTCACAAGATCACGAGTTGAAAACGACTGGATGGCACATAACAACAACAAACAAAATTCTCCAAATGACAGACTGTGGATTTGATTTCCACTATAGGCATGGATATTTGTGAAAAATCTTCCGATTGTGGTTGATTTTCGTTGCTGGTGTGAGAACACCATACTTATTAGAAGCCTGCAGTGACTTGGGGAAAAAAAAAACATTTTATCTCTACAGCTGGGTGGGTTCCCAGATTATCTAATCTTGCCAGTTATGTGCTATAGGTTTACAGTCTTTTATGGGTGGGATTTAAATAAAATGTAAGCCTGAAAATTTATGTACCAGATGATAAATATCTACCATATAAAAGCATTCACAAATATACATATCATGCCAGTGCATGATATGTATATTTGCATACTATGAGTTGCCAACTCATAGTCTGCAGGTCAGAAAGTGAGTGGGGATGCTATCACAGACAACAGTGCTAACATATCTGTCCCACCTTTGATATATTGTATATGAATATTTTTTACTATACCAAATTATTTTAAAAAGAAACATTATGGATTCATTAAACTCTCCTTCTGGCAGAAAAATTAAGTGTTATTCTACATTTAATGAATAATATTAGAAAACTGTGTCTAAAGCAGAGGCATACTCTGTGAAAAAGAAGCACCATTGTATTTTTTTTAAAAGTAAAGCAGGTAAAAAAACAGTGTAAAATGAAAATTCTCTAACAAATAACTAAACAATAATTATGTAAAACAACACAGTGGACATTCAAGAAAACAGATCTGCTTTGAATGCTTCATAAATATTCTGACATTTGCATATATCTGTGGTTTGTTCAAGAAGGTCTGGGACAATTATATTATTATAAAGAAACTGGGCATGCTAAAATGCTTCATAAATATTCTGACAGTTGCATATATCTGTGGTCTGTTCAAGAAGTTATGGGACAATTATATTATTATAAAGAAACTAGGCATGCTAATGTATTGTTTTGTAAGCAAATGTATATAGATATGTTGCAATATAATCAAACAAACCCAAATTTGCTGCATCACGATTTTTTTTTTTTAGATTATCCTGATGTCAGAAATTAATGCACAATGTGTGTGCATCAAGTTTAACATTAAACCTGGTAAAAAAGCCACAAAGTTGTCAAATGCTTAAAACAGCTTTCAGGGATAAGGCCATAAGCCACTCAAAAACATTTATTCAGGTGGTTCAAAAGGTTTTAATATGGTCAAATTTTAGCTGCAGATTATCCCTACTCTGGATAACCACCGATATTCTGCACCCAAGATTTGGTGGCTTGTGTTTGCAATAAGTTCATCAACAATCAGTGAATTACTGTTATATTCAGGTGGTTCAAAAGGTTTTAATATGGTCAAATTTTAACTGCAGATGATCCCTGCTCTGGATAACCACCAATATTCTGCATCCAAGATTTGGTGGCTTGTGTGGGTTCCCAGATTATCTAATCTTGGAATGGAAGAATGATCAGGATTGCTACAAAGTTTGTGCTGACTGCTCACTTAGGACTACAAGTTTTTGGCTCAAAAGAACATCATGGTCGTACTTCACCCACCCTATTCGCCAGATTTGGATCTCCTATGACTTCTTTATATTCCCTAACTAAAATCTGTACTTAATGGACAAAGGTTTCAAGAGATAACTGAAATTAAAATGTGACGTGCAACTCAGTCATTCTTTTAGAATAATTCCAGATATGCTTCCAAAAGTGGAAAATACTGGGGACACCGTGTTGAGAGAGGTGGAGAATGTTCCTATAGGCTCATAATTATAAATGAATAATGTCCTGGAACTTTTTTTGAAAAGACTGTATAACAGGTCTAAATAGGTATTATTTACTATTCTAGTTTACATGTGTTAATCTTGAAGCACTGTTCTTGAAAATAAATTAAACTGCTTGTAATTTTAGGATATAATTAAAAGTAGCTTTATGCATAGAAGACTGGGCTTAAAAAACCTTAGCTTTAATATTTTCAAAGAGCATATGGCTACTGTTGAAAGAGACTATTTTATTGCATTCAAAATGAACACAAGTTTATTTATAAAAATATATATATGTGTGTGTATATATATTTACAAGAAACTGAGCAAACTAGATTGTAAGCCAAAGCTTCTCACATATCATCATTTTAATATAAATGTGCTCTTCAATCACCCATCTGTTCTTGTGTATACTTTTAAGAACATCATTAAAAATGAAATGAAGTTCTTTGCTATTGCCTTTTGTCACATTTCAAGCAGTCTGAAATGTGATGAAAATTAATAGTCACTTGCACATTCAGGTGGATTCATATAACCAAATACATTCAGCTCATACAGGCTAGCAATTACCATAAACAGAACATACCATACCAGCATGATAACGCCATATTTCTTATTTAACTTCCAACCATTTAGATGAGTAGCTACAAGGAGAAAAACCACGGTGGAAAGCAGAGAAAGTGTAGAATATAAAAGTCCTGAAAATAAAAATTTCTTTTAAGAGATCTCAATTTTTTCTTTTAGTTCTAAATTTTTACTGCTAACAAATAAGTATTACCATATGACAAAAGCCTGCTTGCTGCTGGCTTTTGTCATATGACAAGTAGTCTGGAAAAATTGATGAAATCAAAAATTTAGAGAGAGAGAGAATTTTTCACTTTAATCTCTTTCGGAAGCAATTTTCTATTTAAAAGCAATTAAAATTGCATAAAATCTTCATAACACAAGCAAGCATATAAAACTAATTTTTTAAAATGTCAGTATGTGTAAGTTATGAAAAAAGTGAAATTACTGAAAATAACAATTTGTGCAACTGATATTTCATATTAAATCATGCACAACATGCATGACACTACAGTGATTGATATTTTGCTGAAATCTTTGTCAAACAAAATCTAATTGTCATTTCTCTATATAATAAAAGTTTTATTTCTTTGACAAACAAGACAGGTGTGATGTACCGCTTCCATGTTTTCATGACAACAGTGGGTTCCTATTATATGGCAAATTAATTCACCAATAGGTAAGATGTCTCAGCACAGTGGTAAGATGTACAATAGTACTTTCTGCTATTCTGTATTTGGGGTGGGGGTATTTCAGCATGCCAAAACTGTCAAGCAGTTTTTTAAAAAAATTTTTTTTTAAGTAGCCTCATTTGAAAGAACACAGAAATATCATAGATTATTTTCAATACTACTTCCATTTTTCAGAGACAATATTACTGTTGCCAAATGAAATTACTTGGAAAATTAATAAATGAATGGATTTTGTCATCCACTCTTGATGGTTCACTTAGCAAAAATTTCATGAACAGTTGAAGACACTGTTATATGAGTTATCCATTTTTCTTCATCAGTTTTTAATACATTAAATGCCTCAATTAATAACATCCCACTGTGATAGCCAAATTGCTACCTAAGAATAAGCTAGAGGAAAAGATACTTCCTTTTCTCACTGTATTATGATTTTTAATGTCATCTAATTTAGGAGGGTTTTTTTTTCATTTCTTTTGGAATATATATATATATTGTTAAGTATTTTCTTGCTTAATCTTTAGTGATCAAATTTGAATTCCATATTCAAGCATAGTCAATACCTGGTTTCTTTGATCAATTTCAGTAGTCCTTATGCCTTTGCTAAATACATCCTTACAACTTTAGGGATGACTCCTTGTTCTATCGCCCTTTTTTTTTTTTTTTTGTCATTGTACTTAAACTTTCTCTTATATCTATTCTATAAAAACCTTTTAGTTACTTATATGTGTCTTTTAGTTACTTATATGTGTCTATCACATTCACTTTTTGTTTATCAACCAAATTTTGGAACCTACACACCTTCAATTTATCTTCATAGGAAACAATCTGCTGATCACTATCTTGGTTACTCATCTCTGGTTTCTACTGACATACATAGTATTTTTTTTGATGTTTGAGTGGGCTACCCTCTTATCCATTCCCATTTGGCCCAAATTTATGTAACAGCAATCCATGCTGCAGCATTCTGTCAACTGTCTTTGCAGTAGTCCAGCAGTAAGCATGATGTAGCTCTTTCCTTTACCTAAGTGAACTAATAGAAAGTTAGTAAATTATCCTTCACAAATTTGTGCTGTCCTCTACACTGTACCATATTCTTAACTATTGCCTTTAACCATATTGACTAATACCTTAATCACAGTTCCTGAGATAATGACAATCAGTCTGTAATTTGCTACCCCTGTCTGAAAGCCTCCTTTATGTAAAATAACTATTTTAGTTCTTTTACATAAAGGAGGCTTTCAACAGCTGGGTCAGGGGTGCTGCCAATTCATTTGCACATTCTCTTAATACACAAGCCATTATCCAATCTTAATGGCTGAATTCACAGTGGACTGCTAGCCTTCTAACAGGGCGTACACTATGTGTGGTGGTGGTGGTGGAGGATTCCTATCTTCTAACTACATAACTAATGCTGGTATCCTAAAGGGTTCTTCTTCCTTCTATATATATATATATATATATATATATATATATAGAAGGAAGAAGAACCCTAAAATCAAATTGATGCGTGACCTTCACGTGACTTCTAGCAGGTCATTGGCTAAGAACGGGGAATCTCTATTCAAGTTTCATAATATCTTATCCGAGTAATCAGTTACCGATGTTTATCAGTATTGAGTTGACGTGTTGAGATATTTTGTGTTAGGTTTTAGGTTTTTCCCAGAAAATTGTATTAAATTTCTTGGGTGCGTCTTATACACCGGAAAATACAGTATATATCAATGACCTACTCCAATTGACTGTCAACCCAAGACAGCTTTGCTGATAATAACGAGCCACACTACACTCCTCCTTCTTAGTTGATAAACCTTGCACCACAACCTCACTGCCTCACAGTAGTCCTGCAAGGCAGTGAGGTTGTGGTGCAGTGAAATTCTGGTCTTCAATCTATTCTTCAATGGGATTTGAATAATCTTATCAATTTTAATACTAGCAAATCTAAATTTTGGTCAAACTGAGCTAACTGGTGCCAAATACCCCTCTTAATATGGGAGATAAGAATACAGGAACAGCTGCAATATCGCATTGGGACCAGAGGAACTCTTTTATCTTAAATTTCATGGCTGTTCCATTCAGATTTGAGATCTTTGAAACTACAATCAGCACTCTTTGATCACTGACATTCACTACCTCGATGTAGGCACTTGTACTTATATCCCTCTCCCATCCTCTAGTTATTTGATTTGCACTTCCAATTTCTCACTGAATAATACTTTCTCTCCAAATCCATTCAAGTACAATGCGCTTAAAAAAAGAAATACAACCCATGGAAAAAAATTAGAATATAACATCTCTTTCAAATGTATTCATGACATTGTGTACAATATTTCTCATGTAAATGTATATAAGTATTATTGCTTATAAAGATACTGGATGTTAATGTTTAAATCTTTCAAAAAGAAATGAAATCCACTGATCAAATGCTTGCTTCTATTGTTTCATATCACTAACCAAAAAAGCATACTTTAACAAAGAATATTCATTTTTAAAAGTTAAATTAGTAACAAAAGTTATGAAGCCACTAGATGTGAGATTCAAGCCAAGTCTTAGATGGAAGATGAATTTCATCACCACTCTTATGGTGGCAGCAACAATTCTCTTGTTTGATGACTACTGGGGTTTACATGCATAGTGTTTTATATAATCCCACAGAAGAAAGAAACATCACAATATGTGATTTTAGCTGGAGAGTGTAGGGAACAGTCATCTAGCTTTCTCCACTAGTTAATTCATCAATTCAGGAAGCACTAGTTGCTAAGAAAACTGCATACACACATTTGAATGAAGTATCCTATGCAATTTACCACTTTTTTTTTTTTTTAGATATAGTGCAAAAAGAGTATCTTGATTAATATTAACATTGCAAAGATAATTTATGAAATCACATATCATAGTATGTGGAGATTGAGTATCTATTAACCAGGTTCCAATGTGATCACTTAATCAATAAATTCCCCTATATATTTTCCATACTCTTCAAATCCATTTATCAATGTTTTATACTTTCATTTTATAAACCACTAATTAGGAGCATAAAACATATAATAGCTTATCTTCTTAAATGTGTAGAAAGGCTTAAGTGTGTCAGTAATTAATCATCTTAACTTAACAGAATTGACTCACAGTCCTAGAACAACAAAATTCAAATTTTGTCATATTTGAAAAGACAAAGTGATAAATAAATAAAATCTTCACACTGGCTTTAAACTCCATCACAAACTAGCAACCAAAATCTGTTTTAAGGACAAACTACACCTTTGCCACATCCTGGGGTATATAAAGTGCCTTGTGCCTTCAATTTAGCCTGCTAAGGCCAGAGAACATAAGAAATTAATAAGGTGGAGGGTGTTACAAGAATACGAAAATGGATGCAATGAGTGACATGAGCTGTTAACTATTAGTAGTAAGGAAAGATATTATGTTTATTTCATGACAATACTGGTTTTTAAGTTTGCACTATTCGAACTGGCGATTTTTTGTATAACTGTGAGGTACTAGTCCTAGCCCCCACCATTTAAAGACAATATTATTCGTAACCTAGTCAATGATTTTGTAACTTGCAACATGTGTGGCATGAACACATCCTGTTGTTTAAGAATGTGACAAATGCGAGACAGGAATATGTATGTGTGAAAGAAATGCAGGCAGTGGGACGTGTTAGGAGATGGTGCTTCCGAAAAGGGTTTTCAGTTTGTGGATGTGAGTAGTGTGTTGGAGGATGGAAGGAATGTTAAAGACCTACATATAGATTTACTTTTGAGTAGTTTAGTAGATAGAAATGGTTTGTCTAATGGCCATGATTGTGTGTGTGTGTGTGAGAGAGAGAGAGAATGACAACTGAAAGCAGATGGAAGGAATGAAGGCTGAGTTGAGGAGGGTGAATAAAGTTCTTGGAAGGATAGAGAGGTTGGCTAGTGTGAGAGGAATGACAGTAGGTAAGAGAACAGCATCAGAGAGCAAAGAAGAGAGGAAGGCAAGAGAGAATGGGAGAGACAGGAAGCTGCAGAAAGACGAAAGAGTGTAGGAGCAAGGTATAAAGAGGGAGAGAAAGGAGGAGAGATAGAGAAATTGGAAGCTGTAAGAGTCAGGGATTTTCTAATTAATTAAAAAAATGACTATTATTATTATGTCACACCTCCAGGGAGTCCAAAAACTCATCTAGGGGAGGGCACCTACTCTACAACTCTCCGTCTCCACCACTCAATCCACCAACTACAACAAACCGCAACTACTTTCCTCATCTACACCAATGCCATCAAGTGCTGACCACAACCACTAGTATTTTCACAGACAACCACAAACATTCATGCCCATGGTAGGAGTCAAACCCACAGACTTTTGGCTGGAGAGTGGATAAGCTAAACCACTCGGCCGGCATTTAAAAAAAAATTTTTTTTTAAGTTTATAGTAGTACCACAAGGTAAGATAAATGCAAACCTCCATGCCCACAGCAGTTTCAATTCTCATTTCAATGAGAGAAAGGTGAATGATTCTATTCGGAGTGTCATGTATGGCATTTTGATGATTCGGGGTGTGCAGAGTAGAATGCCAGAGAAGTGCTTGCTTGGTGAAACAACAGTATGTGTGACAATGGCAGTGAAGAAGGGTTAAAGTGTGGAGGAGATGATAGTAATGGTCGAGACAAATGACTTGAGAGGTAGATTGAATTGTGTAGCACAAGTTTTGAGGTTGATGTTAGACACAGTGCAGCAGAAATGTGTCCGAGGAAAGACAGTGAATGTGTTGCCCAAGTATGATAATGCGGAGTGGAAGAGAAGTAATGACGAATCAGATGACAGTCAGAATGTGCAAGAAAAAAGGTTGGAATATGTGGATACATGGAGTATGTTTGAGGATAGAAGGAAGCTGTATGCAAGAGATGGATTGCATTTGTTTTTTGGACATGTGAGTGTGTCGGGACAGGGAAACTAGAATTGCACATGTGAAATGTTGCAGAAATGGCATCATCTGGGAATAATGGCTTGAGAAATGGGGGGGGTGGAGGTGTACATTATATTACAGAGCCAGGGTGAGTATGAGGGTAGTAATAAAGACTATAAGACTGCTGGCAATACGTTGGTTTTACTGTATACAAATGCTAGGTGCATTAGGAATAAAGGGAATGAGTTGCGGCGTTATTGACTCAGTCTCACCAAAGGCTGTTCGTATTAATGAAACTTGGTTAATTGAGGAGCATGTTCAACCAGGAATAGAAATTGAAGGACATAGCATATTTCAGGAGGATAGGGAATGTAAATGTGGTGATGGATTGTTACTCATGTTAAGAGACCAATTGTCTGCTGTCAGGGTGGAGAATCTCAGTGGAAATAACACTCAAAGCCATTAGAGTATATAGTGTGATATGGATGTATATAGGACAAGATATTTAGTGAAATGTTTCTACAGACCAGAGAATACAGATGGTGATGAGCAGGAAATATTTAGGCAAATTAGTTTGACAATTGCAAAGCAAATGATTATTATGGGGGGACTTCAACCATAGAGATATAAATTGGACAGGGGAGACAGCATGCAGTAATAAAGGAACTAAAGTTTTGGATTTCTTGAGGAACAACTGTCTTAGGCATGTGGTAGAGGGAACATGAGGATCGAGTGTTCTGGATTTGGTCATAACATCAGAGGATCTGATTGTGACTAAGATGACATATTGGCTTCCCCCTCCCATTGGTGAGAGTGACCATGTAGTCCTGACTTAGAGGATGAATAGGCATAAGGAGGTATCAACAGAAGGAAGTGATGTTGAATTATAAGGTAGGTGACTACCAGAGACTTAGAAACAAGACTGCAGCAGTACAATGGATGAAAGAATTTAAAGGAAGAGGGATCATTAGTGCATGGGAGATACTTAAGAATAAACTGTTGACAGCAATGACAGATTGTATACCTCAAGTGAAGAAGATGAAGCAATTTGGAGCCAAATGCATAACAAAAAGAATAAAAGGGGAATTGCAGAAGAAAAAGAGATTATGGAAGGCATATAAAGAGAGAGGTGAAGAACAGCTGCATGAGTAATATAAGGCTCAGGATAGGAAAGTGACTAGTATTGTAAAAAGAAAAAAATTAGAATATGAGATGACACTGCAATCCAAGGAGAATCCCAAGGAGTTTTTTCACTATCTGGCGAGTAGGTGGAATAACAACAGATTATCTTGCAGGATGAAGATGAGAATCAGGTGACCAAAGCAGATGACGTTGAGCTATTCGATGATCACTTTATTAGAGTGTTCCATCCTGGCGCTACAGGCTTTATTCATAGATGGACAATAAGTGTTAGAAGTGAATGAAGAGGATGTAAGGTGGGGGGGGGGTAGATGGAATTTCACCATGTGTTTTAAGGGAATGTGCTATGGAACTGACTGTGCATTAACTTGGCTGTTTAATGAAAGTTTTGCAATGGGATAGGTTCCTGGAGAGCGGAAGGTGGGTAAGATAGTACCATTGCATAAGGGTGTTGGTAGAATGGAGGTATCAAATGATAGGCCTGTTTGTATTTCTTCTGTAGTTGGTTAAGATTTTGGAGAAATTGGTAACTCATATACAGAAATTAGCAGATGAGGGTAATATTATTTATGCAAGACAGCATGGATTTGTTAAAGGTGCTCTTGGTAATTGGGTTATCTTTTACAATAGAATAACAAGAGCTGTGGATGAAGGTAAAGGCATTTTTTGGATTTTTACAAGGCATTTGACAGGGTACCACATGACAAGTTGATTTTTAAGTTGCCTCATAGGGGTCTGGATATGAAGTTAGTGGATTGAATTGGTAACTGGTCCCTGATAGATATCAGAGAGTTGTATATGGGGAGCAGTATCAGGGAGGTGTTCAGTTGTTTGCAGATGATGGGAAGCTTGGGAGAGTTATTAGTAATAGTGCTCATGCTTTGGGTCTTCAAGATGATTTAAATAATCTGGAAGGATGGGCAAAGGCATAGGAATGTCAGTTTAACGCAACTAAATGTAAGGTTTTAAAATTTGGGATCCACAGATGGGTGCTTCATACTCGCTTGGTGTTTTGCTAGAGGAATAAGTGGAGGAAGCAAGGGATCTTGGGGTGATAGTGGATAGAGATTTAAAGTTCCAAGGACATATTGCAAAAGTTGTGAAGACATCTCAGAGAATTGCAGCAATGTTGAGGAGAACAATGACCATGAGAGATAAAAGTGTTCTGGTCCCATTGTATAAAGCTTTGATCAGATCACATCTGGATTTCTGTGCTCAGATCTAGTTGCCGAGATCTGAGCACAGAAGGGGATGAAGTAACCTTAGAGACGGTGCAGAGACAGATAAAAAAAATGATGTCAGAACTGTACAATAAACAGAGGGCATGTGGACTGCAGCGTTTAGTGGATAAAAGGCAAAGGTGTGTGTGTGTGGTGGGGGGGGGGGATATGACTGAAACATTTGAAGGGATATTATCATATTAACAATGAGGAGATTTTTCATATGGTAAAACAAGGGAAAGGAACAAAGACATGAAGCCATCCCTGAAGTTGCAAAAGGCGGTGGTGAGTAAAAGGGTAAGAAGTTTTTTTTGCATGGAGAGTGGTAGGAGCATGGAATGCATTGCCTGAGAGGGTGGTGAATGTGCAGACTGTGGATAGTTTTAAGGAGTGGTATGATAGACTTTGTGTTCACTAATGTTGATCTCCTGCAACGAGTCTTGTGACTCCATGGATCAGGGAAATAATAATTAATACACTACCACCATTATGGTAAGTAACTCTGCCATGGGAACCTTAAGAGGTCTCATGCCAGTCCCAAGCCTGGATAAAGGAGGTGGGTCAGATGAGTGTCGATGCCCTGACTGTAAGGAAAAAACACGATTGTTATCTGATGCCTATACGATCAACAGCCAAAACATGCCGGCTCGGACGTCACCCAGAGGAACAAGGTCCATGATACCAATTGAGCGATCGGGGATTGGATCGAAAAGTGGGATACCGAAAGGAAACAGAAACTAAAACTAATAGAACTACTATCAGTAGGAACATGGAACGTACAGAAACTTTGGATGTCAGGAAAATTAGAACTACTTTGCGAGGAAATGAAGAGATATCGGTGTGATATACTAAGACTGGCAGAGATGCGATGGACATCATCAGGAGAGATAAATGGATGCAAAGTCATATGGTCAGGGCATGACACCAAGCAGGAGTTGGCTTCCTTCTTAACAAAAGAGCTAGAGAGGGCACTGTTAGGATACAAACCAGTCAATGAACGAAACATAGTAGTAAGATTTCAAGCAAAACCATTTAATATATCAATAGTTCCAGATATGTGCACCCACATCTGACAGCACAGATATTGACTTATTTTACAAAGATCTGACAGAGACAATAGAAACAATACCAAAGCAAGATGTACTAATTATTGAAGGAGATTAGAATGCCAAAGTCGGAATAGATAATGATGGTTGGAAAAATATGGTTTTGGAGAAAGAAATGAACAAGGTGAAAAAATGTTAGAATTTAGTGGACCACAAGATGATCTGTAAAACAAGATTCCAACAAAAGGAATGTAGAAAATGGACATGGCGATCAAATGATGGGAAAACCAAGAACATGATCGATATGATTCTGTCGAACTTTTCAAGGAACGGATATACTCAGATCATAGTTTAGTGACTGCAAACATCAAGTTGAAATTAAAAAGAAAATATAAACTCCATCATCAGAAACAAAGAGATACAGCAAGAATAAGTGAAGCAGAAATAGGAAGAAAGTACAGAACAGTGTTAAAAGAGAAACTTAAAAGTGTGGACAAAGAAAAAAATTCGAATCTAAGAGCGAAAAGAGTAATGAAGGCAATAGAAGATGCAGTTGAACAAACAGTACCAGAAGAAGAGAAGATCAAGAAGAAGTGGATTAAACAAGAAACACTGAAGTTAGTACAGGAGAAAAGAAGAGATACATCAGAACAAATAGAGCAGCAATATGGAAAAAAGTGTAATGAGGTGAAAAAAGCAGTCAGAATGGATAAGATGAAATGTTAGAAGCCCAGTGCAATAATACAGAATAGCACAAAACTGGGGAGGTGTACAAAATGATTAGAACCATTAATAGAAGGTGGCAACCAAAACCGACCACAATTAAAGATGAAAAAGGCAAAATATTGAAGAGTAAAGAAAATATTGTACAGCAGTGGACAAGATATTGTAGTGAGGAAAGAAGAAAATATGAAGAAAAACTAGATTTAGATAGCATTGGGAAACTGACTAAAGAATTGAAGCAGATATCACTACCACGTAATGAGTATGATATGGACATTTTAAGAGAAAAAAGCAATAGGACAACTAAAACACAAGAGTCCTGGTAATGATAACATCACTAGCGAAACGATTAAATATGGTGGCAAAAGTATGGTTACAAAAATGCACCAACTGTGTAATATGGAAAGAAGGGAAAATGCCAGAGGAGTGGGTGAAATCAATATTAGTGACATTATACAAGAAAGGAAATAAGACAGAATGTAAAAATTATAGAACAATTGCCTTGACAAGTCATCTTGGTAAGGTGATGATGATGATATTGACAAAGATTGAGAACACAACTGGAAGCATACCTTGCAAACGAGCAAGCAGGATTTAGGAAAGATAGAACTACAATTTAACAGATTTCGACAATGCAGTTAATAGCAGAGAAAGCCAGGAGAAAAAACAAAAACTTATATACTTGCTTTGTTGACTTGCAGAAGACATTTGACAGTATTGACCAGAAAGTAACATTAGCAGTACTAGAATCCTATGGAATTGACAGGAAACTAATAGCTATATTAAAAGATGTTTATAAGAATGAAGCAGTGATGATTTGGGAAAATGGTTTAAAACAAGCAGAGGTACTCAATATCACCAAGCATTTTCATTACACATTTAGAAAGAGCAATGGATAAAATGAAGGAAGATGTAAAAGGGAATATCAGTGCATGGGATGGGAATTAATAATATGAGATTTGCAGATGACATTGTCATTATTGAAGAAGACGAAAGAGAACTACAAAAAAAAACACTGAAACTATTAAATGAGGAAGGGAAGAGATTTAGACTTGTTATGAACTTGGAAAAAACGAAGACAATGGTATTTGGTGAGAAGAACATGAAACAAAAGATACAAGTGGATGGAACTGATATAGAAAATGTAAAACAATTCACATATTTGGGAAGTAAAATGACATATGATTTGGACTGTAAAAAAGAAATAAAGATCAGGATTGTAAAGGGAAGAACAAATCTGAAGGCCATGGATAACATCTGGAAAAGTAAAGTGATCAGCCTGCAAACAAAACTAAGAGTACTGCAAACATGCATCTTTAGCAGTGTACTGTATGGATCTGAAATGTGGGTAATAAGTATGGAATCAAGAAAAAGAATTCTGGCATTTGAAAGAACTTGTTACAGGAAGATTCTAAGAATAGGATGGGTACAGAAAGTCATAAATGAAGAGCTCTATTGGAAGATACAACCAAAGGAGAATCTAATGCAGAAGGTTATAAAACGGAAGCTGCAATTATTTGAACACATCTGCAGAATGAGTGAGGACCAGATAAAGACATTCATGTTTGGTATTATGGATGGTGTAAACAGAAGAGGTAGACCATACAGAGAATGGATAGATGACATAAAGGACTGGTGTGGAATGGGTGTACAGAAACTGCGACACTGTGCACTGGACAAAAAAATGTGGAAGAAGATAGTGAAGGAGGCATTGGACACCAACGGGCAGTGAGCCCATGGTTCGTGATGATGATGACCATTATGGTAGCCAGGAATGACACAGCATGTACTAGATACTACCTTCACAGAGGATTAATTGGAAGGAAACTATAGCACCACACGAAAGGTGTTAAGTCTGAGAGACTATTTTTTGAGTTAGCATTAGCAATGGAACATTCCTCGAACCACAATAAATGTGAATGCATACAATTTGCAAAAATCAGATTACTTTTAAAAATAGCTCCAACAGACACTATGATAAGATGTTGGTTCTATCCATTACAATTCTGAATGCTTTCTACAATTAGCTGATTTTTCTTAGTATTTTGAATTCCATGAAAAGTGTTTTTTTTTTTTTT
The DNA here is from genome assembly GCF_054136105.1 of Typopeltis vanoorti. Classification (NCBI taxonomy): domain Eukaryota; kingdom Metazoa; phylum Arthropoda; class Arachnida; order Uropygi; family Thelyphonidae; genus Typopeltis; species Typopeltis vanoorti. The sequence goes on from NC_143552.1 coordinate 44,910,711, forward strand.
TTTTTTTTTGTGTGTGTGTTCTAAGGATGCTGGTTTCAAATCCAATAAGATACCACCATATTTCTTTGGTTCTTGTGGTGACATGAGTCAATCAATAATATTAAATAATTAATATAAGTTTATACAAAGCTGGTTGCTGTTTTTGACAGAGAATCAGAGTGAAACTCAGTTATTGAAACAAATACAAATTCAACTTCTGCAGAATTGATGAAAAATAGAATCATCAATGGAAAAAGAAGTGGAACTAGCAAAAAAAAAATATGAGAGAAGTACCACACTGACATAATTTATGTTACTGAAACAAAAAACAGGCAAGTCTTCTAAATCAGCGCTTTCCAAACTGTGGGCTGCAGCCCCCTAGGGGGGACCATAGGTTTTCAATTTGAAAATAAATTGAAAATGTTTTAAGACTAAGTAGATTTTTTTATCTTAAAAGAAACGTATTTAATTTTTATTATTTATTATTTATTTTTTGTTATTTTTAATATTTTAATGGGAAAAAAAATCACACATTGGTGCGGGTTCACAAATTTTGCTTCCTGCGTATTTCAGCACAGGAAGTTTCATTTCAAAGCAGAAATCAAAGAATTGCAGTTTCAAATATTTCACCTGATATTGACTTTTTGTGTAGCAGTATTGAAACACATTCATCGCATTAAATTGTTATTAAACTTCTTTTGTTTTTAATTCTTTCTTAATTACTAATTGTTTTATGTTTCATGTGCTTGTACTGCAAATGTGCAATAATGATATATCTATCTATATAAAAATATGAGATAATGTGGCATGTCAATGTATGTACAATAAGATGCTAAAAATATAATATTTGCATTTGATTTTTGAAATATTCGCTGTGTATGCTTTGTATTGAATATAAATACAATAAATATTATAATAATATATGTCTATATTACGATTTTTTTTCGAGGGGGGCCGTGAAATTTTAATTTTTCCAAAGGGGGCCCCTGACATCCAGAAGTTTGGGAAGTACTGTTCTAAATAACTACAACATTTTATATGCAGGCAATAGTCATCAGGGAAAGAAAAAGAATAGCTATAGTATTCAATACCAAACTCAAAATAATCTTGAATCACGGGGAAGGGGTAATGTGGGCAAAAATCAAAATGGACAATCAGATTTATTGGGCCTATGGTCTCCCACAGAATGTTCTAATAAGGAAGACATGGATGAAATTTTTTGAGTCATTAGAGTTACTAACACAGGAGAAAATTAATACCAAGCATATAGAAATGTTCAGGAAATATTTGGAGCAAAGAGCAAATCTAATAGTAATAATAATGACATGGATTAGAAAAATGCTCATTGCTCATTTATACTGTTGATAATGATATGTTTATATGGGTTCAGGACAAAGAGGATACATATAATCTGAAACAGGAAGTTATTACAATTCAATTTTGAGCAGGATAAAAAGGAACATCATATTAAAGAGAAAAATATGTATAAAAGTTTTAAAAAGAATCAAAGTCAAGGCACGTTTAGAAATGAATCCTGGGCTCACATTACAAATATTAGTAAAAAAAAAAAAAGTTTGAAAACAAGAACCAAAACCTCAGAAGCTCACTGGTAACTCGGAAGAAAACACTGATTGAATCAGTTAGGAAGAAATATGAAGTTGTCTGCGAGATAGAAAAACTGAATTTCATAGTGAACTTAAGAACATTATGCTAAGAAAGCATTAATAGGTTTTCTTAGCATAACAAGTGTATGACCTGAGAAAACAAGAAAAATGTGTAAGCAAGCTGAGCTGTGTGTGTAAAAGTAGCTAAACAAAAGTCATAACAACAATACAGAAAATAAATATCAAAAGGGAGGTAAAATGTTTGGAAGACTATTGAACTTAGAAATGGAAGGAAATCAGATGAAGATATTCCAGATGTCTGGAGTAATTACTTTGAAAGATTAAATAAGATAAACAGTAGAATACATATCAATACTTAAAAAAAAAAAACATCAGAAAGATAAAAGTGTAAAACAGGTGGAGTAGGCAATATTCAATCCAGAAATGCTCAAATGTCATGGTATGCCAGTTTTACAGTAGCTGCATAATTCAGCAAGTCTGGTCAGAAGGCTGAATTCCAGATGATTAGAGTAGAACTCTATGAGAGTTCTATTACCTTAAAAAGGAAAATAAAGTGGATATGAGAATTACGGTGGAAGTTTCTTATTGAATGTTCCTGAAAAGATTTATTCAATGAATAAATAGAAGCAAAGAAAAATTCTGAAAGTGCAAGTTAGTTTCATGTAAAATAGGGGTTATCAGCATCATATTTTTAATTTAAGACAAATAGTTGGAAAATCATCATGAAAAAAAACAACATCTGAATTCCAGTATTTTTGAGCTGGGAAAGGCATATGACAAGAAAAAAGCTGTTCAAAATATTAGTTTTGTAATGTAAATAGGATGTTGTACAGAACAAAAAAAAGCTATATTTTTATATTCTATTTCATAGTCTAGGCTTTCTGAATTATGCAGTGTAGCACCACTGTAAAACATAATTCAACATTGTGAGCATTTCTGGTCAAATTTCATTACTCTAGCTGCCTTTTCACATTTCTGATGGCTTCGAATATATATATTACTGACTGCAATCCTACTGAATATTTTCTACCACTGTTCTGTCACTACTTCTCTTTCAAAGGTATTACTCCAAACATCTGCAATATCTTTATCTTCTGATTTCATTTTTAAATTTACATTTTTAAGTTTTTACAATAGCTTCCAGATATTCTGGAAGCTATTGTAAAGCTTTCTTGGACTGCTCTGTATTCTCTGAGGATGCATGCTGGGTGCATCTTTTGCAGAAATGCTTATCTTCTTGAGTCCATCATGAAGTTTGGATTTTTCTAGATATGCACAAAACTTCACCACATGCACCTCTCCTGTTAAATCAATCAATAAAATGTTTCCTTCTGAGTTTGATATCTTCAAAGTTTGGTTCTTATTTTCGAAAACAAATATTATTCATTTTTCTTGAATAATATTCGTATATATGAATCTGGAGTTCACCTCTAAAAGTTGATAAACTTTTGATGCAGATTTAATAAAGTTTTTGAGAATTTTATTACATCTTTTCCTTTTCAATATGATATTTTTAATCTGGCTCAAAAGTATATGGTTTCCTATATTAAATTTCTTGTATCCTGAATCAGCATGATAATACTAAATTGATAAGATATTTGCACACATTTTTATGCTGGAACATGTTTAATGACTAATACATATCATCCAGCACTTTTATCAGCTTTGCTGTTTTCTTCAACTTTTCCTAAAAGATTTATATATTCTGGTGTTCATTTCTTACTCTGCTCTTCAGATCTCCAGCAAGAACCAGCTTATACATATGCTGCCTTCTCTAAACTTCCTTATGAGAATCTTCTGGGGGAGACCACAGGCACAAATAAATCTCAGCATCCAATTTTCCATTTTGAAATTTGCCCACATTCAAGTACTTTATCTTCAAGTTTAGTATTGACTGCGATGGAATTTAAATATCAAATTTAAAAAGGAAAATAAAGTAGATATGAGAATTACAGTGAAAGTTTCTTATTGAGTGTTCCTGAAAAGATTTATTCAATGAATAAATAGAAGAGATTTATTCAATGAATAAATAGAAGCTAACAAAAATTCTGAAAGTGCAAGTTAGTTTCAAGTAAAACAGGGGTTATCAGCATCATATTTTTAATTTAAGACAAATAGTTGGAAAATCACCATGAAAAAAACATCTGAATTTCAGTATTTTTGAGCTGGGAAAGGCATATAGCAAGGTGGCAAGAAAAAAGCTGTTCAAAATGTTAGTTTTGTGATGTAAATAGGATGTTGTACAGAACAAACAAAAGCTATATTTTTATATTCTATTTCATGGTCTAGGCTTTCTGAATTATGCAGTGTAGCACCACTGTAAAACATACTTCAACATTTTGAGCATTTCTGGTCAAATTTCATTACTCCAGCTGCCTTTTCACATTTCAGGTTTCTGATGGCTTCGAATATATATATTACTGACTGCAATCCTACTGAATATTTTCTACCACTGTTCTGTCACTACTTCTCTTTCAAAGGTATTACTCCAAACATCTGCAATATCTTTATCTTCTGATTTCATGTCACCTTTATCATCTTTGATTCCTTTTATATTTTTAAGTTTTTACAACAGCTTCCAGATATTCTGCCACCTTTATGATATTTATTTATTATTATTATTGTTCTGGGCAACTCCAAGGAGTTGACAGACTCATCGAGGGAGGCCCTAACATCATGTCAAGAACAACTATTCGACATTCACACAGTATCTATCATACCTTGCCTTGAACTCATTCACGGTCATAGCACCCACAACAGACTCTGGAAGCTTATTCCACTCATTCACTACTCTCCAAGTAAAAAACCTAGCTCTAACACCCTTGTCAACCACAGCTTCCATTCATAGCCCCTAGTCCTCCCACCACCAGTCATATTTTCAAAAATATCTTCTGGATCAATCTTATAGAAACCCTTCAGTAATTTGAATTACTAAAGGGTTTCTTCCCCCTCCTTTGCCTATCGACCAATTTCTGCAACCCACAAATCTTCAACCTATTCTCATAAGGTTCATTCCACAGACCTTCTATCATCTTGGTCACTCGTCTCTGGATCCTCTCCACTTCCTCCCCATCACGAAGAAACCCTGGTGCCCATAACTGGGCACAGTAGTCCAGATGGGGTCTTATCAAGGCTCGATACAGAGGAACAACAACTTGTTTGTCTCTGCATGTTAAAGTATTTTTCAGAAGCCAAGTGATTTGGTGAGCTGTTTTAGTCACTTTTGCAATGTGCCCCCTAAACTTCAATTCCCTATCCACCAACACTCCCAAATCGCTGGCCTCATCAATCTCCTGGAGTACGGTTCCACCAATGCGATATACTGCTGCTATTCTTTTCATGCCAAAGTGCATAACCTTACACTTTGGCACATTAAATTGACATCCATTTTTCCTAGCCCAGTCTTCCAAACTATCCAAATCATCCTGTAAAATTTTGACATCCTATGCACTCATAATTGCTCTACCCAACTTTGCATCATCAGCAAACAAGTGAACTTCCTCTCAAATCCTTTCCTATATCATTGATGAACAAATTGAAAAGCACTGGTCCAAGAACAGAGCACTGTGGCACTCCACTAGTCACAAAGCCATCTTTTAGACTCCACTCCTGAATAAACCACTCTCTGGTATCTACCCTTCAACCACCCTCCTATCCATCTCACCAACCCTATATCTATCCCCATCTGCTCCAGTTTACTGATTAGGGTTCTATGTGGTATCCTATCAAAAGACTTGGCAAGGTCCAGTAGTATCACTGTAAACCCATTACCCCTATCCAGTTCAGCCGTCACTGTGTTATAAAACGTGAGCAAGTTACTGAGGCATGATCTACCCTTCACAAAACCATGTTGTCCCCCATACAATATCCCATTTTCATCTATCCAATCCTGTATTCTTTTCTTGACTAAATTCTTTAAGACCTTGACAATGATTCCTGATATGCTAATCGGTCGGTAATTTACAACAGCAGCCTTGGAACCACCTTTATGCAGTGGAACTATTTTCCCCCTCTTTCCACCCCCTCGGGACTAACCCAGACCCGAGACTCAAATTAAACAAAATGGTCAAGGGTACTGACAATTCTTTAGCTGCTTCTCGTACAACACGAGCTGGTATACCATCCAATCCCACAGATGTATTGACATTGAGGTTATGCAATAGACTACTCACCTTCACTTCATTCACCACAATTCCCGTATAATCTACTGGTACATTCGTTTCTGCAATGTCCCCACCTGGATGATATATTCTTGCAAAGTGCTCACTCAGTAACTCAACTATATCAACTGATTCAGTTACCTCCCTACCATCGGATTCTTTAAAATCATTCTGCCATGTACATTTTTCCTTTTACTTGCTACATATCTAAAAAACTGTTTAGGATTCTCTTTAGCCTGCATGGCCAATGTTCTTTCGTAATCCTTTTTTGCTTTTCTTACCACACTCGTTACCCTTCTGGCCTGCGCTTTATACCGTTCGTGTGCCTGCCGGTCACCTTTCTCCTTAAATTCCCTCCATAGTTGTTTCTTTTTTTGCAGCTCAAGCTTAATGGTGTTATTCATCCATTTAACCCTTAGTTGATTTATTATTTGGACTCTAGGTATACAGTCAGCCATTGCTTCATGCAAACACTTCTTAACTACCTCCCATGCACTATCGACGTCTAGTCCTTGCAGTTGTACATGCCATGGCACTGAACCAATCAAACTCCTAAGCTTGTCATACTTTCCAGCCCGATAATTCCACATGTACCCTGTCTTAATTGAAAATTCTACACCTTTAGCCACCTCCCAAGCCAAGACCCTATGATCACTCTTACCGATTGGTGGCAACGTGGTCATATTTGTTACACCAAATCCTCAGATGTAATTACTAGGTCAAGCACTCTCTGACCCCTAGTATTTTCCATTACATGCTGTCGCAGATAGTTATCCCTTAATAACCGCATAAAATCCAACTCATTCCTCCCATGTGTCCTCTCCTCACTCCAATCAATGTGACCATAGTTGAAATCTCCCATAATAATCACCCTCCTTCCACTCATTTCTTCTATTTACTTGTGCACACTGTCACCACCATCTTTTCCATCACCTGGTCTATAGCAGCACCCAATTGTATATTTAGTTCTGCTAGCCACAATCTCACAACAAATGGCCTCAAATGTGCTCTTTTCTCTATCCTGCAATTCAACTTCTATTCTCCTTGGCTGCAGCTAATCAGCTATCATCAACAATACTCCTCCCCCCATTTTATTCTCCCTGTCATTCCTGAACACACTATACCCATCACATTCAATCCCACTAGCTATATCATCTACAGTCAGCCATGTTTCACTAATACCAATAACCTGTAGTCTGGAAGTGCCAACCATGGCCAAAAACTCTTCCTTCTTGTTCCTAATACTCCTAGCATTAGTGTACATGAATTTAAGATCCCCATTAGCCCCAACCCTACCTTGATGCCTTATATTAACTATCCCACTCTGATTTGTTGTCCTTATTTGCTCGGGCATATTATATTCATTCTTACATTCAACTGCCTCCCTAAGGACTGTATATCTACTCTCCCCCCTTAATAAATCTAGTTTCCCTGAATTTGCACATCCACCACATTCAGCAACACTTTCTCAAGTCTTCTTACACCGTAACCATTCAAATGCAAGCCATCCATCTTATATAGATCCTTTCGCCCATCGAACTCACTCCACACGTCCACAAATTCCACACCACTTTATCTGCTACATTCTTACCAGTCTTCTCATAACTTTTGTTTTGCTACTTTTACACACAGCTTTCTTGCACTGCTCTGTATTCTCTGAGGGTGCATGCTGACTTACTTGATAGGAACTTTCAATATATTTTCTTCTTTTGCAGAAATGCTTATCTTCTTGAGTCCATCATGAAGTTTGGATTTTTCTAGATATGCACAAAACTTCACCACATGCACCTCTGTTTCCTTCTGAGTTTGATATCTTCAAAGTTTGGTTCTTATTTTTGATTCTCATTTTTCTTGAATAATATTTGTATATATGAATCTAGAGTTCACCTCTGAAAGTTGCTAAACTTTTGATGCGGATGTAATAAAGTTTTTTAGAATTTTATTACATCTTTTCCTTTTAAATATGATATTAATTTTTAATCTGGCTCAAAAGTATATGGTTTCCTATATATCAAATTTCTTGTATCCTGAAATTGATAAGATATTTGCACACATTTTTATGCTGGAACATGTTTAATGACTAATACATATCATCCAGCACTTTTATCAGCTTTGCTGTTTTCTTCAATTTTTCCTAAAAGATTTCCATATTCTGGTGTTCATTTCTTACTCTGCTCTTCAGATCTCCAGCAAGAACCAGCTTATACATATGCTGCCTTCTCTAAACTTCCTTATGAGAATCTTCTGGGGGAGACCACAGGCACAAATAAATCTCAGCGTCCAATTTTCCATTTTGAAATTTGTCCACGTTCAAGTATTTTATCTTCATGTTTAGTACTGACTGCTATGGATACTCCTTCCTTTCCCTGTTCACTATTGTCTGAATATAACATCTTCATCTCATTAACAATTAGCTCAACATGACTCTTTTCTAATTCTTCTGCCATGTTGATGGTGCCTATCTTTATTTCTGTGGATGTTGAGTTTGTTCTAGTAATCACTTTTTATTGTTTACCTTGGTTCCATGATGGAAACAACAAACTCTTCATTTAACTGGGTAATGTCCTACAAACATGACATTCCATCATGTTTTACCATCAATTTCTTTTAAGTTTAATGCAGAATATAATTTAGTCAGCTCAGTCCCAAGGCATGCCATGAAAGGCCCCTGGACAAAAGAGACAATAGGATTATCAACTCTTGTGGTTTGGATAAGTGCTCTAAAATATTGCTAATCAGGTTTAATGAATACAACATATTAAAACTGCTGAATTAGACTATTAGAATTTTTGCAAATATTCATTATATCCTTGAACTTGCATACTTCAGTAAATAATGTACTTATAATTTCTTTTTACTGGCACTGCAATATAAAAACTAAAAGTATGTTATTCAAAACATGTTAATAAGTATGTCTCTTAAATGAATCTCTCTTCTAAGCACACTCGGTGAAAAAGACATAAATAACCATCCAAATGAAAGCAGCATGCTCTTAAAATTCGAGACTTCACAGATTTTCTACACGATGTACAGTATGTTGAAATACCTTATTTTAGAATGAAGCACACTGATTTATCACATGACCTGTGCTATAATTATATAAGAACAACAGACATACATTCAATTCTACAGCTATTTGAAGCCAGAACTTAAGGTTCTTCCTTCAAATAGTCATGGAGCTATAAGATGTCATATCACTGGCCTACCCATTTGTGAACTGTAAAAGACTGCTCACCCAAAATCATCTGTAGTCAACATTATCAACCATCATTGGAAATTTGAAAGTACCAACTTAGTTAAGAAATACAGAGGAAGACCCAGAAGCTAAAAACAAGGTACAAAAGGATGCTTGAAAAGGTGGCACATAAATCTGTTTCAGTCCAACAATGAAAGAATAAGGAGTTCAAAGCACCTACAAGAATTCTGGTAAGAGGTAGGACATTATATATAGAGCTGCACAATCTCAATTTTTATAGAAATATGATACAGAAATTTTCAATTTCTATAGATCTAACTTCACCCTGAAGTAAAGTATGATCAGTGTTACCATGCAATTCAGATTTTCTTAACCTACTCCCAACATCCACATTAGTATCTTTTGATTCTGCTGCTGGTTTGATCACTCAACCAACTAGCAAGAGATGAACACATAAAATAATGATGTCTCCACAGTTTGATCTTAACCAAATGAACAGAACACCTTTGAGATTAGCTGGAACACTAGGTGCAGGTCAGACTAGTGCATTCGACACAGTATATATATAGGACTGTGGTCATGTTGAAATACCTAACTAATATGAACAACGTACTGGAGAGTATGCCAAGATGGGTGGAAAGTGTGATCCAGACCCAAGAAGAGCCACATGCAACTTGAGGTATGTGCACCTTACATTTCTCTGAAAACATACTCTGTGTATGAAATAATTTAAAAGCTTGCATATATACATTACAATATCAAGAAACATCAAAATTTACCTTTACTTCTGACTATTACTTCTGAACCAGGTTGAAAAATAGCTGTCTGAATGAACCAAGGTAATCCTAAACATAACAAAATGTCAAAGACATTACTTCCCACAGCATTTGATATTGCCATATCACCCAAACCTAGAAAGGAAAAAAAGGAATATTTGATGAAGCTTGTTACCAGAGATAAGATATAAAAAATGCATAACACTTTTTTAACTTACATAATGTACTGATGTAACTTAAAAAATGAATATTATGCAAGAAAAACTTAAGCAAAGTTTCTTCTATCTTCACTGATAAAAAAAAAAAAAAAGAAGTTATAAGCAAGTAGAATAGAAATATACCAATAATGTATTTTAACTATTTTTTTTTAAAATAAAAGCTAACAATTATGTTGAAGACACTCAATCTTATTTTGGGTTCTATTTACATGAAACAGTTTCACAATTTTCTTTGTACGCTCTTTAAACTGACAGGGTTCAGTGGAACAAAACTAAAGAGCTTCAAAGTGAAAGAAACTGCATGATAGCAAGCCTCCTAACACCTGATAAAACCATCTGATAGATGTCCTTTTTGAATGAAAAGATGTCTGGAGTAAAGTAAGAGTTCAGCATACAGGAGAATGTAAGAAAGAAACTAATCTATAGTGAATTAAATTGGTTTCAAGAGAATGTAAGAAAGAAGTTATCTGTAAGTCTGTTGAGGAAAGAAGTAGATTTAATATGTTTCTCATCTGAAATGACAAGGCATGAGCTCAATGGAGAAGACATCTTTCTAGAAACTAGCTAACTTTAAGACAGATCATGGTAGGATATAATCTAAGTACATATCTTCCTATACTCGACTTTCTTTCTGTATACTGAAAACAGCTGGCTACAATCCACCTGCATATTTCTTTTAACTTTTCTATTGTTTATTACCTCATTTAATAATTTTGCAAAGTATTACTTACTCAGACATCTGGATATCCTTTTCTTCAACTTTCATCTTTGATTACCCCCCCCCCCCACACACACTTATATTTTTCTCTCCATATCATTTTACAATCTTCTTGATGTTCATCTTTTTGTATTCTTTCCATGACTTTCGGTAGTTACCTTTAAGAATAGTTTTCTTATTTTTTCTTTGTATTCTCTAAGGCAGTGTTTCCCAAACTTTCAGTACCACATAGCTTAGTAACACCAGCAAACTTTTTAAAATTTTAGTAACAGTGGCATACCTCCTCTCAGGCAAAAGGAAATTTGGAAGAAGTTATAATAATATTTTCATTATAATGCAAATATTTTTTTTAATATTTGCATTATAATGATTTACAAACATGTAAAAAATGTTCTTTAAAATTATTAAATATATTTTAGTTATACGAATTCAATATACAAATAGCAGAAAAAAATTATAAAAAAGTTTCAATAGTAAAAAAAATGTTTAATGACATAAATGAATCTGTTTCTATTCCAAAGTTAGTTTTATAAAATCAAGTTCTATGTTTGTTATTTTTAACTGCAGATGGGACTCCACATCAAAAAAAGACAACTTGTGACACAAACACCAATAAACATGTACAGGTGGTGAAATGAATGCTGAGGACTGTGGTAATTTAAGAAACATATGAGTCCAAAATTTAGCTGATAGCTCCTACTGCATAGTTCAAACTATTTGAATTTAAACTTTTAATGCAAACAGTAAATAAATTTCACAATAAAGTGAACAAAACATAAAAGTTAAAAAAAAAGTAATAAATAAAAAAACAAGGAATATCCACCAAACATTTCAAGTTCCCCTGGGGGTACGAATACCACACTCTGGGAAACACTATAAATTAAAGATACCAAGAAATTATATACTTGGTTTAATCCTTTATCCAAGTGTAAACAAACAAAGTTTGCACCTGAAGTATTTTCAGGACTGGGACAACTCATATATAGAAGCTGATGACTTCACATCACTTGCCTTAGTATCCCATAATGCAAAGCCATAATACATATCCTTACGGGTATGTATAATGCTATGCATTATGGAAAGGGTTACTATCCAGACTGGTTTCAGCTTTTATTGATGTCTCATCAGTGGGAGCCAGACCCAGAGGTGATACTTAGGTTGAAGTAATTCTGAAGTCATAATTTCTTATACGACTAGCAAAAGGTGTCACAACTTATTACTAAAATACTCTGGATTACAGAACATTGTTGGAAGTTTTTTCACTTGGTTATACTATAAATTAAAGATACCAAGAAATTGTATACAGTCGGGTCTCTTTTTATGCGGTAGATACGTTCCACACAAAACCGCATATAAAAAATCGCACAAAAAAGGCCTAACTTACATTCGAAATTAGGGATATGTTCCATAATTTTCTAAAACTGCATAAAACCTAAGCAACGAATTAAAATAAACCTAAAATCGCATAAAAAAAGTTTATGAAAATTTCAGGAAAATAAGAATGCCTAAGTTTGTTTTAAAGCTTTATTCATTTAATTTTATTGAAAAATAACAATTTTTTTTTTTACATTTTGTCATCAGAAATATCATCGCTATTAGACAATATTCGGCAATGTTTGCAAACTGGTGCAAAATCACTTTCATCACCAGAAGAGATAGTCAGTGCATCAGATCTGTATGTAAAGGGGTTCTTCACAAACAGAATTAGCTTCACTCTCATTCTGTGCTGATTTTTTTTTCTGACAATGTAATCAGTGATTAAACTTTGCAATGATGATTTCACTAATTTTTTATACAGCTTGAGATATCCAGACATAGTTCTTCAGCTCACGTTGGAATTTAAAGGCTCGTTCAGAATTTGTGTCATTAACAAGAAAATGATTTTCCAATTTATTGCACAGTTCAAGACCTTCTCTAATTATATTTGCAGTGAGGGAGAGAGGTTTTTCTTCCACTTCACTATCATTTTCTGGATCTTCGACGATATCTAAAGTTAATCGATATCCAATAATATCATCGTCACTTGGAATGCATTGCCCGAGAGTGCGGTGAGCACAGAGACAGTAAATAGGTGCATTATGATAAACTATGTGTATAATAGTGGACCTTCCATGATGAGTCTTTGACTCCATGGAGGTTTTTATAAAAACAATTATTATTATTAATTAATAATATCAATTAATTAATAATTATTATTATAAATCGTTCACATATCTGCAAAATTTTCTTACATGCCATTTCACTATCCCTGTATTAACGTGTATTATATTATTAACTTGCTGAATGAATTTTGGTACCTCGTATTTATGAAGTTAAGTTTGTAGTTAAATATGTGATTTATCTTAGTAATGATTTTTTAAATAAATTATTCAGTTCATTTTCTTTGTAGCTATAGCTGTGTTGTTTTTAACTTTTTTTTAAATTTTTTTTTTATTTTACGAACTCTTGCATATATTTCAAATTGTGCCCATTGACCTACTATACAGAGTTTTGCGTTAATATTCAACAAGGTAATTTTTAATTTTATTTTGCTAATTTATTTGTTTTCTTAATGCAGTAAAATCAGATAAAAATTATTGTATAAAGGGGCGAGACTTGGAAAATGACGATTCAATTCTAAATTTTTTACTTTGTTTTGGGCCCATACTTTATGAAAAAAAAAAAAAGTTTTTTTATGATTTCAGAAACAGACGAAAATGGCAGACTAGAGAAACAAAATGAAAACCTTTTCTAGTCATCAATACAGAAAACGACGAGCAAAACGAGAAGTTATTCAAACTCAGCAAGAAAATCAATTGCGGAAATTTTTGAAATTATCAGAAACAAGAGTCAGTGAAAACGACATTCCTGTGGAGTCCCCACTGACAATGAGTCTGAAAATTCGAATTTGTGTTTAGATGATAATCAGGCTCTTGAGAAACATCCAATAGCTTTGACTTCAAACACAAATACCTCAACACTAAATTACGAGCTTTATGGCCAAACTTGTCCAATTCAATAAGTAAAGTATTTTACCAGAACAAGTTACCATAAGGTGTTTTAACCTTATTAAATAAAAATTACCAGGAGGAGATATGAATGTAGAAAGTATTTTACCTTGGGTATAATAAATGTTAAAAATACCAAGCTATTTTAAACCTGGTTTTACTCCATTTCCCAAGTAAGCAAACAGACAAACAAGTCAAGTTTGTGCCTGCATGTATTGGAAGTCTAGCTGACCCTCAAAGTAGTGCAAGACCAAGGCAACTCTTGAGGGTCAACTAGACTTCAGGTGAATTGTCCTGATGAAAGATGATTTTTTTTTCCATCTGCAAACCGGTCTTTACTCATGAATTTTTTTGTATAGTCTGGTTAAAAGTTCGGAATAACATTCCCCGGTTATTGTTTGACCCTTTTCAAGGTAATTAATAAACAAAATGCCTTTAGCATCCCAAAACACCGATGCCATTACTTTCCTGCTGATGGAGCTGACTTTGTCTTCTTTGGCATTGAACAACTGGCTTCTATCCTCTGTTTTGACTGCTGTTTGGATTCTGGTGTGTAATGGTGAATCCAAGTCTCATCCATAGTAATAAATCGATGCACAAAATCAGTTTTATTCTTGTTAAAACACTCCAAGCACTGTTCAGAGATTTTCATGCGAGTGCATTTATGATCTGCTCTGAGCAAGTGTGGCACCCATCTTGGTGAATCCAAGTCTCATCCATAGTAATAAATCGATGCACGAAATCAGTTTTATTCTTGTTAAAACACTCCAAGCACTGTTCAGAGATTTTCATGAGAGTGCATTTATGATCTGCTCTGAGCAAGTGTGGCACCCATCTTGCGCAAAGCTTTTTCGTTTGCAATTCTTCATGCAAAATATATCCTACATTTTTTTTTAAAATGCCTATCGTCTCAGCAATTTCATGCACTTTGACTCGCTTGTCATCCAATACCATATCACGCACTTGATCAATGATTTCTAGTGTTGTTACACTTTTTGGACATCCTTCACATGGATCATCTTAAAGGCTGGTATGGTCACGCTTAAATTCGGCAGCCCATTTCTTAATTGTCAAAAACAAAGGAGAATAGTGCCCATAAACTTTTATGAATTTCGAATGAATTTCTTTTGGTGTTAGACCTTCTTTTACAAAGAATTTTATAACTGCACAATACTCAATTTTATCTATTTCAAGGGAAAGACAATTGTATAAAACAAACTACTCGATAGAATGGCTTGCAATTTCACATAGATGCTTAAGACAGATGTACCAACTTAGGAAAAAATAATCTTCCCGATAGTGTTGCCATCTATGGTCGAGGCTGAGAAGGTTTCAGAACACCCTCGTATAATCGAAATATTATTATTATTGACATCTCCAGGGAGTCCAAGTACTCATTGAGGGAATGCACCTGCTCTACAACTCTGGCTTCAACATTCAATCACCAACTGACTGCAACTACACCAACGGCATCTACCGCCAACCACCACTCGTATTTCCAACGACAATCACAAATATCCACGTCCACAGTGGGATTCAAACCTGCAGCCTTTTCGCTGGAGAGCAGATATGCTATCCACTTGGCCAACCAGGCCGGCTATTTCTTAAATTTTTTTAAAAATTTCTTAATTTTAAAAAAAAATATTTTTTAAAATATTTCTTGTATGGGAAGTTTTTTTCCACATATATCCGTGATGAATTTTCATGCGATTAATTTTCCCGTGATGCCCCCCCCCCCACAAACACCACATCTTTCCTATATTACTTTTCATCTCTTGCAGTTCGTTTAGCCTTAGTTCGTTTAGTAGGCCAAACAAACACAGAAGAAGGCAATGGCAAACTACTTCAATATATATTTTGCCAAGAAATCTTATGAACAGAGATCAGACACCCAGGTCTTGAAGGCACTGGAAATGCCTACTCACGGGATCACCAAGAGTCGAAAACGACTGGATGGCACATAACAACAACAACTGGTATGTACTCTCTAGGAGTGTTCAGGATATCATGATAGTACTGCAAGAAAAGTTTCTTTATTATTCCTTCCTATTGACAATTTTCTTCCAAATTAGTCTGTTATCTATCAGAACTCCAACATTCAGATATTATATTTTGGTCTTTTAAGGCTCTGCACACTGCATTAATCCACGTAAATCTTGATCTTTTCTCAGTTTTTTTTCCTTGCCATCTTAACATCAAATGCTTGATTTGATAACGTTTCTTCTCTCTCTCATTTTATTTAAAGGCCATACCCTCAGATTACCTCTGCTCACACATTCCTGAATGCTAACAATGTCAAATTCCTTCCTGATAATCTTCATTTTTAATATGATTCTGCCACTAATGCCTTATATTCAACTCCTTTAGCTTTTCTCATATCTGTGGTCTCCAGTCTTAGATGAAACATTCAGTTTCTAACCCTGCTCTCAGATCCATAAGTTAATATTGGTTTGACCACTGTCTTGTATATATCTAGTATTCTATTATTTCATAGGCATGTGGTGCTTCGCAACCACATGCCTGGGACAGCAGCGTCCTGGATTCAATTCCAGTCACTGATGTGAGGAGCTTAGGATCATTCTCAAACATAGCCAAGTTAGCTGGTCTTGGGTGTGAACTGCAGAGTTTTCCTCCCCAGTTTATCTGGAGGTTTTTCTTCCAGCAAGCAGGCAAACTGGCCTTGAGAACATAACTCTTCTACAGACACAGGATACATAGGGAGTCATAGGACCAACCACCTTATCTTCATATAATGGTTGCGGCTATAAGGAATAGAAACCCTTGACATCACAAGGGTAAAAGAGGGAAAGATTAAGAAAGAAAGAAAATGTTGTACCAAATAGGTGAGGGGAATTTTGTAAGGCTTGCTTCATTAAAGTGGATTGATAGAGTAAAAATTGCCTTAGAAGATAGAAATATAAGATCTGATAATGTTGGACTCTTGACAGGTACCAGATTGATTTGGAGGAAAATTGTAGATAGGAAGTTAGTAATGATGTAAGTTTTTCATGTAGTACTATCATATCCTCTACATCCCCTTGAGGGTACATATCAGGAATTTGATGATGATGATGAAATTATTTAATGTTACAAATATTGCAAATTTGAAAAATATCACACGCACTAATGTCCTTTCTGAAAAATGCAGCAACAATTTGTAACTGAGGTCAATTTGATAACTAAATGGAATTTTTTTAATACAAAGACTAATACCACGAGAGGACTCAAGCTTCCCTTCCACAACCCTTCTCAATCATTTCTCAAGTATACTTGCATAAATCTTACCAGGAACAATCAGTAACGAAATACCTCTGTAATTCTCACATTCAGTTTTATTTCACTTTTTATATATGGGTACTATGAGAGCTCTACTCCAATCATCTGGAATTTGTCCCTCTGTCCAGGCCTTCTGAACTATGCAGTGCAGCCACTGTAAGACTTTTATACCTCCATACTTGAGCATTTCTGGTCGAATATCATCTACCCTGCTGCCTTTCGACATTTCAAGTTTTGATGGCTTTTTCTACTTCAAGTAGAAAATTCCTGATTGCATGCCTGTTGAGTGTTTTTTATTACTGTGCTGTCACTGATTGTTTCATTCAGTAATTTTTCGAAGTAATTATTATTATTATTACGGGCAATTCCAAGGAGTTGAATAGTTGTTCTTGATATCATGTCAAGAACAACTATTCAACATCCATCATACTACTTTGCCTTGAACTCATTCACATTCATGGCACCCACAACAGACTCTGGCAGCTTATTCCACTCATTCACCACTCTCCAAGTAAAAAACCTAGTTCTAACACCCTTGCTAACTACACTCTTGCCCAGTTTCCATGGATGGCCCCTAGTCCTCCCACCACTAGTCCTGTTCTGAAAAATATCCTCTGAATTAATCTTATCCTCTTTTCACCCCAAAATGCATAACCTTACACTTCGCCACATTAAATTGACATCCATTCTCCTTAGCCCAGTCCTCCAATCTATCCAAATCATCCTACAAAATTTTGACATCACGTGCATTCACTATTGCTCTACCCAGCTTTGCAAGAAAACAAATGAACAGTTCCTCTCAGATCTTTTCCTATATCATTAATGAACAAATTAAATAGTAGTGGTCCAAGAACAGAACCCTGTGGCACACCACTAGTCACAGGCCGTCTTTTGGATTCTACTCCTGAATAAACTACTCTCTGATATCTCTCCATCAACAACCCTCCTATCCATCTCCATATGCTGCAGTTTACTGATTAGAATTCCATGTGGTATCCTATCAAAGGCCTTAGCAAGGTCCAGCAGTATCACTGTAAACCCATTACCCTTATCCAGTTCAGCAGTCACTGTGTTATAAAACTTGAGCAAGTTACTGAGGCATGATCTACCCTTCACAAAGCCATGCTGTTCCCCATACAGTATCTCATTTTCATCAATCCATTCCTGTATTTTTCCCTTGACTACTTTCTCCAAGACCTTGACAACAACTCTTGATATGCTGATCGGTCGGTAATTTGCAACAGTAGTCTTGGATCCTCCTTAACTATTTTCCCCTCTTTCCACCCTCTTGGCACTAACCCAGACCTGAGACTCAAATTAAACAAAATAGTTAAGGGCACTGACAATTCTTTAGCTGCTTCACGTAAGACCCGAGCTGGTATACCATCTAATCCCACAGATGTATTCACATTAAGGTTTTGTAATATACTAATCACCTCCATTCCCATATATGCTATTGGTTCCTTCATTCCTACAATATCACCACCTGGATGATACACTCTTGCATAGTACTCATTCAGTAATTTCACTATATCAACTGATTCAGTTACCTCCCTACCATCGGCATTCCTTAAAATCATTCTGCCATATACATTTTTTCTTTTACTTGCAGCATATCGAAAAAACTGTTTGGGATTCTCTTTAGCTTGCGTGGCTAATTCCCTGTCATAATCCGCTTTTGCTTTTCTTACCACACTCGTTACCCTTCTGGCCATTTGCTTTATACTGAGTGTGGGCCTGCAGGTCTCCTTTCTCCTTAAATTCCCTCCATAATTGTTTCTTTTTTTGCAGCTCAAGCTTAATGGTGTTATTCATCCATTTAACCCCTACTTGATTTTCTATCCGGACTCTAGGTATACAGTCAGCCATTACCTCCTTCAAATGCTCCTTTACCGCTTCCCATGCACTATCAACCTCCAGCCCTTGCACTGAACCAAGCAATCTTCTAAGCTTGTCATACTTACCAGCCCGTAATTCCACATGTATCCTGTCTTAATTGAAAATTCCACGCATTTAGCCACCTCCGAGGTCAACTTACTCCACACATCAAGGATATCTTTTTCTCCAGTTTTCATGTCGCCTTTATCATCTCTAATTCCTTTTACAGCATTCTTTCCTCCATTTCTGAGCTTTTTCAACAACCTCCAGAATATCTTGCCACTTTCTTGATATTTATTTTCTATGTTGTTACCCAAGTCTTCCCATGACTTTTGTTTAGCTAGTTTTACACAGTGTTTAGCTTTCTTACATTTGTCTCTGTATTCTCTAAGAGCACAAGCTGACTTATTTGCCAGGAACTTTTGATATGCTTTCTTCTTTAATGTCCTGTGTCTACCATGGAGTTCTGATTTTTCTATCCTTGCAGACAACCTCACCACATTCCTCTCTGGCTGAATCAATCAATGTTTTCTTCAGAGCTTGCCACTGAATCTCCAAGGTATGTGACTCTTAAGCACTCCTTTAAATGTATTTACTACTTATTTTTTTTTTTTTTGTTTTAGTAGTGATTAGTAATAATTATTTATTTATTACATTTATTTTATTTATTACATTAAATATCGACCTAGTAAAAATTGCTCTCAAAATGGATGCATTATAATTAGAAGAACGAAGAATGATAAAGAATAATGAAGCAAAAAATATAGAGACATTTTCAAGTTCAATTGCTGGTGTCTGTTTATATTTCCAGTGAAAATGTAAATTGTAACAATATTGAGAAATATGCTGATTCTAATCAGCAACTTTGACTATCTGAGCAACATCCTAAATGGGAAAAAGTAAGTAAAACTTTATAATGAAGATTATTTAAAAAATATGTTTTTGTCAAATGTACAAAACTATCAAAAATGGCAGACCTGAATATATTATTTGTAATAATATTCTTGAAAATGAATGCTTAAGACCTTAGAGATTAAAAAGACATCATGCTGAAACCTACTGATAAGCCCCATGAATATTTTCAAAGAAAGAAAAAAGATAAAATTATTGGTACAATTTCTTAGTCATTCAAAGACTATTAATGAAAAAGCCTTATCCTTTTGCCACATGCATACCATGTGGCAAAAGAAAAAATGGCTGATATAGTTGTTGAAAAAATTATTCTTCCAGCATGTATGGATATGGTGCATATGATACTTGATGATAAACCAGCTAATAAATTAAAACGATACCTCTCAGTGATAACACAATATCTAATTGAATCTGTAACACTGTAGACCAGGGGTCGGGAACCTTTTCAGACTCGCGGGCCACATTCAACTTTTATTTTTAATAATCGGGCTGCAAGCGTTTAATTAATAGAAAATAGTGAGTGAAGAAAATACTTAAGTTATCAATTTTTATTATATCAATCTTAAAACCCACAGAAATATTTAAAGTACTAGATATGAAACAAGGATGAAAATGAAATGGAATGAAAAATTATAATCACATAAAAACTATGTAATATAGTTTATGCATCACAATGTGTGTTTCTCTGCTTAATGTGACTTTTATGATTGTTTTCCCTTAGCCAAATTATCTAGATCCACTTGATAACCTAAGGTGAAAATTCGAATCGAAGCATGCAAATGTTCATTAGTCAGTCGAGAAAAAAATTTATTTAAAAAAAAAAAACTCAGCAGAAAATGCTTGTTCACATATGTATGTGCTTCCAAATGTGACTATCATCTTCTTTGCGAAAATTATTAAACTTTCAAATTTTTTTTGTAAGCATCGATAACATTTTTGGATACTTTTTAACAAAAATGCGTTCTTTAATGTTTCATTGTGTTGTAATTCCAAAACTTTCGTTTATAGTCAGTTTGGTATGTCATCAATGTCGACATTAAAAGGGTGCAAAAATAATCGCATTTCGATGCTATTTTTATGAAAATTCACAAATCTTATTGAAAATTCTGTTTGCAAATCTTCAATAATACCAAGAAAAGTTTCCTTTTGTGTTTGTCATCCAACTGTATATGCAGATTTGCAACAGATATAATTATGTAGATTTTCTTCCATCATATATTTCTTCAACAGACATAGTTTGCCTTCAAAAGGTTTTATGTTAGAAAACAGTTCTGCTAGTAATTTACCTTGACCCTGCAGGGTCAAATTAAGTTCATTATGCTAGTTGTAATGTTTACTATAAATGCAAGAGACATAATCCATTTTTTATCTGATAGTTGTGGGACAGTATTATCATGTTCCGTCATG
Organism: Typopeltis vanoorti; assembly: GCF_054136105.1. Lineage (NCBI taxonomy): Eukaryota > Metazoa > Arthropoda > Arachnida > Uropygi > Thelyphonidae > Typopeltis > Typopeltis vanoorti. The sequence continues at coordinate 44,931,843 of NC_143552.1, forward strand.
AAAATATCTATTTCTTCACGTAGATTAAAAAATCTTTTTTAGCACAGCACCTCATCCAACAGTTGAATAATAGATAACATCCTCTTGAATGTCCATAACGTCTTTTCTTGATGATAAAATTTTACGGGCCACATGCCATGTAAGTATGGTCAATCTTTTATGGGCCACCAAAAATGCATGTTTGGGCCACATGTGGCCCGCCGGTTGCCGACCCTTGCTGTAGACCATTTAGAAGCAATGCTTATTAAGTGGTTATAGTGGGTACTGATATTACAAGTTGAACAATACTTTCAGTTTGTCAAATATATGGCAAGATGATTTTGTGGAGGATTTCTTGTGTTGTTTAATTTTAACTTCAAACACAACTGGATTAGATACATTTACAAAATTGGAAAAATGAACTATTGGACAATATAAATTAAACTGTAAAGTCAGTGATGGGGCAGCAATAATTGAAAACACATAGTGGAGTTATTAAAAAATTGTTAGAAGCTACTAATAATAGTGCTGTTTGATTTATACACTGTGAAGCTTTGGCACATCCAAAGGAATTCTTCCAAATATCATGAATGCATTGAAAAATGATTTTCATTGAAGGAAGATCTTTGAATTGCCATGTTTTTGAAATATTTTGTTCACAGATTGGTGCTTAACCATACCCACTTGTTATATCACACTGAAGTTGTAGCGAGGGAAAGTACTAAGCAGGATTATGAATTTAGAAATGAGATTCACATTTTTTTTTTAAGTGATAAGCAATCGCATTTGGCAAATATATTTGAAGATAATATTCGAGTAATAAAAATGGCATATTTCAACATATCAGATGCATTGAAGAATTAAAAAGATGTTATTGTTATGACAAGCAAAATTTAAAAGTAATCATCCTAGCTACTATATGATTCCAACATTATTGTAACATACTTAAGACAAGATTGTTAATGAAGCAACTTGAACAAAACAAATGAGATGTAACAACATCTCATTTATTTTTATCTGTCTCAAACTTTTAAAGAAAAATATGTGGATAAAGATCCATTTGCTTTTAAAAATCCTCCATTAATAACTGAATTAAACATGGTGCCCCCCAAAAAAAGGAGAACAAAAGAAAGAAACAGGCAAGCACACCCATTGCATTAATTAAATATTTCCTAATTTCTGTTTTTGTGTTGATTAACTTTGTAATATTTTTGTTTTTTACTTTATTATTTATTTGAAACTTTTGTTTCAATTGAGGATACACACACATTATCTACCAATAATTATCTGGACACTTTAGCAATTTACAATTGATACCAGCAGGCGAACTCTAATATCGTGTATGTCCACTTTTGGCTTTGATCACCTCCTGCACCCTCTGAGGGAGCTTTTTCAACAATGTACAGCAGACAGGTGGAATTTGTTTCTATTCCTCCATCAAAGTAGAACTGAGTTCAGTGACATTGAGAATGTGCTGTTCCAATTTGTCACACAGGTGTTCGATGGGGTTGAGGTCAGGACTGGGCAGTCATTCATAGATAAAAATCACAAAAACTCCACAGTGTAGGCAGCACCTGATTATCCAGAATATGAAGGTACTGAGCTGCTTTCATGGAACCACAGATAACGACCAGTAGTCTCCACTCTCTGACGACTGTAGCTGGTTTTTGCATGCCACCCATTTTAACACCCGCCTGTCCCTGTCAGTCATTTTCAGCAGCCACCCTGGGTGTTTTCTTGCACTAGTGATGCCAGAATGTCTCCATTTGTTGATCACATCACCAACCGTTGATTCTGGATACTTCAGTTGAGTGGCAATGGCACATATGGACATATCACCAATGTGACAGCCCACAATGACGCCTCTCTCGAAGTAAACGAGTTCACGTCATGTTGCCATACCTGTATTCAACTGCTACAATGAAATACTACTTCCTACTATCTGTACACCAGTTTTTATGTTATTAACAAACCTCGAATGTTCCATAACTTCAAATAACAGAGGTGTTGAGACAATTATTAGTAGAGTGTGTGTGTATGTGTGTGTACTGGTAGCAATGTAAAATGTATTTCTTCTTGGGGGATGTAGTCAAAAAATGTTTGAAATAAACACTAATGGAGAGTGGAGGTTGTCCATTGGTAAAAGTTCAAGTTTGAAAGTAATGTAGAGGTTATTCATTTAATACTTTTGCTATATTTTCAGGGGAACCCTGAATACAAGAGATACAACAAGATGTGCTTTGGTCTTGTGTGTTTGGGAGAGGAGGGGGAAGATGGGGCATGTGCTATTTTATTTATTTTATATATGTATAAATTGCACCTACTGCCTAAAAATGGGTTGCAAAGGTAGTCAAATTTTGAAGCAAGAATTGTTTCATTAGCATAAGCAGCCAGTCTAGGGGTGCTTAAGGGTCAAAGCTGTATAACTGAGAGGAGACCTCCACATAGCCTTTAAAGGAATGCGGAGAACCGACCAGGGCTTCTGACCTAATGTCCAATCCTCACCTTCTCGTGGTGCACTCTGTTGGGTATCTACTTTGATACTGAACGAACGAGGATGGGCTGGCAATTTGGGATTTAGCCGACCAAATTGTATTCTTATTGGTTAAACCAAAATAAAAAATGATGGTACAACATGACAAAATTTCATGCCGGCTGGGGCGTCGCCCGGTTAAACAAGGCCCCCGTTGTTTTCGCCAGGGAACCAGGGCGAACAGCGAAAAGTCAGCTACTGGAACAAATCTGAAAACAAACCCCAACTCAACATCACCAGAGTTAAAGATCGGTACTATCAACGTAAGAAGCCTGAATGGCAAAGAAATGGAGCTAGCTGAGGAATTAGATAAGTACCAGATCGACATAATAGGGGTGACTGAAACAAAAAAGACCAAAACTGGTGAGATCTTTCTGAGCAATAAATACAAAATGTTATATTCAGGCAATAACAATCAAGGAAAAGAAGGAGTAGCCATAGTATTCAACACAAAATATGAGGATAATCTTCTTGAATGGCAGTCAGTCTCAAGTAGAGTAATGTGGGCAAATATGAGAATGGGGAACTGGACAATGAGACTTATTTGTGCCTATGGTCCCACAGAAGGTTCTACTAAGGTAGAAGTGGAGGAATTTTTTGAGGCTTTAGAAAAAGCAACTGACACAATGAAAAAGGAAAAGTTGGTCCTTGTTGGGGATCTAAATAGTAGAGTAGGAAATGATTGTGAGACATACAAAAATATTTTGGGAAAATTTGGAGAAAAGAGCAAAGCTAATAATAATGGCAAATATCTGTTGGATTTCTGCTCAGGACATGGACTGGTTATTACTAACACCATGTTCCAACATAAAAATGTGCACAAATTCACATGGAGAGAAGAGGCTAGGAATAAGAAAAGTCTCATTGACTATGTTATTGTTGATAGTGATGTTTTCTCCCTGGTGCAGGACACCAGAGTGTACAGAGGATTTGAAATTGGAAGTAATCACTATTTAGTCTTGAGCAGGATAAAATTGAATTTCATATTGAAAAGAATAACATGTAAGAAAGTTTTAAAGCGAATAAAAGTTGAGCAGCTCTCAGATGTAAACTGTAGACTAAAATACAGAAATATTATTGAAAAGAAAATGAAAGAGTTTGAGAACAGGAATCAAACCTTGGAGATTAAGTGGCAAACTCTGAAGGAAACATTGATTGATTCTGCCAGAGAGGCATGTGGTGAGGTTGTGTGCAAAGATAAAAAAAATCAGAACTCCCTGGTGGACACAGGAAGTTAAAGAGGCAGTGAAGGAAAAGAAGAAAGCATATCAAAAGTTCCTGGCAAATAAGTCAGCTTTTACTCTTACAGAATACAGAGACAAATGTAAGAAAGCTAAACAGTGTGTAAAACTAGCTAAACAAAAGTCATGGGAGGACTTTGGCAAGAATATAGAAAATAAATATCAAGAAGGTGGCAAAATATTCTGGAGGTTGTTGAAGAAGCTTAGGAATGGAGGAAAGAGTGCTGTAAAAGGAATTAGAGATGATAAAGGTGAAATGAAAACAGGAGAAAAAGATATCCTTGAAGTATGGAGTAATTACTTTGAAAAACTGCTAAATGAAACAAGCAGTGATGACAGCACAGTGATAAAAAACACTGACCAGGCATGCAGTCAGGAATACATATCCATACTTGAAGTAGAAAAAGCCATCAAAGGCTTGAAATGTGGAAAGGCAGCAGGAGTAGATGATATTCGACCAGAAATGCTGAAGTATGGTGGTATAAGAGTCTTACAGTGGCTGCACTGCATAGTTCAGAAAGACTGGACAGAGGGACGAATTCCCGATGATTGGAGTAGAGCTCTCATAGTACCCATATATAAAAAGGGAAATAAAACTGAATGTGAGAATTACAGAGGTATTTCCCTGCTGAGTGTTCCTGGCAAGATCTATGCAAGTATACTTGAGAAACGGTTGAGAAGAATTGTGGAAGAAAAGCTTGGTGAAGAACAAGCTGGATTCAGGCCAAATAGAGGCTGTCAGGATCAGATCTTCACTTTACGACAAATAGTCGAGAAAGCATGGGAATATAACAAAGATCTGTATTTAAGTTTTGTCGATTTGGAAAAGGCATATGACAAGGTGCCAAGAGAGAAGCTATTCAATACGCTGCAGTTATATGGTGTCAATGGGGCATTATATCAAGCAATACTTAGTCTTTATTTGAGTTGTGAGTCAGCAGTTAGAATTGAAGGAAGTACAGGAAGATGGTTTAATGTTAAATCTGGTGTGAGACAAGGATGTACATTATCCCCTCTGTTATTCATTATCTATATGGATCACATTATGAAGGAATGTGGTATTAAACCTGATATCAAAATTGGAGATGTTAATGTCAGCTCTTTGCTTTATGCGGATGATGTTATACTTCTAAATAAATCCGCTACAAGTCTGCAAGATTCTCTGACTAAATTGAATAGCTGTTGTAATAGATATGGTATGAAGGTCAGCAATAAAAAGACAAAGACAATGAAAATAGGCAGAATCATTGAAAATGTCAACTGTGTTGTGAATGGAGAACCTGTGGAACAAGTAAAACATTTCAGCTACTTAGGCACAATTTTTACTGAAGATGGTAAACTAAATATAGAAATAGACAACAGAATCAGCAAAGCTGGTATCGTGGGAAGTCAATTGAATAAATTCATATGGAATAAGAAAGAAATTAGTCGGAACACTAAATTAGCTGTATACAAGACTGTGTTCAAACCAATTTTAACTTATGGATCTGAGAGCTGGGTCAGAAGTAAAACACTTGACCAAAGACTAGAGACCGCAGATATGAGAGTCCTGAGAAAGATTAGAGGCGTGAACAGATGGCATCAATGGCAATATCATATTAAAAATGAGGAGATTAGGAAAGAACTTGACATTGTCAGCATCCAGGAATGCGTTAGCAGAGCTAATCTCAGATGGTATGGTCACTTAAATAGAATGGGAGAGGAAAGATTAGCAAAACAAGTGTTCTCTGCCAGGTTGGCAGGAAAACGACCCAGAGGAAGACCAAGATATAGGTGGATTGATACGGTACAAAGTGCCTTAGACGATAGAAATATAAGATCTGATAATGTTGGAGTCTTGACAAGTAACAGACTGATTTGGAGGAAAATTGTAGATAGGAAGTTAGTAATGATGTAATTTTTTCATGTAGTACTGTCATATCCTGTACACCCCTTGAGGGTACATGGCAGGAATTTGATGATGATGCATAAGCAGCCCTGGTTCTATGATTTAGTGTTTAAGAATACCATTCTGGTGGGCTGAATGATGGTGCGATTATTTATGTATTTCTACAGTGTATGTGTGTTGGCCTTTAACAGGATAATGAACCATTTAAAAGATGTGTGGCTAATGTGTCAAGAAATGATAGACATCTATTTGATTATTTTCTTTTGTGTATTTTAGAATGCTGGCTGTTAAGCATTAAAACTTAAACTATCAGGTTAATGAAACCAAATGGCAAACACATTATCTATATAGTGCAGCCAGACTAACCATGTTGAATACTTCATTATTTATCTAAATGCTCTACATAGAAATAAAAAAATATGTAGAGCATAATACTATAAGACCAGATTATAAAAATTCAGTTTAAAATCTCAATAGCACTGTCCTCACTTGATAATGTGCAGACATGATTGATGATGCACTCTAACTACTCATCCTTCCATGTACCAAAAAAAGTAATTTATTTTTCTTCATAAGGCTGTAGAATACAAAACAATCCAGGCCCAGTCTACCAAGTGGTTAATGTATCTACTCTCTGATCAACAGGCTCCCATGCATTCCATAGCCACATATGTTTGTGACTGAATTTCATCACCTAGCATGAGACTACTGACCCCATTTAGTGAAGACCAGAAGTAGCTTGAAAAAGTTCCATGTTTGGTCTCTAGAGTGGGATATTCAGATATATAAAACAAATAAATAAAATTAAAAACAATTAAATTTTTTTTAGCACACACAGTATTAATCTTACTGTAGGTATACAAATTTTTGTGGGTGGGAGTTACATAGAAAAAATAAGGAATACCTATTAATTCTCAACATTCATAAAATATATGTGGAACAAAATACTCCAGCTTTTAACCATCTTCCTTAACAGAGTTGAAGTTAATTAAAAATAAACTTAATTTCATAAAAACATGTATGATTTCCAAACTATCAATTATCTAATTTCAGAACCCCTTACTGGTGTTACTGATTACCTCGGTTCATTGTTAGATGTTTGTGAATTATACTACTGTAAGAGAATAAAGTTATTAAAAATAATTATACTCATTGTTTCATTCTCTCTCTCTACTGAGGCTATCTTCAAAAATGTGTGTGTGTGTGTACTCCCCTGAAGATGGGCTTTAGTAGAACAGCTAAAACAGAAAAAATCAGCTAATGCCTTTTTTTATTCCTGTATATAGGGAGTAGGCAAGACCGTTTTGTCCTATCTTACTTTTGGAGACTGAGTGGGCAGTTTAATCTCCACTGGTACCCAATCAGAGATAGCTGGCCCAAGGCTATCACTAATTAAGCGGCACGCAGTGAAGAGAGACAGCTCAATAAGTGCCGCCATCTCGTGGTCCCTAACACTCGTATTTAATGTCTGAAATAATGTGGGTTCTACAGTCGATTTACAGGACGAAAAACCCGCTTGCCCGTGCCAGAGATCGACTAACTCAAAAAACAGAGTATTCAAATATTTTTAATAAATTTTATTCTATCAGAAAATGATTTTCCTTTAAATTTCTATCTTTTTAAGTGTCCATGATATCACAAACAGTAATTACTTTGCTTTTCTACATCTATAATTTTGTTGAGAGATTGTAGCCATCGGCTAATAAAGTAAATGTTGAGTTCAACTATTAGAACTATCTGTTCTAAACAGAGATTTCTGGCTCAGTTACTAGTCTTAGATAATTCAATATTGATAACGGAGATCTATCTATCCATAGGTGTACGTTTTTCTGTATACTGGGAATGAGAGGGTACCATTATTCTGTTTTCTTTCTTTACATGGAAGTCACTTCTTGAATATTGATTCTACAAGTGGTTGAGAAATGTGTTTATGTGCCTGAGCTATGTGGCCAAATAGAGAATATATCAGTATATTGATACCAGCTGGTAGACCAAAGAGTAGATTTTAATGTTTTTTAAGTTCTAGTGTTGGACAGATGATGGTAACCCACTTCGGGGGGGGGGGGGGGGGAATTAAAAAATATAGAATGAATAGTTAGTGCAGAGACCAGGCATCTGTATTTCTGAGAAAATAAAAAAAATAAAGCTGTACATTTTAACAAATATTGTTCATCGAAGTTAGTGGCCCAATTACTGAACGAGTTAGGACATGTTCATTTTGCTATTAACTGCAGAAGTTTGGGAGTAAAAGGGTTGCAGATCAGCTTGATTGAACTCTGGTGAACAGCACTTTTAAAGGAAATCTTGAATTGCCTTCACAAACACAGGAGCTATATGTCATTGGCAGAGGCTGATATGGGATTTTGCAGCAAACATTACTAGGGAAGAAGTAAAGTATGAAAAGCAGAACAGAATGTTAGCATTTTGCTGAGGGATGTGTAAATGCCACACATTTATTCCAGCAGAAATTTTTGCTAGTGCAACTCCAAAACATTTAAGTTCTTTATTGAAGACCTAGATAAAGTAAAACATTGCAAGATCAGTGAAAAGGATTTCTTTTAATAAGAAATAGCTCTAAAGTTTTTTTAGAAGGATAAAAAAAATCATTTAGATTATCTTTATTCTGTTGGAGAATGTAATGGAGATAAGCATTTATTGGAGTTTGATAGAATTCTTGCAGTTTTACTGATTTGTACATCATAAGGTTTCAGGAATGAGGAGGAGCACAAAGTAGTGTCATCTTCCAGAATATGGATCAGATTAGTTGTGAAAAGAGATGTATTATGTCAAAATTTGGGAACTCGGGCAATGGTGAAGAATTCACACACACACACACACACATCCAGAGAGGAAACTAGACACCCAGTACAAAATGCACAAGGAAGTTTGCATTACAATAGAGGCCTTTGTGCTTGACTTGATCAGATGTCTTGAAATATTAAGAGCAAGCCAGTTGTTCCAAGGCATTTATCTACAAGTGAATCTCTAGTGGAGCAGTACTGGATTGGCCTATTTTTCTCTTGCTCGTTTTGCAAGATTTAAAAAAAAAAAATCTGTCACTTCTGTATGAGACTGGTTATCTTATATAAGGGATTTCGTCTGAATATAAGTTAGTAGCATCCTGTACACGATCTGAACTGCCAACTTTTCAAAGCTTACAAAACTCAATTGTCAACAGTACTCTCATTCAAATAAAAAAAAAATAGCATGCTAATTAATAAAATAAGTAAGTCTGAAATTGCATTTCATTTCTCTTATTATGAAGGTATGCAATAACAAGACAAAGACAATGAAAATAGGTAGAAGCATCGAAAATATCAACTGCTTTGTGAATGAAGAACCTATAGAACAAGTAAAATATTTCAGCTACCTAGGCATGATTTTAGTGAAGATGGTAAATAAAATATGGAAATTGACAACAGGATCAACAAAGCTGGTATGGTAGGAAGTCAACGGAATAAGAGAGAAATTAGTCAAAACACTAAATTAGCTGTATACAAGACAGTGTTCAAACCAGTTTTAACTTATGGATCTGAGAGCTAGGTTCGAAATAAAACACTTGACCAATGACTAGAGACCACAGATATGAAAGTCCTGAGAAAGATTAGGAGTGTGAACAGATGGCATCAATGGCAATATCATATTAAAAATACAGATATTAGGAAAGAACTTGACATTGTCAGCATCCAGGAATGCATTAGCAGAATCTCAGGTGGTATGTCACTTAAACAGAATGGGAGAGGAAAGATTAGCAAAACAAGTGTTCTCTGCCAGGTTGGCAGGAAAAGGATCCAGAGGAAGACCAAGATATAGGTGGATTGATACGGTAAAAAATGCCTTAGAAGATAGAAATATAAGATCTGACGCTGTTGGAGCCTTGACAGGTAATAGATTGATTTGGAGGAAAATTGTAGATAGGAAGTTAGTAATAATGTAAATTTTTCATGTAGTACTATCATATCCTGTACACCTCTTGAGGGTAAATGTCAGGAATTTGATGATGATTTTCTTATTATTTCACACAAACTTAACCTACAATTGATATTTGATAAATTTAAATTAAAACTAGATGAGGCACTGAATAATAGTTTATATAATGGTATATGGTATGCGGAAGCTGTAACGGGGGGGGGGGGAGTAATAAAAAGGAGGAGGAGGACAGAAGAGCATAAAGAAGTTATTTTGAAATTGGATAGTAATACAAGCATCAAAATTTCTCACCTTCTCTGACTACTAAAAGACTAGAAATAGCATCTGGTATGCTGACACCTGCTGCAAGGAAAGTAAGTCCCATGACTGTATCAGGAATGTGCAATGTATAACCTGGAATATATAAAACAATGTTGTATTCAGATTGATTACTGATTTAATTTACCAGAAATTTACCTCAAAATCATTTATATTAAGCAACAGTAATTATATAGTAATATCTAAATATTACGCAACAGGGTTTATATACAACTATACTTGTGGTTGTATAAATTCCTGAAGTTATTGCAGCAGAAGAAACAGCTGATGAAATTCTTTTATGTTCTTTTAATTTGCACCAGTGTGTTACTTCCAAGTTATTTTAATTCTAGTAATTAATATGGAAAATTTAAAGCACAGAATTATTCTTGAGGAGATGATTATTATGCTTAATTCATTTCTGTCATGCTTATTGCTTTTTACATACGTATTAAAGTTTTTTTTTTTCGAATTAATCTTAACATTCCTATCTAGGTATAATTCAAATTTTGCTTTATACACACTTTAATAAAAATTTAGTTAATACTAATACTCACTCAGATCTACCATACTTAATGGTAAAGGTAAAAGAAAGAAAGAGTTAACAGCTAGAAACAGATATGTAAATAGATAAATAACAAAACAAAAAAAAAATACAAAGAGATAACTCTTTCTTTAGCTGTTTCATACAATGTACTTCTTTGAGAACTGGACTATGCATCCATGATTCCATATTTATAATAAATGTATGCAATAAATTTTAACATTGAATTATGCAAGATATCCTTCAGTGTAACCTATTTTATAATAATGTCACTTCTATTAAACAACATCTCCCAGTTAATGCTTCTTATCATACACTCAACCAGTGGAGTCGCGTTACCATTTTGGTTGGGTGTGCTGTCATGTGGCTTATGCAATCCATGCTACAAAATTTACGTCAGTTTGACCATATGATTACATTTTTATCGATGTATGAAAGTTTTAAGAGTGCATAGTGCATCAACACTCATCTTAATTGTAGGATAACTTTGAATACCTTACATTATCAATTAATATAATTTTAAAAATGGAAATCATAAAGGTCAAATGAACAATAGCTATGCCTCATGTACACTATTTATGTAAGAAGCACAAGGGGTTTACACTTCGTGGTGAGATTACATTATCATTGGCAAATACTAGAATGAGACATGGATAATTGGAATATTGATAAGATTTTTAAATAGAGCCATATAATATGCACAGAAATTAGAAAAAGTAATCACTTGGGAAATTATTTTTCCAAACTGACCAAGAAAGTCTGAAATAACTAATTTTACTTATTTATACACAAGTTCCAACCTTCTTCCACTATAATCATACAATCCACGAAAGCTCTGGCAGAAAATGGGACATTCAGTATATCGTTAACACTGTTTTTCATTGTAAATATGGGCAAAAAAGTTATAATTTATAAAAAATTACTTGTCTATATTGGTGTCTAAACACGTAAGTTCACAATTCCACAAAAGAGATGAAATTCAGAAAACAAAAACAACTCATGAAAAATGACAATGTTCAATTGAATTCGCTGACACAATAACCCATCATAACCACTGATTTCTGGGTGCTATTGTCTCAGTGTACACCCTACCCACCTTCTCAGTGGTTTAAAACTACTAGAATGCTAAAAATTTGACCTGCTGCACCATCTCTATGTCTGTTCAAAAGGCTCAAAAGTGTCTGTATGTGTGACCGCATGCCTGGGCTATTAATGCAAATACGATGCCATGTTTATGCATCAAAAAGTGTCCTCTTCATGAAGCATTAGTATATTGTGTTAAATTTTAGGAATCATGCAAAGTCAGGAAACAATTAAGAGGAGTTTTTAACAGGAATAAATGCAAAAATATATCTTTCTTGAAATTCCACCCTAATACTTCCTAATTATCAGTGAAAAGAGACTTTTGGTTCTAAATTCCACTGCCAAGGCTAAACGATGTAATTACTATAATCCATTAATAATTTCTCTGATGCTATTATGAAATTCACAATCAATTTCTCTCCAGAAAATTAGCGTGCATGTTGTATCAGATAATTATCATGAAGTCATTTCAAAAATTTCATAAAGTCATTATGTTATCAGATTTTGCTATTCTCCTATTTCTTTATATAACCAGCCTACACAGTCTTGCTATAAATACTGGTACAACTTCTGCCCACCCATACAGTGCCCACAGACTTGCACAAGCCCAGTTCCATTAGAGGTGCTGTGCATGCAATCAACATTCACATTTTTCAGTAGAGATCTAGCTGTATGGGTTAACATGCAATGGGGAGACTATGGAAACTGTGTAGATGTAATAGCACTTCACAAGGTTGGAATGCAGCCACCTGTTATTTTCAACATGCTAAAAACACTCGGGATCATTAGGATGTTTGCGTATCAGGCTATTAACTGTTATAATGATAGAGAAGACATATCTGACTGCCAAAGAACAGATCAAACATACTACATTAGGAAACAACAGCTTGTGAGGGCTGTGAACACACACGCCTCTGCTTAAATCCTGTGAGAACACAAAAAGTGAAACAAGAGATGAATGTTTCGCAGAGAATGATGTCACATGTACTAACTGATAAACTGGGGGTGAGAGCCTACCAGTTGTTCTACTGGACACTTCCTAACACCACAACTTATGCAGTAGAGGGTAATAAAACTAAATGCACTTCTCTGGTGATATGCAAACAACAGATACAGAAATATCCTCTTCACAGATGAAAATCTTTTCATCTGTGAAGATGAAACCATTCACTGAAGAATCATTTAACTGCCAAAATGATCAAGTATATGCTCAGATGGTCGCCAAGCATGTGCCATAACACCCAGGATCCAGAGAAGTTATCAACCTGCATTAGTGATGATGATGATTTGGTGGGGATGACATATCAGGGAGTATCCAAGTTGCATTTCTGCGAGAAAAGGGTGTAACCCTCTGCTAAAGTCTATCAAGACACTGTGCTGGAACTTGTGTAATGGTCCCTGAACATCACCTTGTTTCATGGTAGGCAGTGGACTTTCTAATAGGACAGCCCCTGTGCACAAGGCATGACACTAACCATTCAATTAACAATTAATAGGCTAAAAGGAGGTCCAACACAGTATTAAATAAAAGTTTCTAATTCAGTGGCTGGTATGTGTAGATCAGTGCTGGTGGAAAAGGAATGTGATTTTGCTATTAGAAAAGTTGGGCAAGAGAAATGAACATTTGAAGAAGGAAATCAACAATTCAAAATGATTGACGATATTAGTATAGTGACAGAAACAACAAGCAGATTATAGTGAATGCTGCTGAGAGAGATTTTAGCCAAAGGATATTAAAATGAGGAGATAAACTGGAAACTCTGACATTATATGAAAGAGTGTGCATGTGCACAAATGTTATTACAGAGACAAAAACAGTTCAAGAATGAGGAACAAGGAAAAATAAGAGAAATAGGTCTACTGAAATTTCAGTTTCATTAGAAAAAATAAGTGTTGTTTGGTAGATTGTTAAAATAAGTTAAAACTAGTTTGAGTGACATCTTTAATGTTTTTACTGATTTATTTCTCTCTTATTCCATATAAACTAATTAGTTGAGTCCCTACCATACTAAATTAGCTTCTTATGTTTTCATCTCCATATTTAATTTGACAACTTTACTAAAAATTGTACATAACTAGCCGAAATGTTTTACTTGTCCTATAGGTTCCTCATTCAGAATGCAGTGGATACTTTTAATGTTCTTCCTGATTATTTTCATAGTCTTTCCTTTTATTGCTGATTTTGATACCAAATTGGTTATAGCAGATATTCAGTCTAGTTAAGGAATTGCAGAATTGCACTAGATTTATGTAAGAGTATAAGACCATTTTCATAAAATAAAGAGCTGATATTAACATATCTAATTTTGATATCAGGTCACTATGTCACTCTCCTTCGATATTGTGTTGTGATCAATGTAGATAATGAATAACAATAGAGATAATATGCACCCTTGTCTAGCACCTGATTTAGCATCAAACCTGTACCTCCTTCAATTCTAACTGCTGACTTACAACTCAAATAAATGCAAACTATGTAATGCTTGATATAATGTCCCATTTATACTATACTATTGTAACATTTCACATTTCAAACAATTTTTCTCTTTCATATGCCTTTTCCAGATCTACAAGATCCTGGTGACATTCCCATGATTTTTCAATTATATGCCAATGAAAATATGATCCTGACAACCCCTACTGAGACTAAATCCCCAGTTTGTTTTTACTCCAAGTTTACTTTCCATATTTTTTCTTAGCCTCTTTTCAAGCATTCTTGCCTAAATCTGACCTGGAGCACTCATTGGGAAATTCTCACATTCTATTTTATTTACTGTTTTTAGATAGATACTATGAGAACTCTACTCCTATCATCTGGTATATTTGACCTTTTGACTATGCCTTCTGGATTATACAGTGAAGCCACTAAAAAACTTCTATATCTTCATATTTCAGCATTTCTGGTCAATACCATCTACTTCAGTAACATTCATTTTAGGTTTTTGATGGCGTTCCTTCCCCCATCTCAAGTATTGATAATACTCCTGATAGCATTCTTCTTTCAAAGTAATTACTCCAGAAATCTGGAATATTTTTATGATCTCTGATTCCTCCATTTCTAAGCATTTTCAACAGCCACTTGAACATTTCCCCTGCCTTTCTGATATTTATCTTCTATACTCTTGCTAGAATTCCTATGATTTAGCCACCTTCACACAGCTTTCCTTTCTTACATTTTTCTCTGTATTCTCTCATTCTTTTCAAGGTTATCTCTTGAAAAGAAGAAAAATCATACCTCTCCATGATATTCAAAATAACTCTGAAAACAATATGCTTATTCAAGAAATTGAGATGTATAGTCCATTAGTTTTATGACCTAGTTTTTGTCCAAGCTAGTCATGTATCATTTAATCTGCTGTCTTATCATAAAGATTTGTAGTAAATGTTGTACAATTTGGCTCTTTGTTTTAAGCCATGTTGTTACTACTTATATCCACATTTATTTTACATGGAACTACATTTACACAGAACACATTCAATTATCCTATATTAAGAGTAAATAACTGAATGGATTACAAATACAAATAAAGAAATAATATGTTTAGTAACTCATATATCATTTGTGCTCCAGAATATCCTTAGAGAGTAACTGAAGTTAATAATGTTACATTTAAATATGGATATGACATCAAGAATGATGGCTTGATAAGCAGGACAATCATAATTAGTCCAGTGCAAATAAAAGATGACCAAAAATACAGTAACAGCATATCAATAAAAAGAAAACAAAAATACAGTCCAAGAAAATTATTTCCATATCTTGTGAAGATGAATGTACATTCATGATTTAGGTTTAGTCTACTACAGTGTTTCCCATTTCTATTTTTAAAAAAATGCTGTAATAGTTTCACTTCTGTCACCTTAATGTGATTCCATTAGGTTCTGTGTTTAGCAGACAGGATCTAATGCAGTGTCAGAATTATCATGTTCAGTCAGTTGAACCTAGACTCGCCAATATTTGTTTGCACTTGTCACTGCACATAACAAGTGAATCTGACACTGCCCAACGAGCAGTGTCGCTACAGATAAATTGTATGCTTGCGCATGTTATTTCTGAGAGATACGAAACTTTTATTATTAGTGTGTGTTCGTAGTAAGGGTGAAATATTTTTGGTAAATCTTATTTTATTATGTTAAAATAACATATAATTATTATTTATTATAGATACAAGGCTGAATTATGATGAATGCCGCTGTTGAAAATACGAAAAGAATTGCATTTTCTAAATTATCATTTCGCAAATTACAAATTTTAATGAAAAGGTTATTGAAAAATTTTGTCAAGCCAAAAATAGAAGAATGGATTTTATTTTCAAATAAAATATTTAATAAAGAAAATTTTTTTAACATATAAATTTACTTATAAATAAATTGTTTGCTGATTAGGAAAAAATGAATTATTTTTCTTATTTTGTATATGTAGCATCCCCACTTAAAATTTTCACTTGCCGCCACTGGCATGTGTGAGAGAGTAGGTATGTATAGGGTCATCTAGATCAGCGCTTCCCAAACTGTGGGCCGCGGCCCCCTTGGGGGCCATAGGTTTTGTTGAGGGGGGCCGTGAAATAATGAAAACAAATTTAAAATGTTTTAAGACTAAGTAGATTTTTTTTTTATTTTAAAAGAAACGTATTTAACTTTTATTATTTCTTTTTTGTTATTTTTTATATTTTAATGGAAAAATTCACACATTGGTGTTGGTTCACAAACTTTGCTTCCTGCGTATTTCGGCGCTTAATGAATACTAGTAAATTTTGCTTATTCATATGTTTCATTTCAAAGCAGTGGTTAATTGTATTTACTTCGAATGCTCTCCAGGGAAGCGTCAAATCTTCCTGTCCATTTCATCACGCGTTCGTAATCAGGGACTGTTGATATTGACTTTATATACATATCAAAACTCGTTTTATATTATCACTGTCATCCGAGCTAGTTTTCTGTTACCAATAAAAGTTTCGCATATACTTCACACATGAAAAAAGGCTTAAACAAGTTCATGTGGGGAGATAGTAACTCGCTTGCAGTGGTAAACAACACCCCTCCCTAACAGCCACTATACTGCAGAGGCAATCAAAACAAGTAATATATTTCTCAACAAATAGTGCAATTAGAGACAACTGGGATAAAAACACACTAATTAATGAATCACATGTCCCCTCATACAGAAACAAAACCATATGCATGGTTTTGTTTCTGTATGAGGTATGTATCATGGTTTTGTTTGTGTTTGTCCATTTGCATGGACAAACACAGTATCTAACTGAAAACTATTGTTATTAATTAGATGTGTGTGAGTTCGATTTCCCAAGGCAGCAATAAAATTCAACTGAACATGTTAAAATTCGTAAAAGTGTTAAAACTAAGTAATATATATATATATATATATATATATATATATATATATGTTATGGCAGTTTCACATATGGAATTCGGTTGAAGAGAGTTAGCATTTCAACTCAATTGTCAGCTATGCTTTTATATTTCAGTTGCGCGATCTTTTGTTAATACCCCCACCAATCATATGCACGTTTTAATGACCTGCCTTTGCTGTCTGTTTCGCGTTAGGTTTAATTACCGTAAAGGGAGAAAACTCACAAAAGAAAAAAATGTTCCTGGTTCGGGGATTCCCTTATTCAGGTAATATTCACTAATTTCATGTTATCAGTCTGTGGTGTGCCAGTATCGGTAAGTGGTGATATTATTTTATCTATTTTACATTAAAAAATGTAACCCCCTTAGATGGATAAGTGGCTGATAAAAAATTTTAAAAAAAATCCCACGAACAATCAGAAACAGACTAAAAAAAAAAAAAAGACAGTATTTCATATTTTACCAGAACAGCCCGCATCGTCTTCAGAACCAAACGGTAAGAGGCAAAAAATGTAATATTTGCATTTGATTTTTGCAATATTCGCTGTGTATGTTTTGTATTGAATATAAATACATTAAATATTATAATAATATCTCTCTCTATTACGATTTTTTTTCGAGGGGGGGCCGTGAAATATTTTAATTTTTGCACAGGGGGCCCTGACATCCAGAAGTTTGGGAAGCACTGATCTAGATGTATATATATTACTATTACTACGGGCAACTCCAGGGAGTCATTGGACTCATCGAGGGAGGCCCCAAATCATATTCATCACAACTATTTGACATTCATACAGTATCTATCATACCTCGCCTTAAACTCATTCACTGTCACAGCATCCACCACAGACTCAGGGAGCGCATTCCACTCATTCACTACTCTAAAAGTAAAGAACCCAGCTCTAACACCTTTACTAACCACACTTTTGCCCAGTTTCCATGGATGTCCCCTAGTCCTAATATATATGTGATTGATTCTCTTCCGTCAAGACAGACTGAGTACTTCATGAGTCCATCTTCTCTTAATAAAGTTTTTCTTGAAAGATCTTGAAGGTTGTTGATTTAGCAGCTTTCTTAATATTAGTGATCCAGCTTAATCTGGTCTGTCCCTTGATAGGTATATATAAAATTAAATAATTAGGTAAGTTTTCAATTTAAAATGGGCAATTTTTTTTTTCTTGTTTAAAAATTTTCCCTCTCAGTCTACTGCAGATTAAAAAGACCAGCCAGGAGGACTATACAGGAGTAATTGCAGTAGAGTGATAAAAATATAATTAAAATTTGTACTTACCTATTATTGTGATCATCCACACCATGAGATAAGACATAGCAGCTATCCATACACAAGACATCAAAAACGTTAAAAGGTAACATTTTTGCCATTTCTTTATACGGCAGTCAGGCACAGTAAAATAAAATGTAAGAAGGAACGGCAATGAAACAATCCAGTTCGTTGTTTTCACAATCCCTTTTGGTCGTTTAAATGGCGAATTAATACTGTTTTCTTCCATATGTATATAAGGAGAATTTGATGCAGCTAAAATGTTAATAAATTTAAAAAATAAATATTTGATAATGTGTAATTACATTATACCAAATATATATGTTCAATTATATTTATAATTCAAAACTCAAATAAATAAAGTTCAATGCCTCTGAACTAAGTTAATTCATTATATGAGCATTTTTAATCATTTTTTACTACTTGGATATAGCAGTTTTAATTGCTTTAGAATATTTTAAAGCATTTAAATTTTAACTGCTGAAAATATTTTTTATTTATTTACTTACTATTATTTTATATGTAAGAAAACAACATTCATCAAGCACCAAGAAAAAAAAACCTTCTATAATCTTTCGGATTCTATTCTAAAGTATTTCAAATTTTTATGAAGCCGATGTCAGTTATAATTTTTTAATGAGGGTATCATTTCCAAGACGAATTGGAAGAACAGAATGAGCAATGAACTTATAGTAGGAAATATGAAAGTGAGAGTTGAAAGAACTGATATTCATTTTATTTTAGTATAGCAACCTATGTTTGTTTTACTTTAATTAATGCAGAGGAAGAATGAACTGTTTGATTTATTAGCTGCTTCATCGGTTATGTTGAATTTTTGTAAATGTTCAATGTAGTCAAAAGTAAATAATGATTCAGATAAGAAAATTATTTTCTCTGGGTGCACTTCATATTATTTGAAACTACAAGGGTGGTCGGAAAAGTTCTTGGCCTTATAATGAAAAATCGAATTTATAATTTCAAAATTGTTTTATTTTTCAACATAATCTCCCTTAAGACTAATACATTTATTCCTGCAATGCTCTAATCCTGTCCCTGTAGTGGTTCTCAGTAAGATCTGCAAAATATCCCTCTACAGCTGCAATCACCTCTTGATTCAAAGAAAATCACTGACCCACGAGAAAGAGTTTTAGTTTTGGGAAGAGATAGGTCAGAAGGAGCCAAATCTGGGGAATAGGGCAAATGTTCCAACAATTCATAGTGCGGATCCCTTAATTTTCCCATTGCCAAAACACCTTTGTGGGCAAGTACATTGTCCTGATGAAAGATGATTTTTTTCTTCTGCAAACCGGGTCTTTTCTCACTAATTTTTTCGTCTAGTCTAGTTAAAAGATTGGAATAATATTCCCTGGTTATTGTTTTACCCTTTTCAAGATCATTAATAAACAAAATGCCTTTAGCATCCCAAAACACCGATACCATGACCTTTCCTGCTGATGGAACCAACTTTGTCTTCTTTGTCGCTGAACAACTGGCTTCTGTAATATAATGGTGAATCCAAGTCTCATCCATAATAATAAATTGATGAACAAAATCGGTTTTATTCTTGTTAAAATGATCAAAGCATTGTTCAGAGATTTTCATGCGAGTGCATTTTGATCTGCTCTGAGCAAGTGCAGTACTTAGACACTTAGAAAAAAAAATCTTGCATATAGTGTTGTCGTCTATGGTCGACACTGAGAACTTTTCAGACTACCCTCATACGAGGGTGGTCTGAAAAAAGCTTCCATGTGAAATTGCAAGTCATTCTATCAAGTAGTTTGTTTTATACGGCTCTCTGAAGCAAAAGTGTTGTCTGTACCCTGTTATAAAATTCTTTGTAAAAGAAGGTTTAATGCCAAAAGAAATTCATTTGAAGTTCATAAAAGTCTATGGGCTCTCTTCTTCATTTTCGACAATTAAGAAATGGGCTGCCGAGTTTAAACGTACCAGCCTCGAAGATGATCCACGTGAAGGACATCCAAAAAGTGTAACAATACGAGAAATCACTGATCAAGCGCACGATATGGTACTGGATGACTGGCGAGTCAAAGTGCATCAAATTACTGAGACTATAGGCATTTCAAAAGAACGTGTAGGTCATATTTTGCATGAAGAATTGCAAATAAAAAAATTTTGCGCAAGATGGGTGCTGCGCTTGCTCACAGCAGATCAAAAATGCTCTCGCATGAAAATCTCTGAACAGTGCTTGGAGCATTTTAACAAGAATAAGACTGATTTTGTACATCAATTTATTACCATGGTCACCATTACACACCAGAATCCAAACAGCAGTCAAAATAGTGGCCAGAAGCCGGTTGTTCAGCGCCAAAGAAAATAAAGTCAGTTCCATCAGTAGGAAAGGTCATGGCATTGGTGTTTTGGGATTTTGTTTATTATCTTGAAAAGGATAAAACAATAACTGGGGAATATTATTCCAATCTTTTAACCAGATCAGACAAAAAAATTTGTGAGAAAAGACCCAATATGCAGAAGAAAAAAATAATCTTTCATCAGAATATTGCACCTGCCCACAAAGGTGTTTTGGCAATGGGAAAATTAAGGGATCTGCACTATGAATTGTTGGAACATCCACCCTATTCCCCAGATTTGGCTTCCTCTGACTCCTCCCAAAACAAAAACTCTTCCTCACTGGTCAACATTTTTCTTCAAATCTAGAGGTGATTGCAGCTGTAGAGAGGTATTTTGCAGATCTTGCGGAGAACCACTACAGGGACGGGATAATGGCACTGGAACATCGCTGGAATAAATGTATTAGTCTTAAGGGTGATCATGTTGAAAAATAAAAATAATATTGAAATTATAAATTAGTATTTTTCATTGTTAAGCCAAGAACATTTTAGACACCCTCCTATATGGTATACAGCAGAAGCCACCAATCTGTGGTCCATGGAGAAATTTGGACACTGACACAGGATCACTGACAAATTTTAATCTAGGGGGCACTTTTTTTGTCAGGCCACTGTCGACCCACCGGCGGTGCAGCTTGCGAATGCTAGTATGCATGTGCCAGGCTTCAGTGGCGCATGCTTGCTGTCTCAACAATCAAACCCCCCCATGGATACTGATTCTCATCCGACTGTTTTATTTTGTTGAAACGAATTGTTGTCTGTCAACACTATACTGGTGTTTATTCCTCATGATACTCTTAGGTAAGTGATCAGTATTGTTTTTATTTTAACTGTGCACATTGTGATATTTAATGGCATCGAAGAGCTCGAGTTTCATAGAGTTTCATATTTATAAGAATCATAAACCAATGATAATTGGTTTATGATTCTAATAAAATAAACGCACAATGAGTGAGAAAAAGCAACCAAGAATTTTGCATTTCTTTGGTAATACTTCATGTAACCGTGAGTTGATCAATGAATCAGAGCCTCCACAGCCACCATCAGGAAGGACATTACAACTGGAGGTGGAGAGAAGAAAAAGTTCAAGGTTTCAAGAAAATATGATGGGGACTACTTGAAGTTTGGATTTATTCAAGAACCTGGAAGTGAGCTGGATCCACAGCCACTTTGTGTTGTGTGTTCTGAGAGTTTATGCAATGATGCCATGAAACCTTCGAAACTCGCCAGTCATTTGCAGTCAAAACACTCAGATTTAGCTAAGAAGCCAGTTGAATATTTTCAAAGGATGCGTGAAAGTATGCAAAGCAAATAAGTTCATTAGCAAAAAAGACTGTTGAAGATAAGTCTCTAGAAAAGGCTTTTTATTTGATAGCACTTCAAATTGCAAAAAGTAAAAAGCCGTATACGATTGGAGAAGAATTAAGCCTTGCTTGTTACAAGCCTGTGAAGAGGTTTTTGGGGAAACAGGCTGTCCAGAGACTGAAAGTAATTCCTATGTCTGCTAACACTGTGAAGCGTAGAATCGAAGACATGGCCGAAGATATTGAAAATCAAGCGATAGAAATGGTGAAAATTCAATGTTTTATTCAATTCAACTTGACAAATCAACAGACATAACTAAAAAGGCAGTTATCCTTTGTTTTGTGAGGTTTGAGTGTCAAGGAGAGCTAAAGGAAGAACTTCTCTGTTTGCTCAACTTGCCATATTGAACAACCAGCTCTGAGATTTTCAATGCACTTGATGGTTATTTACAGAGACATGGTACTGAATGGGAGAAATGTGTTGGGATATGCACAGATGGTGCCGCTAGCATGACCAGGCATCTTGTTTACGCACTGCATTTTATATCGTGAGCAACTTGTGGCGAAAAGAATGTCTCCAGAACTGCACGAAGTTCTCTCTGATGTAATTAAAATTGTAAATGAAATTCGGCACAAAGCGCTCAATTCTCGAATATTTGAAGCACTTTGTGAAGAAATGCGCTCTCAATACTCATCTCCTTCACGCTGAGGTGAGTTGGCTGTCGAGAGGCAAAATACTAACCGGATTGTTCAACTTGTGCCAAGAAGTCAAGTTATTTTTCCAGCAACAAAATAAATTGAAATTCCTAGATCTGTCTGACGATGATTGGCTAGCCAAGCTTGCATACCTGGCAGATATTTTTTCCTGTTAAATAGGCTAAACACGTCCTTGCAAGGACAGCTTACGGACGTGTTCACACTGCAAGGTAAAATGGATGCATTTCAAAAGAAAATATTGCTGTGGCAAACGCAGTTGGCTGAAGAAGATCTGCAAATTTTCCCAAATCTTGATGAGTATATGAAAGAAGAGGATGTCAACTAACAGGTAATAACCATTGTTCGAAAGCACTTATAGTCGCTCACAGAATCTTTTGGCCATTATTGCCCAAAGGAAGAGGACCCCAGACATGGCAATATGTGGAAAATGGATCCATTTTCGACAAAAATTGAAGATAGCAATTTGAACATGAAAGAGAAAGAAAGCCTAATATCGATCTATCATCCGACGATAGTCTCAAAGCTAAATTCCACTCGTCCTCATCAAAACATTATTTTTGGCTCTCCGTAAAAAGTGAAAACTCACCCAGTGCTGAGTGAAAAAGTCATCAAAATTTTGATTCCATTTGCAACAAATTATTTGTGTGAAAAGACATTCTTATCAGTTACGCCAATTAAAAACAAGTACTGCCATCGACTTGAAATAGAAATGGCTCTCTGTGTTGCAGTGACATCATTGGAGCCAAGAATCCATAAACTTATTTCAAATGAGCAGCAACATATATCACACTAATAATTTTGTTATAATTAAACAAGTGCAATTTCACATTAATAAAATGCAACTTTTATGATCATTATTTTATACATGTTTGTACCTTTTAAAAAAATTCATGTTAGTAGTCTGTGGGATTCAAAATTGTGAGTTTAGTGGTCCGTGAGGTGTAATAAAAAAAATTAAATTAAAACTATAACAAGCTTTTTGAATTTAAGAAGGATGAATGATTTCAGATTATAAGGTATCTTTAACATGTTCAGGTTAGGTTGAGAAGAAACTTTTTGGGGTTGTCAACCTAGTGGCGAGAGATGTTTTCTCATTCTTCCTGTTTGTGTAAACACACGCACTACAAATCATGACAAGTTCTTAGAATGAAACTGAAATGAGAGGAAGGATGTGTTTGTTTCTGTTTTCAGAAACTCTTACAGGTATAGAAACACTTAGGTGTCATTGATTATTCACAATAATGCTTCATGGTATAAACAACACCCACAAAGAGAGGGAAAAAAAATACATTTAATAAACTTACTAATTTGCTGGTTTTTTACCCAGCGTTGTAAGAGAACACAGCACTGAACTAAGGAATTGTAGAAAACAGAACTAATGTCCTTACATAGTGCCCTCTATGAGCCAGATAACCATTAAGTTAATTTAGGGAAGTCAGGCTATCATTCTTCAAAGTGACAACCTCCAAGATCTTTGGTCAAAACTCTCCTAACCTCAACATTGTTGAGGTTGGGAGAGTGCTTCAAAGCTGATGCTAATTCTAAAAATAGTCTTTCAGAATTAATTTAGCTATTTTTTTTTCTTAATATATGGGATGGGAATGTTTATTCTGTAATCTGTTTGTTGGGTGTAGGAAGGATGGAGCTTTCTAATGGCTCAGTATACTTTTCTATTTATAGACAACCCATTTATACAGGAAAGTATTTTTATAAACAATCACACTACCACCCTTCCCAACAGTATGCCATCCTCAAATGACACAGCCATTGAAACAGAACTCAGGTGCCTTTGCAACACTTGTTTAGTCAATGGCTACATCCTATATAAAATAAACTACTACATGCACCCACTATCCCTACTATACACAATTCAATTCAATTCCGTGATGTATGCCTGTCACAGTTATAACCATGCCATAATGATTTTAATTTTTGCATATTCCCATACAATTGCTCACTTTTACGATGAACATGCTACACAGATATACTGTACAAATTTTGGTAACTAGGCAAACATTCTTAAATTCTCGGATAGTTCTTGGAATACCCAAAAATGAAAGGAATGACTTACTTTTATGACCACCTGCATTGGATTACAGCCAGTTAATAACCTAAACTTGCCCTTGAGAACTATCCCCACTCAATCTACCTTTCTAGGGTCTAGCCTCTGGCCCTCCTCCCTCACTTAACCCAAACAGTGCCACGACTATAAAATCAGTTAAAAATGAACCCTGTCTGAAACATATCTACTAAAAGAAAGTGTTTCTCTGTTTGAAAAAAAAAAAAAAAGTGTTAATTATTCATGAGTTAGAATGTGGAGTAAAAAATGTTAAAGTGTAAAAAATTTTCTTTGTCTTCTTCAATAGTATCAAAGATGCATATACACACACATGTATATATATGCAGTTTGATTACAAGTTGTGTATACACACACAACTTGAAATCAGAATTGCATTTGTGATTTTCTGTATCATTAAGGCTGTTTATAAATACTAACTTTACAAAAAAACATTCTAACTAGCAATACCATTTATATTAAAAACTTTGTAAAATTACACCTGTCTGACACAGAATAGAAAAAATATACACCAAACGAATTCCAAGTTGAGCATAACACATGATAGACCACCACAAATATATTAAAAATTTCAGTGCTCATTAATCGGATTTGAATAGGATACATCAGTTTCTTCTTCTCTTCAAGGATTAGGCATTTGCCTGTTCTGGCTTCACTGGTCTTTCCATCTTGCAGCTGATCTCCCCCCCCCTCTCCCCCCTTGGTTTATATCTATCCACCTCTTTTGGTAGCTGATATCTTTCCAACATAAATGATGCACTTTCCATTTTTCTCTATATTTATTGATCCTTTCATTTACAATGTAAATATCTAGCTGTCTTCTGATGTGTTAATTTTTTATATATCCCTTAACTTATATAATATCCCTTAACTTAAACAAGTCATATGTTGCCGAATTGAAGCCTTTGGCTCTTCATATATCTAATAATTTATTAGGACACCTCTCGGCAATACTCATAGAAGGGTTGTAAGTTCTGTTCGCTACAAACTTGATATTAACTAGGTCTACCTACTCACTGATGAGACTTCAATAAAGGTTGAAACTGGTCTGGGTAGTGACCTTCTCTCATAATGTTGAACAGAAATACAGCTCCTAGGAGATAAGTTCACATTATGGGTAAATATTAAGAATAGTGATCGGAGCTTGCTCCACCTTAGACATGAGTTGCCTCAGCTTGCACTACCTTTAGGGTCAGTTGCTGCAGTATCCAGGTATTTGCTTACACTTGGAATTGCCAAACTTTATATAGTTTCTACTATATTCGGCATGAAACTCTTTGAGTTTCTTATTCGGCTAAGAAACGATATGGGATGTAATATCCCTTAACTTAAACAAGTCATATGTCACCGAATTGAAGCCTTTGGCTCTTCATATATCTAATAATTTATTAGGACACCTCTCGTCAATACTCATAGAAGGGTTGTAAGTTCTGTTCGCTACAAACTTGATATTAACTATTAACTAGGTCTACCTACTCACTGATGAGACCTCAATAAAGGTTGAAACCAGTCTGGGTAGTGACCTTCTCTCATAATGTTGAACAGAAATACAGCTCCTAGGAGCTAAGTTCACATTATGGGTAAATATCAAGAATAGTGATCGGAGCTTGCTCCACCTTAGACATGAGTTGCCTCAGCTTGCACTACCTTTAGGGTCAGTTGCTGCAGTATCCAGGTATTTGCTTACGCTTGGAATCGCCGAACTTTATATAGTTTCTACTATATTCGGCATGAAACTCTTTGAGTTTCTTATTCGGCTAAGAAACGATATGGGATGTAATATCCCTTAACTTAAACAAGTTATATGTCGCCGAATTGAAGCCTTTGGCTCTTCATATATCTAATAATATATAGTCCAATTTTGTGCATCCTTTAATTTCTCTTAATCTCATTTCTGCAGCTTGTATTTTACTTTCATCTTTCTTTTTAACAGTCTATGTTTTTGAACCATGTAACAGAATTGGAGATTGGAGTGGCCATTACTTTAGAAAATTTTAGTTGAGTTTCTTGTCTTGTTTTTTTATTCAGTGTCCTTTTAATTGTTCCACGTATTTTCTGAAATTTCTTTATTTTTTCATCTATATCTTTATCTTTTAGATATGTAATTGTGCAGCCTACATAATTAAATAATGTCACCTCATCTATTATTTTATTTTCTATGACTATTTTTGATCTAACATGATCTTGACACTTATTTGCCATGACTTGTTTCCTTTTGTGAAATTTTTAAATTGTATTGTTGGCTTATTTTGTTTAATTCATAAACTGATTTTTGAAAGTTATCTTCACTGTCTTGTAATAAAATCTGCATTCAGTATACTTCTGGTTATCCGAATACCTTGTTTTATTGTTGTTTTCCATATTTTAATAATATGATCAAAAAAAAAAAAAATATATATATATATATAGTGAATAGAGTTGGAGATAAGCTACATCCCTGTCTAGCACCTTGATTATCTTCATCTTCTTTAATTTATTACCTAACTATAACTGTATTTTTGTATCTTTATATAAACTTTGTATAGTTTGTACCAAATGTAATGGATATCCTTGTTTTTTCATTATGTTCCATAATTTTTCTCTGTGTATTTTGTCAAAAGCTTTCTCATAATCTGTGAAGGCCAGATGAGTCTCTAAATTATATTCTCATCTTTTTTTTCAATAATTTGTTTTAACACATAAATATTGTCTATACATTATCGATCTTCCATGTCTGAAATGATTTTGTTCTTCTGGGAGTAGATTGTTTGCAATATTTCTAGGTTTCTTTATTCAGGATTTTACTGTAAATTTTGTAACCTGTATTTAAGAAACTTATTCCTCTGTAATTTCCAGTCATATCTGTCCTATTTCTTAAATATAGATATAACCTTAGCTTCTGATCAATCTGATGGCACCTCACATTTCCTCTAAAAGTTATTTATTAATTTTAAGAATCTGTGGGATAAATATTCTCCACCAAATTTCCAAAGCTTTGTATTTATGCCATTTAATCTGGTTGATTTTCTAATTTTTGATACCTTTATTGCTTCTTTTAGTTTTAATCTCATTGGTTCTATATCAGTACTGATTTCTTCATTATTATTTCCTGTTATTAAATTTGGGTCATACCATAAATTCTTATAATGTTCTATCCATTGTTTGTAAGGCATCAGTTTAATTCAGCTAAATGTAAAACTTACAGTTTGTGATACACTGATGGGAAGCTGCATACTCTGTTGGAGGAAGTGCAAGAGGCAAGGGATCTTGGGGTAATGATTGATAGAAACCTGAAATTCAGGGAACATATTGCAAAGGTGGTGAAGGTAACCAGAGAATTGCTGCAATACTGAAAAGGATGCTGACCAGCAGAGATAAAAGAGTTGTCACTTCATTGAATAAAGTCCTGATCAGACCCTGTCCTGTCAGGTGTCTTCTCCCTCCAGGAGATCCGTGCCTCTCTGCTGCATTCCTCATATGAGAGATAGGTCCCGTCTTCTATATTTTTCATCCGCTCCAGTCTTTGTCTTTCTCTCCTTCTCTTTCCCTCAACAGTTCCTTTGAGAAGTGTCCTTTGTAGGCAGTTATGTCTGAAATAGCTGACTTTTCTCTTTTTAATTTCTTTTATCAGGCTCCTGTTTATGCCTACCATCTCTAGTACCTCTTCATTTGTCTTTTTTCTTTCCATGATATCCTCATAATTTATTACTACAATAAAGAGCCATGAAGGATTTATTATCCCCTTAAACTTAAAGGGATAATAAAATATTAATCCTCATAATTTTTCGCAGCATCCACATTTCAAAAGCCTCCAGTTTTTTCACACTCAGATTGGTGAGTGTCCAAGTCTCTACTCCATATAATAATGTGGACCATATGTAACATTTGGAGATTCTTAGTCTTGTTTTCAGATTTGATTCTCTAGATGTCGGTAGATTTTTCATATTGTTGAAAGTTGATCTTGCAATTTCAATCCTTTTTCTAATTTCATCTTCTGTCCTGCCATTCTCTGTGATCAAGTGTCTGAGGTATATATATGTTTGCACCTGTTCTAATTTATTTCCTTTTATATTGATGAATATTTTTTGTATTTCCTTTTCTCTTGAAATTATCATGATTTCTGTCTTTTTAAAGTTGAAACTGAAGCCAAACTGTTCACTGTACTTGAGGGTTTCATCTATAAGAGTACTGAGGTCATATTTGTTTTCAGCTAGAAGAAAAATGTCATGCATATCTTAAGTTATTAATATTTCTGCCCCCTACAGTGATTCCTTTGAGGTTACTAATTTTATTAAATATTTCTTCTGTGTACAGGTTAAAGAGAATCAGAGACAAGACACAGCCTTGTCTCACACCTTTCTGAACTGGGAATTCTTCTGAGGTCTCTCTATTTATTCTCAAAGATGCAGTCTGTTACCAGTAAAGATTGGTTATTAGCCTAATGTCTTTTCCATCCATGCCTATTTTTGAAAGGATTTCAATTAATTGTTCATGTTGAACATTGTCGAATGCCTTTTTGTAATTTATGAAACAGAAGTACACATCTTTTTGTTTTTCTAGATATCTTTCTATGATGGTTCTGATGTTGAAAATACCTTCTCTTGTACCTATATTTTCCTTGAAGCCACTTTGAGTATCATTTATTTCTATGTTTATCTTTCTTTTATTTCTTTCAAGAATAACATATAGGA
This sequence comes from Typopeltis vanoorti, assembly GCF_054136105.1. Lineage (NCBI taxonomy): Eukaryota > Metazoa > Arthropoda > Arachnida > Uropygi > Thelyphonidae > Typopeltis > Typopeltis vanoorti. The sequence continues at coordinate 44,961,127 of NC_143552.1, forward strand.
GGACTTTTGAAACTTGACTAATGAGGCTAATTGTCCTGAACTCTTCACATCTTGTAGCTTTTGTTTTTTTTTGGGAATTGGAACGAAAATTGAGTGATTAATATCTTTGGGTAGAAATCCAGTCTCGTATATCTTATTGCATAATTTTGTTAGAAATTTCAATCCTCCTTCACTGAGAGCCCTAAACCATTCTGCCAAGATATTATCTAATCCTGCAGCTTTATGTGGTTTTAGTTTTCTGACAGCATTTTCAACTTCACAAAGTAAAATGGGTGGTCCTTCTAAATCACTCTGTTTGGGAATATTATTTCTTTGTTGCTCATCAGACCACACCTGGACTACTGTGCTCAAATTTGGTTCCCAGGATTTGAAGGAAATAAATTAACCTTGGAAAGAGCACAGAGGCAGATAACAAAAATGATATTGGAACTACAATGTTAGTTATGAGGACAGTCTGGGGTATTTGGACTGCAAAGTTTGGTAGATAGAAGAAGGAGAGGTGATATGATCGAAACATTTAAACTGTTGAGGGGTAGTTGTAGGGCTGACACTGGGGAGTTTTTGGTTGGTGAAATGGGGGAAAGGAGTGAGGACAAAGGACCATCCTTGAAAATTGTGAGCAAGAGGATGGTTGAATCATGGAATGCATTGTCTGATAGGATGGTGAGAGCATGAATGGTGAATGAGTTCAAGGTATGATAGATTGAGAGCTTCTAGGGCAAGCCTTCAATGATGAGTCTTTTGACTCCAAAGAGCAGTGGTTCTTAACCTTTTAGTAGTCGTGGCCCCCTAAGTATCCTAAAATATTTTCGCAGTCCCCTAGTTTGTAGTAACATAATATATAATAATTAAACTTTTTTAAAATAGTGGTTTTACTTTCTGATTATAATGACAAAAAATCAGAAAACAGAAATCAACTTTACTTAAATATTACTGTAAAAACTTTATTGTATTTATATTTAGGAAATCAAATAATGTTCTTTGTTTGCTCATTTTATAAGGGGATAAATTTTAAGAAATAAATCAGTATTACAGCAGTGAAAGTTTCGAAAAGTAATTGCATCAAGTAGCATTTAACAACGTTGAGTTGTATGCATTCATACTAGTATTGTTTAAAACTTCAGAGAATCACTTCTATCACACGTTCACATGTCCAGTAGACGGATGTCAAAACTTGCAGTGTTGCCAGCAGCAAAAAGTCAACTTGTGCCGTAACCAAAAGAAACTACTGCATTAAACTGCATAATTCAGATTATTAATACAAAACGATACAAGTTTGAAACAAAATAATTATTTTAAGAGATTTTAAAATTTTAAAAACTAGAAACGTTCTATAAATTTTCCACGGCCCCCTAGGGGACTGCATCCCATCGGTTAAGAATCACTGCCACTGAGGTTCTGAATAATCATAGTAATAATGCAGAAGTCATATACAAGTAGTAAAAATGTGTACCTTAAAAACACCTTATTATTAAAATATTCTGGATCAGAAATCATTGTAGAAACTTATTTCACTTGATAAAAATGTGTATTATACTTGCCCAGAATTTATATTCTCATTTAACCACCCAAATAGAAAAAATATATGCTTCATATCTACATTATTTCTATAATATCCAAAGGTTATATTGACTCCAATGGACACTTTGTATCTATATAATCATAGATGTATATACATGTCAAAGCTGGTACGGTGGTTAATCCTGTTAATCCTTTATCCAAGTATAAGCAAACAAAGTTGCGGGTGAAGTATCTTGACGGCTAAGTTACATATATAGAGAAGTTATGACCTTACATTCAACCTTTGTATCTTCCTTGGTCTGGTCACTGATGAGACCTCAAGAAAGGTCGAAACCTGTGTGGGTAGCGATTCTCTCTTAATGCACAGCATTATGCACTTACAAAAGGAAGTGTGCTTCGCATTATGGAATACTAAGGCAAATGATATGAAGTCAGCAATCTCTATATACAAATAGCATAGTCATGAAGAACTTCACATGCAAACTTTGTTTGTTTACACACATGAATAAAGGATTAAATAATATAATTTCCTGGCAAATATAATTTACTTCCTAATCAAGTAATAAAAAAAAACACTTTCCACAACTATCTTTGTTCCTGTATCTATATTTAAAAATTTTAAAATTTAATTAAAATAAAATAAAATTATTATTTAATCTTTACTCTTGGTACTAGCTTGGTAGGTATCCATACCATGATATGAATAAAAGACATGTACTTCTTGTATAAAAGAAGAAATCAATAACTCCAAAGACAGAGAGGATAAGAGAGCAAGGGGCATGCTGCTAATGATATCAGATGACTTGAATCCAGTTAGAGTTCAGACCTTTGATTGTAGTACTACTACTAGCAGAATTTCGTGTGGCAGTGAGTTTGAAGCCATCTGGTGTGCAGTGGAATCTAACAAGATCAATTACATAGTGGGTTGTTGTTGTTACAAACCTGGTAGATCGGTTGCTAGTGATGAAGAAATGCATCACCAAATAGAAAAGATGAGTGTGAAATGAGTTATCATAATGGGAGACTTTAGTTATCCAAATATTGATTGGGTAGCAGTAGAATATCATTAGAAGAATGAAAATGCATTTATTGAGCTGTTGCAGGACAACTTCCTCAAGCAGCATGTGACAGAAGGAACTTGGGATCAAATAGTGTTAGATTTGATTATGTCAGAGGGTGTTTCAGTTAAAGACATAACTATTCTGCCTCCAGTTAGTGACAGTGATCATGCAGTACTCACTTGAGAAGTGACAAAGTTTATGAATGTTCTGTTCAGAAAAGGTTACATGCTGAACTACAAAAATTATGACCAACTAAGGAGTATACTGAGCTCATTGGAATGGGATTGATTGATGGATAGGAAGAATATCGATAGTGCATGGGAATTGTTTAAACTTAAATGATGCGATATCAGAATGTGTCCCGAGAGTTCGAAGAATAAATAGGGTAGGAGTCAAATGGATGTGTAATCTTATTAAGCAAGAGTTTCGTAAGAAAAGGATGATGTGGAAGGAATACAATGTGCATAAGGATGATTATAAGCAGCATGCTAGAATAGTCACAACTGTTGTACGGAAAGCAAAGTCTGAGTATGAAAAGAAATTGGCTCTGAGTGCTAGAGACAACCCACAAGAAGTCTATCAATAGCTGCAAGTAAAAGAAAGAATGAATATGAAAGAATAACTCTTCTAAATGCAGATGCAGAAGAGGTTAGTCAACTAATGAGTGCCGATTTTGTTAAAAGCTATCAGTCTGATGTAAGTGACATTGAGCTCACTGCTAACTCTTCACTGGATGAAGAAATTCAAGTGTATGGGGATGAGGTATTAGAGCTGTTGCACAAACTGAATAAGAATCCAGCAATAGGGAGCTGATGGAATATCAGCACATGTGCTAAAAGAGTGTTCAGCTGAACTGGCTATTCCTTTGACCAGGCTGTTTAATATGAGTCTAAGAACAGAGAAGATTCTGCACGAATGGAAAGAATGTACGGTAATCCCTTTGCACAAGGGTAGTGCAAAGGCCCAATGTATCCAACTATTGACCAATTAGTATCTCAGGAGTTGTGGTAAAGATTTTGGAAAATTGATTAGGGCTCGCATTCAGAAATGGGTTGACAGTGAATCTCTACTTTGCAATGAACAACATGGGTTTACAATGGGAAGGACATGTTTTAGCAACTTGCTCACATTCTATAACAATGTTACCATTGAACTAGACAAGGGGAATGGATACACCATGATACTTTTGGATTTTGCTAATGCTTTTGACAGAATACAGCATGGTAGACTGTTGCATAAATTGGAGAAAATGGGTTTGGGTTATACAATATCAGCATGGATAAGGCTGACTGACATATCAAAAAGTGGTATATGGGAGATGTCGGTCTACAAGATTTAAGGTAACCAGTGGTGTACCACAAAGATCAATGTTTGGTCTACCATTATTTAATCTGTACATTAATAATATTGAGAAGAATTTGACAAGAAACATACAGCTGTTTGTTGATGATGCAAAGATAGGTAGGGTAATCAGGAATGCTGCTGATATGCAGCGCTTGCAGAATGATTTGAAAAGGCTGGAATTGCGGGCATGGGAAAATGGATGTCGGTTCAATGTCAGCAAATGTAAAGTCATTCACTTCGGCGTGATTAGATATCCAATGTCGTATTATATTGGTGGGATTATGCTAGAAGAAACTGAAGAGGCTAGGGAGCTTGGAGTGTTAGTAGATAGAAAATTGAAGTTCAGGGTCTATGTGGCAAAGATTGCAAATACAACTCAAAAGATAATTGCAATGCTGAAATGAATGTTCACATGTAAAGATAAGGATGTCATTTTGCCTCTTTACAAATCCTGGATAAAACCTCGCTTGGTCTATTGTGCACAGGTCTGGTCTCCTGGTTTCCGTTGTGATTCTGATATATTGGAGAGAGTGAAAAGGAGAGTGCTAAAAATGATATCAGGATTGTGGAATACTGATTGAGAATAAAGATATCTTTATTCCCTTGAAAATCAGGAGGCCAGATCATATACAGCCTGATCAAGGCCTTATAAAAGGGGACTAGAGCCTCTTTGCTTCTGCATGTCAATGTCCCCCTCATCATTGCCATAATCTGTCATGATGTTCTTACAATTTTAGCAATGTGACCCCTAAGCTTCAGGTCTTTGTTCACGACTACTCCCAGATGGCTCATCTCTTCCACCTCCTTCAAAATTTTCCCATTAATTATATACTCTGTATCCCATCCTTACCTACCAAATTTCAAGACTTTATACTTTGCAATATTAATAAAGCAGTTCCTCTCAATTTCCCACTCACACAGACTATTCAGATCCTCTTTAAGGCCACAACTGCTCTACTCCTCTTAGTTGTTTTCAAATTAATGTCATCTAAAAATAATTGCATATCTCCACTTATATCCCAATATTATTAGCATATAAGTAACACTTATATCCACTTATAAGTAAACCACTTATAATCATCCCAAAACAGATACCTATTGCACATGACTAATGATCTTACTAGTTTGGGACACCATCCCACAATATACAACTCACTGATGCTTAACAACCAATCACCTAACCTACTTGCTAATCGATTATCTAATCCTATATGTTCTGTTTAATTACCAGCTTATCGTGTGGCAATCTATCAAAGGTAGTTGGAAATCCAAATATACCACTATATATAAGTATATCCTCCTTGACCAATGCTTAAACATGACATTTCCCCTTAACAAACTCATGCTGACCATCACACAGAATATTGTTATTATCAACTCAATTCTGAATCCTAGCCCTCACCAACCTCTCCAACACCCTAACCACAACCACACACACACACATATTGGCCTATAATTTCTAGCCTCAGTCTTATCTCCTTCGTGAAGAGGTACAATTTTTATCCTCCCTCCACTAATTTATCCTCCCTCCACACCCCCATTGCATGAGGGCTTGCCTCATGCAATGGGGCTCTTGTTAAACAATGCCAAAAGTAGTGTTTACCTTGTGCATTCATTCAAGATATGAAGTGACATGTTGTCCAGCCCTACTGCCTTATTAACACCAAGTTTAATTATTCATACATCTTCTCAGTCACCACTATCAGTACCTCCTTCACCATAACCTCTAAGCTCAAGTTACACACTACGATGTCATATTCATTAGGATGAAATAGCTTGATAAGCTGCTCATTCCATACTCAACTATATCCTTTGCAGCATTTTCATCCACTAACATTATCCTTCCATAAGCCAGCTGTGATGCAGCTATGCCATATCATGCTGATCCCAAGCCAAAGTAAATAGGTGAGTGTTGAGTGAAGGGCTAGCAAACCCATCCTTGTAAAAAAGTACTTTGGTATGGAAACCAGGACCACAGAAATCTCTGATCAAAATGTAATACTAAATGAAGATGAACTGTTGAGAACGACATCTCCTAGCAAAAGCTCTTATGGAGAAATTAGGGAATTGAGGAATACAACAGAAAATTGGGACAAGACCCAAACTATTTGGGAAAAAAAAAAAAAATTGGACGTTGGGTTGTGAGGACTAAGTATGAAACATCAAAAGCAGCCAACATAGCCAAAGAAATGAAAGAATACAAAATTGAAATATTGGTAATAAGTGAGACAAGATGGAATGGACAGGGATTGTTCCAGTTGAGTTTAGGAGAAACAAATATAAGGATATGCACATGCCAAAGGAGTGGCAATAATGATGTCCAGTAAAGCAAGAACTGCAATGATAGAATGGAAACCAATTAGAGAAAAATGCATAAGAGCAAGATTTAACTGAAGATTCTATAAAGTGACAATTATAAATGCACCAACTAATAATGCAGATGAAAAAGAAAAATATGAATTTTATGATATATTACAAAAAACAATAGATGACAAATCCTAGTGCTATAATTATGGGGATCTAAATGCTAAAATAGGACATGATTGTACAGAGAGAGAAATGATAATGGGAAAAGAAGGTATAGGAAATATAAATGAAAATGGAGGGATGTTACTGGATTACTGCATAGCAAATGAATTATTAATAGGAGGATCCATCTTTAAGCATAAAAATATACATAAGATGAACCAGATGGAAGAGAGAACATCAAGACAGAGAGAGAGAGAGAGAGAAACAAGAAAGAACCAGATGGAAAAACATATAATCAATTTGATCATATAATGATACAATTCTAATGGAAAGGATCTCTATTGAACGTGAGATCAATGAGGAGCAGATGCTTATACAGACCATTTTTTTAGTAATAGGAGAAATTAAAATAAGATTAATGAACATAAAGAAAGTATTGGGCAAAAATAGAATGTATAATGGAAATGAACTAAAGAATATGGAAACTAAAAGAAAATATGCGGTAGTTCTTAGTCAGACCAGAACAAACAAAGAATTCAGAAGAACTGAAGAAATATGGACAAGTATTAAAAACAAACCATTTTTATAACATAAAAAATACTAGGGGTGCATAGAAAAAGAGACAAGAAATAAAGAAATACAAAATAATAATAATATCAGCTCACATGAAAAATATAAAGAAATACATAAAGAGATTAAGAAAAATACAAGAAAAGATAAGAGAGTTTATTGAAAACCTATTAAATGAGGCAGAAATTGCAGCTAAGAGAGATGATACTAAAACATTATATATTATTAAGAGAACAATGGCAGGCAAGAAAAGAAGAGATATTATTAAAGACAACCAAGGAAATAAAATAAACATAAACAATAATAAAAAGAAAACAGAATGATGGGTAGAATACTTCAAAGGGATAATGAATAGAGAAAAACCTGAAAAAGAAATTCAAATACCAAAAAGAAAAGAAGTATATTAAAAATAGACACAAAAGAAATTTAAAAAAAGTGAAATACAAAAAAATACTAAAATAATGTAAAAATAGAAAAGCAGCTGGTATACCAAATGAACTATTAAAAGCAGATCAGATATAGGTTTAATGGTGATATACTCTATCAATTTCTTAACCAAATATAGATGTAGGAAGAATGGCCAGATGAATGGAGTATTGGGTTAAAAAAAAAAAAAAAAAAAAAAAAAAAAAAAAAAAAAAAGATTTAAACTGATTGAAATAATTGGAGAGGAATAATAACATTATTATAATAATAATATTAGAATAATATTAGAAAGAATAAAAAAAAATAGCTAAGAAGCTAACAGAAACAAAATCAGGATTTAGAGCCAACTAAATCCTGCTTTTGTTTGCATTTATCATCATTCATGGCAATAAAACAATCTCCAAAAATCTATACTACTCACTACATTTCATTTTTGTGCTATGCATTGCATTTTGTCTTCATTTACCATAAGATGCAATTATACAAAAATTGTGACCAAACCAACATCCTCAAAAAACACCTTCAAGTCTCAAATCACTGAAATTTCACTAATTTCATTGAAATGTGTGCCATTTTTCCAATATCGTAGTCAAATATTTTAAATGAAATTAAAAACATAATATAACATGCATGGACAAATAGTGAAGGAAAATCATGGATAATAGAGTGGATGTGATGATGTTTGTTGATATCTATCAATGAATGAATATCCTATTAAACAGAAAATAATATTTTTATAGTAATATGAATGTTACTACATGTAAAAGCAAAAAAAAAAAAGGATAAATAAATATTTAAATTTTACTTTTAATTATTAACTTTATTAATAAATATATCTGGATTACAAAAATAGAAGAACATAAAATCATCTCACATGAACTTTGGAGAGAGCCCTTTTCATTAACATCAATTCCAGATGTATCAGTAAGGACTGCATCATAACCAACCAGTCTAGAATGTTCTGAATCTGGTATATAACAGCTTTGTGGAAGTGGTATCTGCCGAATCCACTTTTCTACCCTTCGGCTCACCAGCATGAAGGCAATGTAAGTCACATAGAACAGTAAAAATATAAGAGATTCAATCCTGTTAGGAAGAGAGGGCAAAAACATATTATTATTTTATTATTATTATTATTAAACAAGACCTCATGGAGTCAAAGACTCATCTGGGAGGTCCTTTTATCACACACACATTTCATCATACCTTGTCTTAAACACACTCAAACTCCTTGCAGACACCACACTCTCATCAGGCAAGGCATTCCAATCATTCACAACTCTGCACGAAAAAAACCTGCCTCTCACTCCCCTACTCACACCCTCTTTATACAGTTTCCAGGGATGACCTCTGGTTCTCCCCTGATCTCCCACTATTCTCTGTAGAACTTCTCCACCATTGATCTTATAACAAACCCTTACCAACTTGTAGGTCTCTATCATATCTCCCCTCTTCCTTCTCTCCACCAGACTCTGCAAATTACATCTTCTCAATCTTTCCTCATACTCAACATTCCAGAGGTCAGAAACTACCTTAGTCAGTCGCCTTTGGACCCTTTCCAACATCTCTTCATCCTTCTGAAAACCCGGTGACCAACTCTGGGCACAATAGTCCATGTGTGGCCTAATCAAAGCCTTATACAATGGAACAAGAATCTCCCTACCTCTACACGGCAGTGTCCTCCGTGTCATTCCCATAAGTCTTTGTGTTGTCTTCACAATTTTGGCGATGTGTCCCCTAAATTTTAGATCCTTATCCACTATCACCCCCCAGATCTCTTATTTCCTCTATTTCCAATAATATATTCTCACCAAGCATAAATTCTGCATCCCATCTTTGTTTTCCAAATTTTAAAACCTTACATTTTGCAAAATTGAACTCACATCCCCATTTGCTTGCCCAATCACTCAATTTATTCAAGTCTTCTTGCAAGGCCACAACATCTTCACTACTCTTTATGGTTCGTTCCAACTTTGCATCACCTGCAAACAACTGAATATCTCCATCCAAATCTTCGTCAATATCATTAATATACAAGTTAAATAGTAATGGCCCTAAAACAGACCCCTGAGGCACTCCACTAGTGACTTTCCTTTTCCTGGATATCGCACCCCCATACACAACTTGTTGATACCTATCAGATAGCCAGTCTCCAATCCAATGCACTAATCTAATATCCAACCCCATCTGCTCTAGTTTGACTGTCAACTTATCATGAGGTACTCTATCAGAAGCCTTTGCGAAATCCAAGTATATTACTGTGTATCCTTCTCCTCTGTCCAAGGAAGAGTCACTTTATTGTAATAAGTAAGTAGATTACTAAAACATGACCTCCCTTTAGCAAATCCATGCTATCCATCAAAGATTATACCATTGTTGTCAACCCAACTCTGGATCCTAGTTCTCACAAGCTTCTCCAACAACTTAACCAGAACACCTGACACAGAGATAGGCATACAGTTTGATGCTTGAGTTTGATCACCTCTTTTATGAAGTGGCACAATCCTGCCCTCCTTCCACTCTTTAGGAACTTGACCAAGTGCAAGACTCATATTAAAAAAATATGTCAAGGCAGGTGTCAACTCTCTGGCACATTCCTTCAGAATACACGGTGATATATTATCAAGTCCCACAGCCTTATTTATATCTAGTTTACTCAACTCCTCAAACACCTCTTGCTCACTTACAGTCAGTCTCTCCTCCCCATCATCAAACTGCTCTCAATCTCTCCATGAAGTCACATTCACAAGATTGAAAGATCTTTATGAACTGCTCATTAAGTATCTCCACCACACATTCTGCAACACCTGTCTTTATACCATTTCCTCCAATCAATGTCATCCTTCCATAATCATTCTTTCTTTTGCTGGCTACATATCGAAAGACCTCCCTAGGATTCTTTTTCGCTTCATTAGCTAACTACTGTTCATACCTCTCTTTAGCTACTCTCACCAATCAAGTCACCCTCCTTGCCTGGTCTTTGTAGACCTCATGAAATTGGTTACTTCCACTTCTCTTATGCTGCCTCCACAATGCCCTTTTTCTCTGTATCGCATGCTTAATCTCTTTATTCATCCATCTCACACCTACCTTATTTAACCTTCTCGCCCGTGGAATACATTTAGACATTGCATCTACTAGTTTTTGAAAATCCCCCAAGCTGCATTGATCTTTTTTCCAGCTAACTCCTCATTCCATGCTACACCTGCAAGCTGTCTCCTGAGCTCTTCATAATCACCCCCCTTGTAGTTCCACATATACCCCTTTTTTTACAGGGGTCCTTGCACTGCTGGCAACCACCGAGGTAATCACCTCATGGTCACTTTCACCAATTGATCGATGATTTGACACCTCATTTATCATTACATCCTCTGATGAGATGACCAAATCCAAGACCCTTAATCCTCGTGTGCCCTCTGTTACATACTGTCTAAGGTAGTTATCCGTCAAAAACTCAAGAAACTCATTTTCTTTACTGCCAGTTGCTATCTCTTCATTCCAGTCTATATAGCCATAATTAAAATCACCCATAATGATCACATTTTTCTTATTTGCTTGGCTTATTTGACTATACATTTCACTATCACCACCATCCACATTACCAGGTCTATAACAACATCCCACCAAGTATTTGATTCTATTCACCTCTCTCACACCATACTGCCTCAAAGCCACTGGCCCTATTTCCCTCTTGCATCTCTACTTTCTATGGACATAACTCTTTTTCTATCATCAATAGCACTCCCCCTCCCTTTTTTTACCACTTCCATCCTCACGAAACACATCATAACCTTTCCATCTCTATTCCTGTCAGGATGTGGTCCTCATCTAACCATGTCTCACTTATTCCGACAATCTTTGGGTGAACAGACGCAATTAGTGCAACCATTTCATCTGCTGTGTTTCTTATACTTCTAGCATTGGTATACAAACACAACAGCTCATTTCTGGATCTACAGCTAGTTCCACTGATACCACTCACTCGATGTGATCTCTCTATGCTGGACTGGGGCCATTTCCCTTTCTGCTTCTTCATTTTAGAACCCTTTGCAATTCCATCTGTTTCCTCTTGATCCCTGGTCATCCCATTTCTTTCCTGCCTACAGATGCTCTCACCTCCTCTTGGAGCATCCACCTTTCTCACACTGTGTACCCTGTCCACCCTGAGCCTCCCCATTTCCCTGCTCCTCTTGCACACCCATTCTCTCATTTTCTATACTCATACCACTCACTTCCTCATTCATATCCACTTCTTCAATCTCTCTCCTGTCTTACTCTCCTGCTCTTCCACATCACTCCCCTCTCGATCTGATTCATTCTCTCTATTCACTTCTCTACCTTCCAGCAGCAGTCTCTCCAAGCGACTCACACCATAACCACTCAAATGCAGTCCATCGCTCCCATACAGCTCACTTCGTCCCTCAAACTCATTCCACACATTAACAAACTGTACTCCCATCTCCTCACACATTTCAGCCAGAATATCATTCATAATCCTTGCTCTCCATCTCATTTCACCACAATCATACCTAGGTAACACACTGACTACCCTTCCTGTCACACTATTCACTTTTATCTTTCCAAGCAGCTCCTGGTATTCATTTTGACATGCTCTTTGTTCTCTCTCAAATCATTTGTACCAATTAATACTATTAACTCTTTTGCTCGCTTCCGCCTCATATCCAATGCCTCAATCACTCTACTCATTTTACTGCCATTTTATCCTCTAGCACATCTTTAATAATGGAGTTGCCATACAATGCCACTCGCTCATCTTTCATTAACTCTTTCATGCCATCATGATTTATTTTAATAGTTTTGATCTGAATTCTCTTAATTTCATTCCGCATCCATTTCATTTCTTGCCTCATCCAATCCAATCCACTTTCCGAATCTCGCGACACATTCTCTCTATCATTAAATCTTTCTAACTCTCGACCCCCCTCTTCTCACTTTCCCTCTCATTCATCCTTTGTTTCCGTACTTTCACTCCAACATACGTCCAACTTTCACTATCATTCTTCTCACTTTCACTCTCATTTATCTTTCTTTGTTTCCGTACTTTCGGACTAACATGCATCCAACTTTCGCTATCATTCTTCTCACTTTTACTGTGTTCATTTTTCTTTGTTTCAGTACTTTCAGTCCAACATGCGTCCAACTTTCGCCATCATTCATTCTTTTTTCGCTATCATTTATTCTTTCGATTTTTTTCACTTGCGATTTCTGCATCACGCCATTTCTGCTTTCATTCGTTCTCTAAATTTCGTTTCTTTCCGCCTCACTTTCATCCCTTTTAACATCCGTTACGGTTTTCAAATTACTCTTTTTCTTTTTTCCTGATTTTTCAACACTTTTTTCACCTCTCTTTCTCACCATCCTTCTCTTTCAAATGTGCACTCACGACACAATCGGTACTAACACTTTCTGTCATCAATTTCATATTTGCATTCATCAGTTCCTCGTTCAGGTCACACTTCGCACACACCCTTCTTCCATCCGCACTAAACATCCACAAATCATTTATGTAATCGAAGGAATACATATAACAGACCTCACACTTAACGAAGCAACTGAAATCTAAATTAAAATCATGGAATGACAATGCCGCCGCCATTTTTTTTTTTTTCTCTCTGCAGGTTACTAGGTCTAATAATAACGATTTTGTAATTTAGTTCAGGCAAGAAAAATCCCCCACACTAATAATACCGGTAGCGCACAACGTTTACAGCCGCTCTTACTCAAACAATTATGCATATATACTAAATTATTCCTAGTAAAACTTATCTAATTCAGGAGCTCTTCAAATCGTGTCCACAGCGCTTGGCTCACTAGCGCCCTCTCCCTGACACCCTGATATTATGAGCAAAAGTTTAAATACATGTGTACATAAATGAGGTCACATCATTCCATGACAATTACTTTGTAAGAGTTCTATGAGATATACAGGGTGTTAGGGATAAATTTGACAGTTTCGTAAGGAAAAAGAAAATCTTCTTTGTATCTATTAAATTTAATGAATTGACAAAAAAACATTACAGGCAGAGTTAATTACAATACTATCAACAAGATTTACTCAAAATAACCACCATTAGCATCGATCACAGCTTCAATCCTGCTTCGGAACCTCGAACAAGCTGATGCTACAGTCTCCCTGGGAAGGGCCGCAAAAACTGTTTTAATTTTATCCATTAACTGGGCTTTTGTATTACTGGAAGTGCGATTGGTGTCTTTTTCAACTGCGCCCCATACAAAATAATCCATGGGGTTAAGGTCTGGGGAGTTTGGAGGCCAAACATTTGGACTGGTGAAGTCGTAGAAATTTTCAGACAACCATTTTTGACTTTTCCCAGAGGTGTGGCAAGGGGCCGAATCCTGCTGCCATACATACGGCCTACCATTGGCTACCCTTGTTATCCAGGGCTTGACTACAGTGTTTAGCAACTCCACGTAGCCATCTGAAGTCAACCTGAGGCCCTCTTGGAAAAAATGCGGAATTCTGCTGTACGAACGCAATCAGATCGTCTGCTAGGGATCTTTCTTCTTGCTACATCCTCGTAGTCACCATTGCAAGTCTCTAGTTCATGCCTGATTGTTTTTACTGTATTCAGGGAGCATTGGGCAGCAGTCGAAATATCCTTATTTTGATGGTCGGCACGAATCATCATGATACAAGTTATTCTCTTCCATGATTCAGGTGGGTTCCAGCTATCCATCCTTTCTGACATCTTGTATATGAATGAAGAAGGGTCCAACCTTTTAAATGAAGAGAAGTGTGTGTTAATACATGTAACTTACGGAAAAATATAATTAATTATAAATATGTCAAATTTATCCCGAACACCCTGTATGTGCTAACACAATCTGTGAAGAATTTTTTTTTAAATCCTGAAATGGGAAAAAAAAAGAATCTATTTGTAAAAATATTCTTACATGATGGAATGCTTTATCAATACAATTCCCTCTTTTGTTTCAGCTAATCTAGATAAATTTTGCTTCAGCAAAAAGTTTTCTTCATAATTGATATAACTAATAAGATATATTAATAGTCCTAAGAACTGGTACTTTCTGTTGTTTAATGTAGTCCATTAATTTTTTTTTCTCCCCAGTTTATTACTATTATTACATGACACCTCAAAGGAGTCCAAAGACTTATTGAGGAAGGGCACCCACTCTACAACTCTCCATCTCCACCACTTAATCCACCAGCTACAGTGAACTGTCTTTACCATCATCACCTACACCAACACCATCTACTGCCCACTAGTACTTTTTGTATGTAAATTGTATGTGTCCTCAAGGCCGATTTGTCTTGTGTGGAATGAAAAACCCGAGTTCCAGTAGGAAAAACCCTGCTACCTCTATATGAGATCGGTTAACTCACCTTCAATTAAAAAAAAAAAAAAAAATCATATATAAAGATTCCTGTCGTAATGATGAAAATCAAAGTTATGCCTTTACCAATCGAAGGACACAATGTATCGTCATTCTTCCTATTACTCTATGAAGATGCTGCATAATAAAATGAACTAAATTATTTATGGATGAAAGGAACTACTCTGAGCCATAACCTTTGGTTGATATATAACAGGGGTAGCCAACTATGCATCCTTTTGGAGCCAAAATAATTCCGGTAAAACTTAGAAGAGCCGCAACCTTTGATCGATGCGATGATATGAAAGTGAGTGAGTGTGTGCATGGTGAGGTTGTAACAAGCTTGTAAAAACTGTTTTGACTAATTACATAGATAATTTAAGGAGCTTACTAAGAAAATGGATACAAGAAAGGCCTCTACTAATAAATAACTAAATTATTGTGTTTTGACTTTAAATTATTTTAACTGTTCAAAATAAGCTTCATTTAATGTGTTTCGAATTATTTTTTTTTTATTACCATAATTTTAATTAATCCTGTTTTTCTTTTCTCTTTTTTTATTTTGTTTCTCTTTTTTGTCTCCTCCTCTTTCCTTTTGTTTATTTTTTCCTGGTAGATCATGAACAGACGTGTGGATGCGAGCCACGTTGTGGCCACCCCGATATATAATCCTTTCTTTTAGTGTTACACTGTGATCTGCATTCATTTTCGAAATTATGGATTTTACAACTTTGTTATAACTAATGCTTTTAATTATCCCGACGTTTCGATCTTCATCTGGAGCATACACAAATATACAAGACAAGCTGAGTTACATTACAAATTGTAAGCTACAGAAACAATGATTTGATCACATGTTATTCTATTGGCATGACCTCTAGTGAAAAAAAAAAAAAAAAAATTATAAATTACATCAAGCTAGATTTAATTTAAGATAACATGAATAAACATTTTTTCTTATAGATAGTTTTCTTTCAGTAACAATGATGTCCTGTTTTTAGTATTAAAATTGTTATTTTTGATTTAGGATCCTGAATTTACTACAGTCCTGTTTATAGTTGTTCTTAGAGAGGAAGGTTCCGTGGATCAAATATATGCCTTCTATATGTATGGGATTTTTAGACCTTCATTATTGTTCAGATTGGGGTGGTTGATAATGATATCACAGGCTTCCTTAAATTTGCATTCATACCTTGTTTTGGTGTGATGTAGACAACTAGTGCTTTTCCAGTCAATTCTATGTAAGATGTTCAGGGCATGATCAGAAAGGCCAGCTCACCATAATTATTATATTTAATGTGTCGTTTATGTTCTTTTTGTCTGATAGGAATTGTCCATTCTGTTTCTCCTATATATGGTATGTTACAGGTGCAATGAATGCGGTATACTCCAGGGTGGGCCATCGGGGGGGAGTGGGTCTTTGGAAGAGTTGAGTAAGCTTTTTAATTTTGCAGGGGGTTTAAAGGTGGCTTTGAGGTTGTATTTTTGTACTCTGTTTATTTTGTCTGATGTCCCTTTAATGTAGGGCAGTGGTCGCCAAAGTGGTCGATATCGATCCCCAGGGGTCGATAGAAAAAAATATACGACATCATTGTATGGGTAATATTTAATTCAGTTAACTTGAATTATCTCCATCCTGAATGACAATGCAATTAAGAATGAATCGTGGGAACAGCGACATGAATAGGACCTGTAAGATGGAGCAAGGTCATGAAAATAGTTACGGAGGCCAATGAAGTAAGCCAAAATGACGCATTTACCAACAAGCGTCTTTATTGCTTATCCTATTATAATTACGTAATAGTAAAATAGAGGGGGTCGATAAAATGTCAAGAACCTCTTCAAGGGGTCGACGGTCAAAGTTTGGCGACCCCTGATGTAGGGAATGGTTATAGTTTTGTTGTAGTCTGGTTTGTCTGTCTTTCAGTGCCTGTTCACTGGAGCAGATTTTCAGAGCCCTGTTTTTTTGAGTATTGATGACACCTAGTTTTTGTGTTGGGTGGTGGTAGGAGTTTATGTGTATATATTGGCCAGCATGTGTCGGTTTTCGGTAAACCATGAAGGAAAGATTGCCAGAAGGAAGACGTGTGACAAGCGTATCTAGAAACGGATATATAATAAGATGTCAGTATATAATAGAAACTGTTCAGTTACGATGAATTACTGCATGAAGAAAGATTAGTTTACAGTTACAGCACCACCTTAAACTGTATAGTTTAAGGTGGTGCTGTATTTCATTTTAGTTTATTTTTTTACTTTTTTATGTGTCTCCCACCCACAAAAAGTTATAACCCTTTATTTATTATATTTTTTACATAATCTAGAAACCTTGCTCTAGAGACTAAATATGGAATAAAATAAATTAAAGATGCCAAGAAATTATATTCTTGGTTCGTGTACATATTCTGGTAAGACTTAGAAGATCTGCAACCTTTGACTGATGTGATGGTATGGGAGTAAGTGAGTATGCACATTATAAAGTATAATCAATAATTTCATCCTTTATCCAAGTGTAAGCAAATAAAATTTGTGTGCAAAGTCACTTCACAACTGGCTGCTTGTATATAGAGACTAATGACTTCACATCAATTGCCTTAGTATTCCATAATGCAATGCACATATTCTTATGGACATATGTAATGATATGCATTATGGGAAGGGCCACTACCCAGACTGATTTTGACCTTTATCAAGGTCTCATCAATGGCAGCCACTGCATTATGGGATACTAAGGCAATTGATGTGAAGTCATTAGCCTCTATATACAAGTAACCCAGTCACGAAGTGACTTCATGGCAAACTTTGTTTGCTTACACTTGAATAAAGGATGAAAACAAGAATATAATTTCTTAGAGTCTTTAATTTACAGTATAATCAAGTGGAAAAACGTTCAATATCTATCTCTAATCCTGAGTATTTGAATAACAAGTGTGACACCTTTTGGCTACTGGTATATGGAAATATGACTTCTGCATTGCTTCAACCTTGGTATCACTTCTAGGTCTTTATATATGCATAGTTATAGTGCATCATCGCTTGTCAGTAATGCATGATCAGCTAACAGTTATTGTATATTGTATTTTTTAAAGAATATTTTAATCCCAGGAGGACTCACTTCCGTGCTTCAACCTTTAGATGTATCAATAAACAAACCAATCAAAGGATTTATGAGGGAAAAATGGGTCAATTGGATGCAATCTCCAAATTTTGAGGAAACGTGTACAGGTAGGAGAAAGAAGGCCACAGTTTCACAGGTGTGTGAATGGGTAAAGAGTTCATGGAATGAAGTGAAACCTGAAATTATTATAAATTCTTTTCAAAAGTGTATGGAGGATGAGTTATTATTTCAAGAAAGCAAAGACTCGGTTTCTGATAAAGAATAAAGTTAAAAAAATTTTGAGAATGAAGATGAATAAAGATTTGAAAAGAAGATTAATGGAATTCATAAAAATTATTTTCTTCATATTATTATACGTTAGATTTTTTAATGATTTGATGATTTTTTAAGAATAATTTTTTAATCTAATAAACAGATGTATTAACATTTAAAATTAAAAAATATATATATTTACAAGAAAAATTTGATGCATAATCATGCATCTCATACTGTAAAGAATATTTTTTTTCCAAAAATTCGACATGAAAAATGTGACGTGTCCAATACAACGGAGTGGCTTCTTCTTCATCAAATTCCTGATATGTACCCTCAAGGGGTATACAGGATACAATAGTACTACATGAAAAACTTGCATCATTACTAACTTCCTATCTACAATTTTCCTCCAAATCAATCTGTTACCTTTCAATACTCCAACATTATCAGATCTTATATTTCTATTTTCTAAGGCACTTTTTACTCTATCAATCCACCTATATCTTGGTCTTCCTCTAGGTCTTTTTTCTGCACCTGGCAGAGAACACTTGTTTTGCTAATCTTTCCTCTCCCATTCTGTTTACGTGACCATACCACCTGAGATTAGCTCTGCTAACACATTCCTGGATGCTAACAATGTTAAGTTCTTTCCTAATATCCTCATTTTTAATATGATATTGCCACTGATGCTACCCATTCATGCCTCTAATCTTTCTCAGGACTCTCATATCTGTGGTCACTAGTCTTTGATCAAGTGTTTTATTTCTAACCCAGCTCTCAGATCTGTAAGTTAAAATTGGTTTGAACACTGTCTTGTGATGGTCTTATAAGGTGAAAAATATGGTATATAGTTAGCCAGTGCAATTTTTTTTTGGTCCAGGCGATACCAAGAAGTTAAAAAGGAATTTATTCAACTATCAAATAAGCATTTGAGCTTCCAGTCTTAAAATTCTACTACTTAATTAAGCAAAACAGTTTCAAAAATCTATGAAATATTGCAGACCAATCACACGTGTGCAGACCTTCACTGGTACTACCTGGGTTTTCATCTTCCCCTGTTTAGAGTAAATGATTATAAAGGTCTAAAAGCTGAGATTGTTCCTGAATACAACATTCTGTGCTTAGCTCTAATCCTGCTACAACACTCTAGCACTGACATTCTTTCCATGAAAAAAAAGTAAAATTTGGTATAAAGAAATCTTGAATCTCTTTTGTCACAAACTTTCACAGTTGGGTACTGACAACAACACTTTGTTTCATAACTTATTGAAGTTCCAAGGAAACTTAAGAGAATTGCATATGGTTGCCTTCCAGTCAGTACCATCCAATGGAGGTACTTTCACATTGGCGATCCAATCTTTGACCAATTGGAAACTGTATAACATGCATTCTACAGCTGCCTTCTTGTCCTACATATTTGGAACAGATTATGTAATGTGTTAGGCATTTCATTACTTACAACAGAACAGGTTTTTTTTTTTTTTTTTGCAGTATCCACCACCTGTCAGCAATGGGAAGAGAATTTTGATTTTTATAAATGAATTAAAATACCATTTATGGAAGGTTAGAAAGAAACATGGATTTCAAAACCAGCAATATGACATCCAAATGATTTATAATATTGTATTGTGGAAATTTTATTGTTCAGTCAGACGATTTTTGTATTTAGAAAGAAACATTCTAAGAGATATCAAATTTTTGGTTAGGTGGTGGAGACCACCCACATTATGCAATATTCACCAGGGGAAGATAAAATTCTATCTATTTTTGCTATTAGAGGTTTTTTAAATGGTTCCATCCTCTTAATTCAATGTGGTCTTATGGTCAATTGCAGAATTGGAGAGCAATCCCAGGCAGAGAAGGCCAACTCAAGGCAGTAAGGCTAACTAACCACCTAGATATCAGTCATTTTTGCACTTGGTTTTCATCTAAATGAGATTGATGAAAATGAAAAACTGATAGCCTTAAGCTGAGGCCTTTTCTCTATCTCTCATTGCTATCGATCTGTCTCTTCTTTCTCCTAATACTATTAGGCTGTCTTGCACCCCTATACTAACTATTTAGGCCTATGATAAGCATACTTTTTCAATAAAGGTCAAAACCGATCTGGGTAATGGCCCTTCCCAT
Organism: Typopeltis vanoorti; assembly: GCF_054136105.1. Classification (NCBI taxonomy): domain Eukaryota; kingdom Metazoa; phylum Arthropoda; class Arachnida; order Uropygi; family Thelyphonidae; genus Typopeltis; species Typopeltis vanoorti. The sequence goes on from NC_143552.1 coordinate 44,981,392, forward strand.
AATGCATAGCATTATGCATGTCAATAAGGATATGTGCATTGCATTATTGGATACTAAGGTAATTGATGTGAAGTCATTAGCCTCTATGCAGGTAGCCCAGTCGTAAAGTGACTTCACGTGTAAACTTTGTTTACATGTTGGATAAAGGATGAAACCGAGAATATAATTTCTTGGCATCTTTAATTTATAGTATAACCAAGTGGAAAAACTTTCAACGATTAAATATAGAAGTTTTTCATGCCACTTTGGGCTTCCAATAAGCAGAGTAGTGATTTCAACACTGGATGAGAAATTTGCCTACCACCTAAAAACAATCATAAACATCCATGCCCATGGTGAGATTTGATCCAGCAGCTTGGTGGGTGAAGAATAGGTATATTAACTACTCAACCAACCAGGATGGCAAATAATGTTCTGTTTAGCTGCATTTATATTACGGGCAGATTTTTGTTGTGTTTATTTTTCTTGGCATTGGAAGGAAACCAAAGTAGGAAGAGAATGGAAACAAAGAATTGCCTCTAATTCTTTGTTTCCAAAGAATTAAGGCAAAGACATGTTTGTACAGGAATGCCACATCAACCATATGAAATGTGCAGAAAATGAGGCCAATACTATTAGGTTTATTTGTAAGCACTACTTAGAAATAGATGAATTAAAGCAAATCCTGTACATAGCAAGAAGTAGGTCTGGAATGGCATAGTGCACTAAAACAAACTTTGGAAGGAGAGAATGATTAAAATGTTTCCTAGATATCATATTAGTTTATGACAGCATGTAAATTGTAAAAATTGTTTACCTGAAGAGAAGTGATAACTGCTAAGGTTTGAAGATATGGTGGCTGAGTTATCTAGTGAACTAGTTTCAGTGGAAAGTGATTCTAGCAGGAGATAAATTATAGTACTGAAAGTGATAAATGGGTAGTAATTTAATCATAATTTGAGTAAAAAAAAAAAACTAGTTTTGGAGGATGAATTCAATGGAAAAAAGAATTCTAATAAGCAGGGTCCCCATTTGTTGGCTATGTGTTAGATACAGATTTTACTTTTAACTGCTGATATTAAAATCTATGGCAATTACAATTTAAGAAATGTCAGGAATTAATGATAATGTTACTTGAGTATGTTGACCCAGCAGTTAAGTCAGTGATTTAAATAAAGATGCAAAAAGAGCCAAAAGCCTTTTGGCTCTTTATTTTAGCAAAGATGCAAAGCTTGGTAAAGTAGAGAATTATTCAAAAGACCACAGTTCACTACCAGATGATCTTAAAAGATTGGAAGAGTGGATAAGAAAGTGGGATTTAAAATGTATGCAATTTGCTAACAAGCTAGTATTTAATGGAAATAAGTCAAATGGCTTTGAAAGAATTAATAAATATAAGAATATGGAAACACTCTTACAAATTGGAAAGTTAGAATATATATAAAGAGAGAAATCGACAGATTATAATAGCCATACTAGGAATTAGTGGAATGAGATGGAATGGAACTGAAGACTTCTGGAGTGGTGACTATAGAATCATCTATTCAGGTGATGTGAAAGCAAAAAACGGAGTTGCAATAGTCCTCAATAAGAATGGAGAAGAGTAATTAATTCAGCAAATATAGCAACAGACTGATAATGGTAAAACTCAGAGCAAAACCAACAAATATAATAATAATACAAGCATACATGGCTACCAGTGACCACAGTGATAACAAAGCTGAAAAAATATTGATAGATATTGAGTATTTGATAAAAACTTGCCAAAAGTGTTGACAATCTCATTGTCATTGGTAATTAGAATGCAGTCATTGGAGAAGGAAAAGATAATAGAGAGGTGGAAAAATATGGACTGGGATGCCAAAATGACAAAGGTGATAAGCAGAGCCGGCGCTAGGGTCTTTACCGCCCGCATGCAATGCGGGCGGTAAAGCTATCTAAGCACCCCCTGTAATGATCCGGGCATGTGTGGTTCTTTTAAGATAATAAAAATTTAAATTATTTGAAATTTCTTAAATAAATTTTGACAGAACTGCCACATGTTGGTTCGCTAAATGTAATGAACCGGGGGTGTTGACTACGCAGGATAATCGTTAAAAACCCGAATATTCCAAAAATTCTCAAAAGTTAAAGCATTTGATAAAGCCACTTCACTTCAATCATTGAATATAATGATACAGGGATCATTATATTCAATGTAAAATGTTTTAATAATTTTTATAAGTGGAACTATCTTTTAGGAAAATAAAAGAAACTCAAGAAAGAATTCAGAAATAATTAGAACATTTAATAAAAGTATTCAAAAAATAACATCTTTACAGAATAACAGAAAATAAATTAAATTACATAAATATAGTTGGAATTTTTTTAATTAAAATTTTAGGATTTTTGATTTAATATTCATAAAATTAGAAATAATGGTCTTAACGTCTAATTCCGCACATATATCATTTTCAATAGCTATTAACGCCAAATTAACAAGCCTTTTTTGTGACATACTTGTTCTTAAGTAGGTTTTAAATTAAAACCTACTTTTAATCAATTTCAACTTGGAAAAGGAACGTTCACCGCTCGCTACACTAACAGGTAAGGTTAATAGTATTCTTAAAGCAATTGAAAAGTTAGGGAAAGATAAATTATTGGACACAATAAAATTAAGAATATCAAAAGGGTTTTGAATATTTAAATTATCCTTCCGAAAAATATCCCGGAAAGCACATAACTCGTCATATAGTTCTATTGCGTTTACGTCTTTATTGTCACCGTCCTTCAAGAGAATCTCTAAATCGTCACAATTTTTTCGTAAATCTTTGTTATTAATTTGTAGTAATCTATTCAATAAATTGAAATTATCATAATATGTTTTCAGTTGTTCAAAACATTCTATTAACGAACACATTGCAATGTCTAGAAGTGTATAAAACACATTCACTCTGAATTTATCTTCTGGCGATTGTGGCATTTCGCCATGATGCTCGTAGTCAAATTGTCGTGTCTTCTTTTGTCGTCGGACTTCCGTGCCAGTTTTAAATTCTTTTCTCCGTCCACCTCTTCACTCAGTTCTTTTGCTGCTTTAGAACTTCTTTAAAATTTGTATCTGATACTCTTGTAAGAATATTTTTAAGTTTTTGATAGATTCTAAAGCAAGTGTAATGTTCATATTTTTGTCTTGAAGCATTTTACTCTCAGGGTTTATTCTCTTAAGTAAATCATGCCCAGTTATAAGAGAGCAAATAAATTTGTAGACTTTTATTTTAGAACATAATGTTTGTGCTTCATGCTGAGTTTCTTTATTAAAATTTTCATTATTTAAAATTTCAAAAAGTGCATCGTAAATTTCTCCTAACTGATATTGTAGAGGGCGGATTGCATTAATTTTACTTTCCCATCGCATATCTGATGGCTGTTTCAATGTTAATTTTTTTACAAACTTTAAAAGGATTGCCCAACGTTTGTGAGAGAATGAAAAGAAATTGTATATTTCTTGAATAATTGCAAAGAAACTAATCGTATCTGCATTCACTTTGGCTGCATCGTTAATGATTAAATTTAGAGTATGAGCAGCACATGGCACGTAAAAAGCTCAAGGATTTTTGTTCAAAAGCAAATTTTGGAGCCCATATTTTTTCCCTTTCATATTTGCCCCATTGTCATACCCTTGACCTCGCATGTCTTCAATGGGAATGTTCCATTTTTCCAGTTGTTCCATTATTGTTGCACATAAACCACGTCCTGTGGAATTTGATATATCTGCAAAACCTGAAAAGTTTTCCCTGATCTTGACAATTCCATTGTCACAGGAATAATAATGGTCATTTGTTCTGTTTTACTTACATCAGGTGTGCAGTCTAAAATTATGGAATAATATTTAGATTTTCGAATTGATAATAAAATTGTATCCCTGATTGTGTTACTTAAAGTTTCCAATATTTCATTTTGACTGGCTTTACTCAAATAGTGTACTCTATTGTTTCGTTGTAGGGTCCTTTCAACATGATTTTCCATAACGGGATCAAACTTCGCAAACAATTCGACTAATTTTAAAAAATTGCCATTATTCCTTTCATATAATTTATGAGATGATTCGCGAAAAGCTAAATTTTGGCTACCAAGGAATTTTATAATTTCAATCAAGCGTTCTAAAACACTCATCCAATGTTTCTTTTCCATTGAGTCTCTCAATCAATAGTAGTTTTGTTTTTTAAATTTTTATCAACTTCCTTCCATTTTAAGAAATTTTTCATGTGAGTTAAACTAGTCTCACGAATATGCAAAGTTGTAGAAAGTTTATTTTTCACTTGGTTAGAGTATAATAAATTTAGTTTAATCCTTTATCCAAGTGTGAGCAAACAAAGTTTGCGCCTGAAAGTATCTTCAGGACTGGGTTAAGGTGGTACAACACCAGGGCAACTCGTTGCAAAGGTGGAGCAAGCTACCAACACTCCTATCTCAGTATCTCCTATAATGCAAAACACATCTCCTTGCGGATATGTCTAATACTATGCATTAAGGGAAGGGCCACTACCCAGACTAGTTTCGACCTTTAGTGTTGTTAAACCGTTAAAGGTCGTTAAACGACCTTTAATGTCGTTAAAGGTCGAAACTAGTCTGGGTAGTGGCCCTTCCCTTAATGCATAGCATTAGACATATCCGCAAGGAGATGTGTTTTGCATTATAGGAGATACTGAGATAGGAGTGTTGGTAGCTTGCTCCACCTTTGCAACGAGTTGCCCTGGTGTTGTACCACCTTAACCCAGTCCTGAAGATACTTTCAGGCGCAAACTTTGTTTGCTCACACTTGGATAAAGGATTAAACTAAATTTATTATATGCAAAGTTGTACTTACATTTCTCCAATTGTTATAACTTTCTACAAGACTACTTGATTCGGTAGGTGCGAAAGGTTTGCAACAAAAGCAAAAAACAGAATTTAAAGTTTCGGAATAAATGAGCCATGTTCTTGGCACGAGGTCACCATTTTCCATTTTTCTATTATAATACGTGTCGCCAAATTTACGACCATATGTATCTCTGGGATATATTAAAGTTTTCTTTTGAACAGGCCCCATTTCAATTAAAACAACTCGTAATTTTTCATCAATATTTCCCCATTCACCTGGATCTTCTAAATTTACAGAGACTAACAATGTGTTAGTTTCGTGGTCAACTACAACTAAGTCTTCTCCTAACTGTTTTTCACTTAAATCATGCGTCTTGTTATCTTGTTCAATAGTTGCAATAGTACTTTCATGCAAACTGGATGATGTATCAACTCTGATTTCTGATTTATCGAGTTGGTTACAATCTGCATCAGAATATTTTAATATTTTAACAAATTTATTAAGAGCCCCAGTTTGTTTCTTAACATCTGCTTCTTTCGCAGCATGACGCTTACGATTTTGTGCACTGGATAACTTTTTTTTAATTTTTGATTCCATTTCTATTTTATACTCACAAGAAATTATTACACAACACGACACAGAGACGAAATAATAGTCCGCACTACGCTACTGTCAGTAGCCTGCTGAGATGTGTACCATATGACTGGTTAACTAGCAACAAATGTTTTGTACGAAAATTCGGTTCTGCACATAAAAACCGTTCACCATTTCACTTTAGATAGACTGCAGTGGACACAACATTCTACAGGCAAGCATTTAGCCTGCTCTCGCTGCAAAATTGTAAACAGCCGGCTGATCAAAGAGGTGGCAATATATACAATTTTTTTTAAATTTTTATTCGGTGTATCCGACCTTATTTATTTTAATATTGATCATTCTAAGAATTTTTTGTTTTCATGATAAAAATTTTGTTTCTTAAAAATTAACTTATGAACAGTGCCCCGGCGCCCCCTTCGTAGTGGCGCCCGCATGCCCGCTTCCGCTGGCCCTGGTGATAAGCTTCTACAGTTCTGCAACCAATTTTATCTGATAATCACCAATGCCTGGTTTTGAGGTACCAAAAAAAAAATAATAAAAGTATATATTTGGAAAATGCCAGGGGGATACAGGAAGGTACCAAATAATTATATTATGACAAGAAATAGATATAAAAATCAAGTAAAATCATGCAGAGTTACTGGAGCTGAAGTAGACAGTAACCACAATTTGGTTTTATTGAAATGTAGTTTGAAATTCAAAAAACTGTCAGAATCAAGGAAAAGGTCCAAATGGAATATAGATAACTAGAAAATAGAGGAAAACCATAGAATCGATAAACAGAAGACTGATGAAAGCAGAAAGAAACACAGAAGGAAAGCAGACCCATTTTAAGAGCACAATCAGCAAGGCAGGTAAAAAACAAGTTAAAAAAAAAGCCCTGGATCACTCAAGACATTATATACCTAAAAATGAAAGAAGAAACTACAAAACCTATCCACACGAAGAAAGTAAGGGAAAATATAAACTAAAAAACATGATAAACAGAAAATGCAAATCTGCAAAAGAACAGTAGTATATAGAGAAGCGCAAAGAAATAGAAGATTTAACCAAGACTGGGAGAATCAATAAAGCACATAACATTATAAAAAGAATGAGACTGAGAAAAACAAGTACAGTTATTAAAAATAAACATAGGAGCATTTTTATAGATAAGGAATAAATTTCTGAAAGATGGAAAGAGTACTTAGAAGAAATCTATAAAGGAAAAGATCTAAACAAGGCCACAGAAGATAAGAAAAAGGCTTGATGCAGAATAAACTGGTCCAACCATAATACAAGATGAATTTGAATGGACATTAAACAAACTGTCTTCTAACAAGGCACCAGGCATCGATAACATTCCCTCAGAATTAATAGAATATTCAGGAAATACAACTAAATCATGCTTATTCAAGATCATAAAGGATATATATGAAACTGGAATCATTCCCAAAGACTTCATACAATGCTCTGTCATCCTCATTCCTAAAATAAATAATGTAGACAAGTGTGAAAAATCATCAAACAATATGTCTACTATCATATGTTTCAAAAATATTACTAAAAGTTATACAAAAAAAGATTAACATATAAGGCCAAAGAATATATCAGCACTGACCAGTTTGGGTTCAGTAAACAACAAGGAACAAGAGATGAAATCCTAGCTCTTAGAACGATTACAGAGAGGAGAAAAAGACTCATTTTTATTTTTTCAAGAAGTAAAAATACTCTGATATTTTCCTTGACCTGGAGAAAGCCTTTGATAGTCTTGACTGCAACTAAATGTTTCAAATCTTAAAAACAATAACGATAGACTGGAGAGATAGAAGCCTCATATTTAATCTCTGCCAGCATCAAGCAGCCCTAATAGAAACAATAAACAGCAAAGATATGTATAGGTGTAAGACAAGAGTGTCCTTTTTCTCCAATACTGTTTTCATCTCTACTTTGAAGAAGCAATAAACAAATTAACAGAACTATAAAGAAACAGGAATTAAGATAAATGGAATTGAAATTAAATGGCTACAATTTGCTGATGATATGGCAGTTATTACTGATAATAAAGACAAACTGAAATCCACCTGGTAATTTTCACACAGTACAACATAAAAATTACAAGAAAGCTAAACTACTAATCACAAATAAAGGAAATCCCATGAAAATAAACTTGGAAATAAATAACTCAATACAACAAGTAACTTCCTTTAAATACCTTGGGAGTCTCATCACATAAGATAGTAGAAGCCAATCAGATTAGCCAAAAAGATATTCTACACTAGAAGAAATATTTTTTGGCTAATCTGATTGGCCAATGCATCCAACTAAAAAAGAGACTGGTGAAAACATACATATGAAGCACAGCATTACATAGTTGTGAGGCTTGGACTTTAACAAAACACAACTGACACAAAAAAGTCGGATACATTTAAACTTTGGTGCTGGAGAAGGATGGTTCAAGAAGAGTTGTTACTACTGAACCACATCAATAACGGGGGGGGGGGGAGCCTAAGACATGGAGGATTGCTTACAAAAATAATGGAGGGAACAGTACAAAGAAAGAAGCCAAGAGGCAGACTAAGAATCTCTTATATAAACAACTTAACAATAATAACTGAAGGAGCTACAAGCTATGAAAAAATAAAAAGGAGAGCATAGGATAGCACACTATGACATACTGCTGCCACCGACCAATCTTTGGATTGATGCACCCAAGAAGAAGAAGAGGAGGAGAAGAATTTAGGTATTTTGGTTGGTAGGGAATTTAAGTTTAAGAATCATATTGGTAAGGCAACTAATGCAATTCAGCAGTTTTAATTAAAAAAAATAAAGCTTCACTTACAGGAGAAGGAAAGAAAGCAATATCACTATACATATCTCTGGTCAAGGTAATATTGAATTACACCTTGCAACTTTGGCCACATAGCTCTTTAATAGCAATCAATGATTTCAATAATTATCAGGAAAAGGGAAAAAACAAAGGAAGATAATCTTCTTGAAAGGTAGTCATTCAAGTAAATAGAGTGATGGGAAATTGGACAGTGACACTTATTTGTGCTTGTTGTCCCACAAAGATTCCATTAAAAAAGAAGAGGAATTTTTCAAGTCATCAGAGAAGGCAGCTGACATATAGAAAACATTGGTCCTTTTTGAAAATCTAAACAGCAGAGTAGAAAAGGAATACCAGACACAGAAATGTTTTGGGAAATTTCTGAGAAAAGCTAATAAAAACAATAAGTACCTGTAGGATTTCTGTTCATGGATTACCCCTTACTAATAACATGTTCCAACACGAAGATGGGCACAAATTCACATGGTGAGAAGACAAAAAAAATAAGAATAATCTCAGGAACTAGGTTACTGCTGATAGCATATCTTTTCATGCTTGTTCACAACTTAAGTATACGGGAGATTTGAAACAGGAAATGATCACCATTTAGTTTTGAGCAGTATGAAAATTGAATATCATATTGAAAAGAAAACGCATTTCTGGCCTCCAATAAGCAAGGTGGTAATTTACACTAATTCAAGACTTTCACTAATTAAATGTGCTATTTAAAGATGCTAATTAAAGACTTTCACTAATAATCATACCACATCACAAGGTTTGAATCTCTGGATTCAAACCTTGTGATTCTCTGCTATCTTAAAGTAAAATTCTGGTCATGACAACTCCTATTTGTCCTAAATCCTTCTTGTTCGCCAATTTCATCTTTCATAACTATAAACTGCAGAAGTTTAATAGCAAATGTTTTCTTGAACATGCAGTAATCCTTAAAATTCTTCCATTCAATTTAATTTTATAAATTGGAATACTGAGTGCAACTAATCCAATCATTTGGGATTTAACTTCCAAAAAAAAAAATATATATATATATATATATATATATATATATATATATATAATTATATCATCATTATCAAATTCCTGACATGTACCCTCAAGGGGTGTATAGGATATGATAGTACTACATGAAAAATTTACATCATTACTAACTTCCTCTCTACAATTTTCCTCTAAATCAGTCTGTTACTTGTCGAGACTCCAATCTTATCATTATCAGATCTTACATTTCTATTGTCTAAGGCACTTTGTACCGTATCAATCCACCTATATCTTGGTTTTCCTCTGGGTCGTTTTTCTGCCAACCTGGCAGAGAACACTTGTTTTGCTAATATTTCCTTGCCCATTCTGTTTAAGTGACCATACCACCTGAGATTAGCTCTGCTAACGCATTCCTGGATGCTGACAATGTCAAGTTCTTTCCTAATATCCTCATTTTTAATATGATATTGCCATTGATGCCATCTGTTCATGCCTCTAATCTTTCTCAGGACTCTCATATCTGTGGTTTCTAGTCTTTGGTCAAGTGTTTTACTTCTGATCTAGCACTCAGATCCATAAGTTAAAACTGGTTTGAACACTGTCTTGTATACAGCTAATTTAGTGTTCTGATTAATTTCTCTCTTATTCCATATGAATTTATTCAGTTGACTTCCTACCATACTAGCTTTGTTGATTCTGTTGTCTATTTCTATTTAATTTACCATCTTTAGTAAATATCGTGCCTAAGTAGCTGAAACGTTTTACTTGTTCCACAGGTTCCCCATTCACAACAACACAGTTGACATTTTCAACAATTCTACCTAGTTTCATTGTCTTTTTCTTTTTAATGCTGACCATCATACCATATCTATTACAACAGTTATTCAATTTAGTCAGGGAATCTTGCAAACTTGTAGCGGATTTATTTAGAAGTATAACATCGTCTGCATAAAGCAAAGAGCTGACATTAACATCTCAAATTCTGATATCATGTTTAATACCACTTTCCTTCATAATGTGATCCATATAGATAAGGAATAACAGAGGGAATAATGTACATCCTTGTCTCACACCAGATTTAACATTAAACTATCTTCCTGTACTTCCTTCAATTCTAACTGCTGACTTACAACTCAAATAAAGACTAAGTATTGCTTGATATAATGCCCCATTGACATCATATAACCGTAGCGTATTGAATAGCTTCTCTCTTGGCACCTTGTCATATGCCTTTTCCAGATCAACAAAACTTAAATACAGATCTTTGTTATATTCCCATGCTTTCTCGACTATTTGTCGTAAAGTGAAGATCTCATCCTGACAGCCTCTATTTGGCCTGAATCCAGCTTGTTCTTCACCAAGCTTTTCTTCCACAATTCTTCTCAACCGTTTCTCAAGTATACTTGCATAGATCTTGCCAGGAACACTCAGTAGGGAAATACCTCTGTAATTCTCACATGCAGTTTTATTTCCCTTTTTATATATGGGTACTATTAGAGCTCTACTCCAATCAATGGGAATTCGTCCCTCTGTCCAGGCTTTCTGAACTATGCAGTGCAGCCACTGTAAGACTTTTATACCACCATACTTCAGCATTTCTGGTCGAATATCATCTACTCCTGCTGCCTTTCCACATTTCAAGCCTTTGATGGCTTTTTCTACTTCAAGTATGGATATGTATTCCTGACTGCATGCATGGTCAGTGTTTTTTACCACTGTGCTATCATCACTGCTTGTTACTTTTAGCAGTTTTTCAAAGTAATTACTGCATACTTCAAGGATATATTTTTCTCCTGTTTTCTTGTCATCTCTAACTCCTTTTAGAGCACTCTTTCCTCCATTTCTACGCTTCTTCAACAACCTCGAGAATATCTTACCATCTTCTTGATATTTATTTTCTATGTTCTTACCAAAGTCCTCCCATGACTTTTGTTTAGCTACTTTTACACAGTGTTTCACTTTCTTACATTTGTCTCTGTATTCTCTAAGAGCAAAAGCTGACTTATTTGCCAGGAACTTTTGATATGCTTTCTTCTTTTCCTTCACTGCCTCTTTAACTTCCTGTGTCCACCATGGAGTTCTGATTTTTCTATCCTTGCAGATAACCTCACCACATGCCTCTCTGTCTGAATCAATCAGGGTTTTCTTCAAGGCTTGCCACTGAATCTCCAAGGTTTGGTTCCTGTTCTCAAACTCTTTCATTTTTTCCTTCAATAATCTTTGTGAATTTTAGTCTACAGTTCCCACCTGAGAGCTGCTCAACTTTTATTTGCTTTAAAACTTTCTTACATGTTATTCTTTTCAATATGAAATTCAATTTCATCCTGCTCAAGACTAAATAGTGATCGCTTCCAATTTCAAATCCTCTGTACACTCTGGTGTCCTGCACCAAGGATAAAACATCACTATCAACAATAACATAGTCAATGAAACTTTTCTTATTCCTTGCCTCTTCTCTCCATGTGAATTTGTGCACATTTTTATGTTGGAACATGGCGTTAGTAATAACCAGTCCATGTCCTGAGCAGAAATCCAACAAGTATTTGCCATTATTATTAGCTTTGTTCTTTTCTACAAATTTTCCCAAAATATTTTTGTATGTCTGACAATCATTTCCTACTCTGCTATTTAGATCCCCCAACAAGGACCAAGTTTTCCTTTTTCATTGTATGAGTTACTTTTTCTAAAGTATCAAAAAATTCCTCCACTTCTACCTTAGTAGAACCTTCTGTGGGACCATAGACACAAATAAGTCTCGTTGTCATATTTCCCATTCTGATATTTGCCCACATCACTCTACTTGAAACTGCCTGACATTCAAGAAGATTAGCCTCATATTTTGTGTTGAATACTATGGCTACTCCTTCTTTTCCTTGATTGTCATTTCCTGAATATAACATTTTGTATTTATTGCCCAGAAAGATCTCACCAGTTTTTGTCTTTTTTGTTTCAGTCACCCCTATTACGTCGATCTGGTACTTATCTAATTCCTCAGCTAGCTCCATTTCTTTGCCATTCAGGCTTCTTATGTTGATATTACCGATCTTTAACTCTGGTGATGTTAAGTTGGGGGTGTGCTTTCAGATTTGTTCCAGTAGCTGACTTTTCGCTGTTCGCCCTGGTTCGCTGCTGAAAACAACGGGGCCTTGTTTAACAGGGTGACGCCCCAGCTGGCATGAAATTTTGTCATGTTGTATCATCATTTTGTATATTGGTTTAAGCCAATAAGAATACAATTTGGTCGGCTAAATCCCAAATTGCCAGCCCATTCTCATTCGTTCAGTATCCAGGTAGGTACCCAACAGGGTGCACCACGAGAAGGTGAGAATTGGACATTAGGTCATAAGCCCTGGTTGGTTCTCCACATTCCTTTAAAGGCTATGTGGTGGAGGTCTCCTCTCAGTTATATAGCTTTGACCTTTAAGCACCCCATATAATTATATATATATATATTATATATATATATACAGTAATCTCTCGACTTATGTCGGGGTTCCATTCCATTCAGCAGGATGTAAGCTGGTCAGACGTAAGTAAATACATTATATCAACACAGTTATAAGTTAGGGACTTAACCGTAATAAGTATACTGTCATTTTAATTTTTAAACCCAATAAAATTTTTGTATAATATTGTGCATTACTGCCACTATAAAACAGGAGAATAATCACCCAAATCTTCCTCCATAAACACATCTTCACTACCTTCCCTTCATGAAGAACCAGGCTGCAGCACTTCTGGTGTAACCTTTGTTTTTTTGATGAAAATGTCCAATGTGCTTTGCTTATTCCCCTTCTTCTTTTCATCATAAGTTTGTTTATAGCAAGCAAACACATCGTGTACTTTCCTTTCTACTAATAAGTAGCGTTCAACATTGGGGTCTTCAGCCATTTTCAGAACATGGCTAACTGCAGAGAACAACATTTCTGCAAGATGCTTCACTGTGAATTGTTTAACTACCTCTTCTTGTTTCTCTTTTCTCTCTTCCTTTTCTTCCTCTTTCTTCCAATTCTTCAGGGGCACTTTCTATGAGTTGAATTGTCATTATTATTCACTTCAAGATTCAGATTGTTTGCTAGGTCCACTATTTCTTCACTCAATTTACAAAGGTCTTCATTTTTTTTCACAACTTCGAAAATCGTGCACAAATTTTTTTAATTATCTTTTTCCATATGCGACTCATACATTGAGAAGTCACTTTGTCCCAAGCAACAGCAATATTTTTAATAGCATATAAATATTGAATGTTTTCCAGAATTGCATGAGAGTCTGATAATTTCCTTCAGTGGCAGAAATGGATTGTGAAAAAAAGTTCTCTGTAGATAACAAGCCTTAAACATTGCAAGAACTCCCTGATCCATTGGTTAGATCAATGAAGTAGTGTTTGGAGAGAGAAACATGACCTTGATCTTGGGTGAAGATCACCGATGTAAGGTGGATGACATGGAGCTAATTAATAAAATTAATATTTTATTAATCTAGAATTAATAAAATTTAAATTTTACATTTTCTTTCACAAATAGCTTCACTCACATAACAGTCGATTAAGGCATCCTCAAACAATTATTGAGTCATCCATTACTTCTTATTGCTCCAATAATGAACTTGAAGAGTATGCTTCCTAATGTTTATGAAGGCTTGTGGATTCTCACTGTGCCATATCACAAATGGTTTCAGTTTATATCTAGCCACGTTAACCCCTAACAGAATCCTAATATGGTCTTTAAGAGCTTTGAAACCAGGCATAGATTTTAGCTTTTTGTGGATGAATGTCTGCTCAGGCATTTTTTTTCCCAAAACAAGAGGAGGTCTCATCCATATTAAATATTTGCTATGGCAAATAATTTTCCTCCATAATAATTTTATCTAATTTCTCCACAAACTCTTTGGCAGCCTTCTCATTGGCACTTGCAGATTCACCATACATTTTCACATTATGCAACAATGCTAAACGTTGCTTGAATCTCATGAAACAACTGGGCATTGAATTCATAGTTGTAATTGGGCCCTGCTTTATTCTTCAACATGTTGAAGAGCCTTAGTGCCTTAGCAGTTATGGTCATAGTGCTAAGGGTTATGCACATTTGGTTCAGGTCCTCTATCCATGATGCAAGTAGCTTTTCCATATCACCGATAGGGATATGGAAAAGCTACTATCGTCGATTAAATCAAAGCAGATCCATTCACAGCATCTACGATTTTATCCTTATTTTTCAAAATGGTCGTCACTGTAGAATAAGACCATTCAAAGTCATGTGCGATCATACTGACGGGCTTACCAGCTTCATGTTGCTTGATAACTTTCAACTTCGGATCAAGTTCAATTTTTAGCCTCTTTTTCTGTGATTCTTCACTAGGTTTTTTGATTTGGTGTATAGGAGTCATGTTGCACAAAATAATTCGAAATATTTAAAAATTAATACACAAATAACCTATTTCTCAAACACAATATCAACAGAGGAACTGTTGAAGACACATGCCAATTGCTGAGGGAGGTTGCTGCTGAATGTGCTGTTGCCACTGTGCATGATGCATTGTTGCTAAATAGAAACCTTTTTACTTTACACTCGCTTGCATCTTGTTTGAAAGTATAGTCGAAAGTGTTATTTATTCCTTTATGGGATCAAAGATGTATCTTCAAGCAGATGTAACTCGAGGGATGCCCGTGTGTATGTGTGTGTGTGTGTGTGTGTGTGTAGAGAGAGAGAGAGAGAGAGAGAGATCGCTTCAGGGTCAAAGCAGAATAACTGGGAGGAAACAATAATGATCAATGAAAAGAAGGAAGGAAGGAGTAGCGATCGCATTCAGCACCAAACATGAAGATAAATTTTTTGATTGGAAGGCAGTTTCAAGTAGAATTATGTAGGCAAACTTCATAATTCTACTTTACCTTAATATTTACTTTAATATTTAAGTAAATATTAAGTATATTTACTTAATATAAAAGTTAATATAAATATTAACTTTTATATTAAGTAAACTTAATATAAAAGTTAATATTAAGTTTACTTAATATTAACAATCTCAGTCGGTTTGATACACTTTTGTATCAAACCGACTGAGATTGTTAATATTAAGTAAACTTAGGAAATCTGTATTTAGAATTGATAATGTCTGTGTAGAATAAGCAAAGGGAAATTGTGTCTCAGGACCGAAATTGTTATTATTCAATGTGCTTAAGAGATATATGTATTAGAACCATGTCAAAACAGTTCGAAGTTGCGGTGACCAATCGGCCGTGGCTAAGAGTATGACGTAGTCACCGAGAGAGGGCACTCGCATTTGTAATATAAGGCGCGGCGCGAGACTCAAACGCTCTCTGGTTTTCTGTTCCTGCGCTCCCGTCCAAATCCTGGATAGCTACGGAAGCTTGTCGCTGGTGCCCAGCAATAATCTCCCGGTTGCTGTTGTACCGAGTCGAGTAAAGCCACCAAAGGAATGAAGTCAGAATTCCAGTAAAGAGCCGTTGGTAAGCTATGCCAACGTGAGGTCAGCGAAGGGCAACCTTCGAGGATAGTGGAAGTAAGTCACTGATGCCACAGAAACACGTGGTGAGAAAATACGGAAGTGAAAGCATGGAGGGGAGTCACGGAAACTCCATGAAAAGAAAAAGATGGTAATGTACAATTTTTCATACTCATTATAGAATTGTAATCGTAAAAGGAATAGGAGCCAAGGAATTAAGGAGCTCCACACATTAACTTATCCATAGTGCCTAAAAGACTGCTTGGACTGATCTGTCTGTGTCAAATAAGCTGGTGCCACTCTAAGCTTGTGCCGAGAAAGGAACCTACCCTTCGAACTGTTTGTCAGGAAGAATCTATATGATATAATGTTAGATATTAGCCTGAATTTTAATTAAGTTGTGGGGGGGGGGGATAGAGCTTGAGCACGAGTTAGAATATTTTCCATGTTAAAATACAAGATGGAATGTCTGACATACTTTGTATAAAGATTGTATATAATTGTGCTTAGAAATTGTGCACTGAGTAACCCTGTATGGAATAATCGAGTCTGAACATAATAACATAGCAGAGATATAGAATTGTTTCATTTAAACATAAGAATTGAAATTTTGGATATCTTAACCTAAAGGGGTGGGGGTTCAGACTCTCTAGCATTGAAATTATTACTTAAAGTGTATCTATGCAAGTGTTTATAGTAAATGTATTTCTTTATGTCAAAGTTCATGAGTCTGTTGTGTCTGAGATTGAATTACCACTTATAAAACTTTCGGACCTGTATGAGTGAAGGGGGAAGCAATTTACGTAAGAAAGAAAGAAAGGGGGGGGGGAGCCACGACTGCACATCACGTGATCCCTTTGTTATTTAACGTTACTTATTTGAGTATCAGAATTTAGTTGCCGGCTGGCGCAGTCATTCTAAACAAAATATAAATTTGTGGGCAATGAAATAACTGATATACATGAGAGATAAATAATACATACAGAATAATACAACATAAGAATAAAAAGTAAAAGTGATGAGACGGGACGTAACACTCTTTATTCTCTTTATGATTTGCCTACATGTTGACTACAGTGCACATATTTGGTCACATGAGTTTCTTGGGGATCAAGAGGTTGTGGAGAGAATTCAGAAATGAGTGACCAAGCTGGAGTAAGAGGTCTGTGAAATGTACCCTATGAGGATAGATTGAGGGTGTGTGTGGATTGCAGAGTTCAGATGACAGGCAAAAGAGAGAGAATATGATAGAAACTTAAGTTACTAAAGGGATACTGTAAGATTGACACAGAAGAAAATTTTTGATACATGGGGAATAGAGGGAAAACAAGGGGCCAGTCACACTTGGTAGCTGTCTAAGAGTGTGGTTAGCAAGGGTGTGTGTGGACTAGGTTCTTTTCTTGGAGAGTGGTGAATGAGTGGAATAGGTTGCTCGAGGTAGTTGTGAATGTCCCAACAGTGAATAGATTTAAGGAGATGTATTATAGGTATTGTGTTAATGAGTAGAGTGCATCTCCTGCGATGAGTCTTTTGACTCCATGGAGTGCCCATATAAATAATAATAATATTAGAATTGTGGATGTTAAACTTAGCTCTTTGCTTTATGCAGAGGATGTTGTAACCCTAACACTTCTATGCAAGTCTCCAGGATTCTCTAAACTGAATAACAGCTGTAACAAATTTGGCTTGAAAATTAGCAATAAAAAGACAAAAACTATGAAAATAGACAAAAACATAAATAACTTTAGCTGCATTCTCAATGGAGAATCAATAAAACAAGTAAAATATTTCAGCTATAAAGGAAAGATTTTAGTGAAGATAGCAAATTAAATTTGGAATTAGACAACAGAATAAGCAAAGCTGGTATTTAAGGAAACTAGGTGAGTAAATTTATATGGAATATGAGAGAAATTAGCCATAACACTAAACTAGTAGTATAAAAGATGGTGTTCAAACTAGTTTAAGTTAGGGATCTGAGAGTTGGGTTAGAAAATAAGCACTTGATCAAAGACTAGAGACCATAGATATAAGAGTTTCAAGAAAGATTATGGGAGTGACCAGATAGCATCAATGGTAGAATAATATTTAAAAATGAAGACAGTAGGAAGGAACTTGACAATGTTAGCAAAACAGGTGTTTTATGCCAAGATAGCAGGAAAACATTAGATATTGGAGTGTTCACAAGTAATAGTCTAATTTGAGGAAAATTGTTGGTAGGGGATTAATAATAATGTAAACTTAATCATGTAATGCTGTCACAGTAGGCTGAACATCCCATAAAGGTACATATCAGGAAATTGATGATGAAGAGGAGGAATGGCATCAATGGTAGAATCATATTTAAAAATGAAGAAAGGAACTTAACATTGTTAACATTCAAGAATGTGTAAGCAGAGCTAATCTAAGGTGGTATGGATACTTAAATAGAATGGATGAGGAAAGGTTAGCAAAACAGGCATTCGATGCCAAGATGGCAGGAAAGAGACCAAGAGGAAGACCTAGGTCTAGGTGGATTGATTCAGTCAGAAGTGCCATAGAAGCACAAAATGTTAGATATGACAATATTGGAGTGCTTGCAAATAACAGACTAATTTGGAGGAAAATTGTTGATAAGAGATTAATAATGCATTCTCTTGCTATCATTTATTATTGTAAGAAATCATGTCAATTTTTACATCTAATACAGATATTTGATATTATTATGTCTAATACTGATGAATATGCAGACTTCTGACCAGTAAAAATCAATTATAAAGAGAAATACATTGGTTTTGTTTGCCATAATAATATCAAATATCTGTGCCAAAACTAGTTGGTTTCATTTTTATATTATTGTGGCCACATAAGCCCAATGCATTTCTCTTTATACTATGAAGTATTATGCATTACATATAATACTATACGGTGATGATGTTTGATCATCATCATCACTGATAGCCTTGATTTCTTGTGTGGTTAAAGTCCAAGACAGGACTGAAAATTTTTACTGATCTTTCCAACCAATGACTGCATGACAAAGAATAATGCAAAATATTATGATATTATAAGCTGATGCAACTTGATTAACATCTCTGCAATTGATAAACTGATTTGTGCCATGAAAAATAAATGTAACTTTCAAAACAAATTAAATTTGAAACTGCATTCCAAGTGTTGCCAGAATGTTCTAGCTGTCAAATGCATCATTATGAACTATTTTTATTTATTTTATGTTGAGACCATACACAAGAGGTTGGTTGATCAACCTATAGTACATTAGTACTGTGTATGGGTAGTGGGTTGAAAAAAGAGAAACTTGTTTGCACTTGATTTAAATGACTGTATATTGTATTATTCGGGAAGCACAACAGGGGGAAGATCGTTCCACAGTACAGAAGTTGCAGAGATGGAGGAGGGTGGAAAAAAAATTTGTTCTGTGGGGTTTCAAGGTACACTGTGAAGGGATGTTGAGAGGCAGCTGCAAGTGTTCCAACGAGCTTAGTACTAAGTGGGAGAATTATTGATGCTATTTTAGATGAACATTTCCCATGGAAATATTTGTAGAATACACATATTGCAGAAACCAAACATCTGTGCAAAAGTGGGGGGAGTAAGTTGGTAAGAGGTGGGTCATTAACAAGTCTAATTGCTCTCCTCTGTATTGAGTCAAGCATTTCGAGGGAGATTTTAGGGGCCCTACCCCATATGTGAGCGAGAACAGTATTCAATAGCTGGGTGGATTTGTATAAGGTTAACAGCTGTTTAGGGGTGAATCCTAGTTTTTTAGAAGCTGAGGATGCAATTGGTTGTGATGTGTTTATGCCAGGAGAGGTTTGACGTCAGAATTCCAAGAAGAGAAATCTTAAATTGTCTGGAAATTTGAGTGTTGTCAAAAATAATACTGGGAGAAAATAATTCTTTTTTATGAGTATAGTATGGTCAATTGTAGTATAGTTGTTGATATGAGGAGTGTAACTGAACTTCCTAATTGTTTTTTATTGCATAATATGACTATACCTGAAGAGATAGCAGAACGAACTATTTATGGAATAGTTTGTATGACTGCTTCACAAAAAAAAAATTTAAGTGAAATAAATCATGAAGCACAGCAAGAGAAATAAAAAATAAATAAAAATAGAAAAATAAATCACTATATATTTTTATACATAAAGTAAAAAAAAAAATATATTTAAAGATGTTCTTAAGCAGAATATGTCACAAGGCTCAAAAATTAAGCACTATGATTTAAAGATTTAAAATTCTTTACTTATTTCTTCATTCAATCAATTTGGTATTTATAAGTAAACATTGTTCTTAAATATAAGTAATCCTGACTTCTGTTTCAGTTAAGTATAATTCTTTTCTACTATCTATTTTTTTTTTTTTTCAAGTTTGCAAAAATGGTCTCCAAGTAAACAGATTGTTTATTTCAAAGGAAGTAATGTACTCCTTAGCAGAGTACTTCAAGTAATAACTAACGAGAAAATCAGATGACCTGCTGTTTATTTTATGTATGGTCATTATGTTATTAGTAGATACCAGTTGATGGGAAAAGAGGAAGGATTGATTCCCATCAATCCTTCCTCTTCCCCAAATAACAGTTTCTAATTTCAGATCCTTCTCTCACCTCCCCCTCCCAAAAGCACTCTCTACCCACCCTTAACAATAATAATATTATACATATACAAAAACCCAGGTTTTTCCAAATAATTCCTCCACATTGCTTTACCCCCACTTTTCCCAAACCCCCCTTCCTTCAACAGCTTAACAGCAGATGAATGCATATCACCAGGATAAGGTATGTCCAAATTTTCCTCCTATATTATTCTTCATATATTGGTTTTTATAACACATCAGTAATGCCCTAATATTTGAGTAAAAAGCCAATGACATTTTAAAAAAGGGGCACTCCTAAACGCAAGTATTCTATATATCCATAAAAATAATAATCCAATATTATATTGGTGGGATTATGCTAAAGAAGCTGATCAGGCTAAGGATTTTGAAGTTTTAGCAGACAGGAAGTTGAAATCAAGGGCCATATAGCAATGATTACAAATACAACTCAGAGGATAATTGCAATGCTGAATGAACCTAAACATGTAAGGATAAGGAAGTGCTTTTGTCTCTTTAGGACTCGATGCAACCTCACTTGGACTAATGTGCACGGGTCTGGTTTTTGTGGTGATGCTGATACAGTGGAGAGAGTGTGCAAAGGAGAATGTTAAAGAAGATATCACGATTTTGGAATACATATTGAGAATTTGTGGACTACAGACACTACAAAATCATCTTTCTCCTGAAAACAGGAGAAAGAGGATTTATATGATTGCATATAAATATATGCAATCATATAAATCCTATATGCAATTTTATATGGTGAAAGAATCATACAGGATACCAGTAGATGGAATTTTATGTAGGGTGGGAAGAGAACATCCTTGGAAGTTGAGAATGAATGCAGTCAAAGAAGGGGGGGGGGAGCTAGATTTTTCTCTCAAAGAGTAGTGCATGACTGGAATGGCTTGCCTTTGGAGGTTGTGAGTGGGTAGTGTAAATGAATTCAAGAAAAGGTATGACGTTTGATGCAAGTGATATGTGGCCTCTCTAAATAATAATATAAATAATATAATAAAGTTGCAAAAATAAGAAATTAATTTGGCAATTTTAATGGCCTTTTTATATATATATATTTAATTTGTGGTATGTCATTAAAATTTCCAGATACCAATTAGAATGATTCTGGGGGGGGGGGATGTTCTGCAATCAACTGTACTGCTAACTAATTACTATATATAATATTTCATTAACAAATGTAATTGAACTCATTGATTAATCAATAAATTTCATTTAATTAATGTTTCAATTATAGTTAGCTTGATAACCAACTCTCACTACAGCAAATCCCATTATAATAAGCTCACTCACTATAAAAAATTATGAAATGTCCCAACCAAATTTCCATAGTTATATATTCTAAAAAAAAATTCACGATAGCAAACAATTCATGTGGTTTCTATGAGTTTGCTATTGTGAGATGGACACTAAATGCTTGTTTAGCATTCTAATAGGTGCAATATTAACAACTGCTAGGTAACCTACATAGGTTAACTGATAACTCAGACTTACAATATAATCATTTTATTCTCTCTTTCTTTCTTAATCTTTCCCTCGTTTATCTTTACAGTGATCAGGGCTTCTATTCCTTATAACTGCAACCATTATACGAGGATAGGGTGGTTGATCCTATGCCTCCAATCATGTTTTTTTTTTTTTTTTTTTTTTATAAAAAGTAGAATTGAGAGACAAATATGCAGTACGATGTACAAATACGGCAACAAGGAGAACGTAAGGGTGGATATCAGGTTTCTGAGGAGAGTAAAGATAACAGTATGGTAGGAAAGGTAGTCAGCGTGTTGCCTAGGTATGATAGTGATGAGATGACAAGCGAGAATTATGAATGGGATGCTAGCTGAGATCTGTGAAGAGAAAGGAATTCATTTTATAAATTTGTGGGATGAATTTGAGGTACAGATGGTGCTAATATATAAGAGGTGGGCTGCATTTGAACGGATATGGTGTGAGTCAACTAGAGAAACTGTTGCTGCAAGAGAGAGTGATGACTGAAGTGAATGGAAGACCTGAAGAAGCAAGAGGTGATGTGGAAGAGCAGGTAAGTAGAGTAGGAGAGCTTGTGGATGCAGAGGCAAGTATCATGAGTGAGGAGAATGAGAGAGAAGGAACACAAGACAAATAGGGAGATAAGGTGGGCAGGGAGACACTGCATGAGAAGAGTGGATGATGGATACAGGATGGAGATGTGTGTACAACACAACACAGGATTAGAATGACCAGAGATGTGGAAGAAATAAACAGGTCTGAGGGAGGTGCAAGATTAGTGATGATAGAAACGAGCGGCCAAAGGAGGGGTATGGAGGAGTCACATCTGAGGAGTGGGGTGGGAGAGGCATGTTACAGAACCAGAAATAATAATCTAATATGCAAGCTTACAAATGCCAGAAGTATTCAAAATAAAATAAATGAAATTGTAGCATTAATAGAGTATATTCACCCAAAAATTGTAGGAATAAGTGAGACATAGTTAGATGAGGATAACATTCTGACAGAAATAGAGATATGCTCTATTTCTGTCAGAATGTTATCAGCTTCCTGTCAGCTATAGAGAAATGGATGGAAAAATGTGCTTTTCATGAAGATAGGCAGGATACACGGGGGGGGGGGGGTGCTGTTGATAGCAGCAGAGGAATAAGGTGATTAAACAGCTTGCATCTATATCATGGAGTGAAGAATTGGAAGGAAAGAAGATCAGTGCTGCTTGGGACCTATTCAAGAACTGTCTAGCATGCACAATGTCTGAATGCATTCCAGAGGTCAAGAGGTCAAATAAGATGAATATGAAATGGATGAATGAAGAGGTGAAGCATGCAGTTTGAAAAAAAGCATTATGGAGGTAGAATGTAGAATAAGATGAGTGGTAGTGACAGTCAGTTGCATGAGGAGTACAAAGCACAAGCAAGAGAGCTAACTTTTGCTACCCTTATGCATGGTAAGGGTAGCAAAAGAACAGTATGACGAGCAGTTAGCTAATGGGCCAAAAGAAATCCTAGGGAATTTTTTTGAGTGACCAGTAAAAGAATGATTATGGAAAAATTATACTAGTTGGAGAGAACAGCAGATTGATAACCACTGAGGAAGATATAGCAGAGACACTGAATGAGCAGTTCATAAAGGTATTTCATCCTCATCGTGCAAATATTGAGAGCAGTGGGAAAGAAGAAGTAGCCATTGATAGTGAGTGAGCAGAAGGTATATGAAGAATTGAGTAAACTTGATGTAAATAAAGCCACAGGGCTTGATGGTATATCACTGTGTGTTTTAACAGCTTTAACTTACCTCTTTGAGTATTAGACTTTGCCCAAATTCCAAAGGAGTGGAAAGAGGGCAAAATTGTTCCACTTCATAAATAGGGTGATATTCAAGGTGATATTATAGGGTGATAAGACTAATTCTTAGAATTATAGGCCAATCTGTTTCTCCAGATTTGTGGTAAAAGCATTAGAGAGGCTAGTGAGAACCAAGATTCAGGTTGATCCATGTTGTCCATCAAACATTCTGTTTGAGAGTGTTTGAGGGACAACATGGGTTTGATAAAGAAAGGTCGTGTTTTAGCAATTTACTTACTTAAAACAAGGTGATAGGTGCATTGGATAAAGAGGAAGAATACATGGTGGTATATTTAGATTTTGCTAAAGCCTTTAATAGACTGCTACATGACAAGCTGCAATTAAAGTGGAACAAATGGGGGTTTGGATAGCATATTAGTGCATTGGACTAGAGATTGGCTGTCTGATAGGTATCAGCAATTTGTGTATGGGAAGCGATATCCCAGAGGAGAAAGGTCACCAGTGGTGCTGCAGGGGTCTGTTTTGGGTCCATAATTGTTTAATTTGTATGTAAGTGATATTGGGAAGGTGACATGAAAGGTGATATACAGTTGTTTCCAGATAATACAAAGTTGGGAACTATGAGGAGTACAATGGATGTTGTAGCCTTGCAAGGGGATCTGAATAGACTCTCTGAATGAGCAAATGACTATCAGTTCAACGTAGTGAAGTGTAAGGTTTTAAAGTTTGAAAAGCATAGATAGGATGTAGAGCGTAAGATTGGTGGGGATATCTCAGAGGAGATGAGGGATCAAAGGGAGATGGTGGATAAGAACCTGAGATTTTGGAGACATTTTGCTAAAACTGAGAAGACAGTACTGTGTTTGATGAGACTGATGTGAACACTGACATTAGGAATAAGGATGTTATGATTCCTTTGTATAAGGCTTTGATCAGACCACATATGGATTACTGTGTGCAGATCTGGTTATCAAGTTTTTAAAAGGATGAAGAGATAGGGAATGCAAATTGCAGAGTTTCGTGAACAGAAGGATGAGGGGTAGACATGATCGAGACATATAAGTTGGTAAGGAGTTATTACCAGATTAATGTGGATCAGATTTTTCATAGAATGGGTGGAGACAGGGGAAGAACAAGAGGTCATCCTTGGAATCTGTATAAGGAGGGTGTGAGCAAAGGAAGTGAGTAGTAGGTTTTTTGTATGGAGAGTTATGGGTGGTCAGAATGCATTGCCTGAAGTGTGGTGAGTGTGAAGACAGTGAATGCATTCAAGTCATGGTATGATGAACTGTGTGTGATGGAGGGCCATACATGATGAGTCTGACTCCATGGAGATCTACTACTACTACTAATAGACTAAAAATGTCATTTTGTAGGATTTTATGTTTACTATATATTATTCCCCCTTTTTCTTCTTTTTTAACATAAGTCTCCTGGACCAGAAAGTATTACTGCACATAGTAATCTCTCAATTATCCAACCATGGTAGGAGAGCAATTTTTTTTGTGAAATAAATGAAGGTATAATTGCGTGATGATATATCAGAAGTCATTTGACACATTAATCCATTCATGAGTCAGTTAATTGAAGGTACATTCATTTGAAAGTCACATAATTGAGAGATTACTCTATTTCATTAACAATAAAATGTGAAAATTAAAATTTTTACATTTTAATCAAAATCCATTAAAATAATGAATACAAATTCAAACATTTTTAACTGCTTGGTCTGAGCTATAACATGCAAATAGTAACAACACTAAAAATGACAAAACTCAGTAAACTGTTCAGATGACTGAAATGAAGTTTGAAATGAACATGAGCTGCCAACAAAATGGCTGATAGCAGAAATGTTTTGTATCAAATTAAAAATGTTCCCTCATAGAAAACTTATGTAATAACAAAAGAATTATTATTATTATGAATGCTCCTTCAAGGACTCATCAAGAGAGGGCTCATTTACTTAAATACCTATCTTATCTCTCCCTGAACACATTTAACAAAGCCATCTAATGGCAGCCTATTCCACATGCTCAACACACACCAAGAGAAAAACCTGGGCCTCACATGCTTCTTAATCACACCAATAAGTCAGCTTCCATGATGATCCCAAATTCTTCCTTCAACATGCATAAGCTGCAGTATCTCACTTGTGTCTGCAATATAAATCTGTGAGATCAGAACACATTGCTAGCTCTACACATTCCTTCAGCAACCTTGCTGATCTCCAATCCAATCCAATCACTTTGTTTGTAACAGTTTGCATACATCTAACTCATTTACCTCTGTACTTTCATTCCGTTCCTCTCCAGCATCCACAGCATATTATGGGTTTGCCCAGAATATATATCTTACTAAAGTGGACACTTTAACAACTCAGCTATTTCTTGCATATCTAACACTTTCCTATTATCCACATTCACTAAGGTTATTCCTCCCTAGTAGTTATTCCTTTTTTTTTTTTGTGGCATACCGATAAAATTCTCTCTCTCTCTCTCTGATTTCCTTCAGCCTGTTCAGCTAACTTCTTTTTAATAATCTGATTACATTATTATTTTTATGGCTATTTAGCCTATTTTTGTTTAAGAGTACCCTTTTTAATAATGTCAATGCCTTTTCACTTAAATTTTAGGGCATTACTGATGTTTTATATGGACAGATGTATGAAGAATGTATAGGAAGAAAAAAAACAAACATACCTTTGTGAGATGTTGCTGGATATCTTCTTTTTCAGTGGCATCCAAGCGTATGACAATATACATTCATTGTTGAAGGAAGGAAGTATGACTGAATGGAGGGGGAGGGGTGAGAGATGTAGGAGAATTATTGGTGGGGCAAGAGGTATGCGAACTTTTTTGAAAACCTAGGTTTTTTTATCTTTTTTAAATTATTAAAGGTGGGCAGAGAATACTTTGGGATGGGGTGAACATGGAAATTTTTGGAAAAGGAGAAGGATATTATATATAAGATCAGGGGCGGGAGAACGGGGTGTGAGCCATTTCGACAGTGCGTTGTCTTCAGAGCTCATGGGGGATAAAAATAATATTTACTTAGAGTAAAAACATGGGAATTTTCCCAGAAATAATACCTATAATCTGATTACATCTTTCTCACCATTGCTGATCCCTCCCTACTCTTTATAGTGCTCCAGAGTCTCATCATCACTCCTCTCATAGTACCATTGGATCCACAATATGTGTATGTGTGTGGCTTTTGCTTTAAAGTGTCTCTTAACTCTTAAAAGGCACTTAAGAGTTAAAGAGTTAAGTGCCTTTTGGCTAATTCTCATGCACTATTTCATTTTTCAATGCATTCACTGTTACTTACCAAATCAAAATATATGATCTCTCACCAAATGGAGGTATAATGGTCAACTCATTTATAGACAGATTTTCTGATGCCATTACTAGCAAATGTTCTTGTAGCACGAGTCCCTTCTATCATGTGCTGCTTTCCTTAATTATCCACGAGTAATTCTATAAATTTATTTTTTCCCACCTTCCAAATCTGTATCCCATTATATAAAATCCCCCATAATGATAGTCCTCCATGTATCCATATTTATTTGTCTATTCAGTTCACAGTCCTCTTTGGATGATTCAGGTCGGTATCATCACCCCATTGTGTATTCTGTCCTGCTAACAGACTCAAACCTATTCCCTGTCTTACTCCTACTGCCACCACTAGAGATTTCTATCCTGGTTGGATTTCTTCAGCTCTTCTTGTCTGCCCTCTCTAAACAACCCATTACATTCTATCTTCCTCATTTCCACAGTTAACTCTTCTTTCTTGACAACACCACGCCTGCATTTCATTGGGTCATCCCTAACAAACTAGCTATCATCCTTTCTTTCACAATACACTCAAGATTTCTACAACTTAATTTAATGCATACTTCCACGCTTTCATGCAGCCACCCAGTATCTAGTTTTCTTGATAATTCACATTTGAATGGTTTTGTCTGATACCAAAACCATTCAAGTACAATCATATTACTGACTCATTCTACTTGCTTACTTATTGATTTAGTCATGTCATAAATCTCTGAATCCTGGAAATGTGTGTTAATTTTTTGCTCATTCAGTATGCTTCTGATCATGGAATCTAAAGCCAAATCATGTTAAATTACTTCAATTGCTGATTCTGGGCAAGGTGTTGAAGGCAATAGTTATATACACATATATATATTTTTTATGATGTACATCGTATAGTAATACTTACCAAGTCACTTTTTCATCATAAAGTGTAAAGAGTAAAACAAGAACACTAATAAGATAGAAAACTGAATCTCGAAACATGGGCCAGCAGTTCAAAAATACTGTCTGTGGAAAAGAATGCAAAAATAAGTAAAACAAGAATTAAAATAATTAAATTCAATTTATGTATGCATGTGTATCATAAATATTGCTAACTGTAATTGCAGAATTTTAGCATACAAAAAGAAACATATTGTCAAATTTATTGGGTATGATAAATCCTTTTGTTGCAATTTCTCATAAATATTACATTAAAAAAATCAAATATACAAGTCGAATAAGCTTTGGTATTTTGTGATGTAGAAGATCCTTGTTGTCAATGGTTTACTTTCTAATATTTCATAATTAATGACATTAGATTCACTGATATGGCAGTGAATCCAATTTTCTGATTTTGGAAAATATCCAGTGATGCCTCATCAATGAATGGGCCATGCATTTCCTACCTTCAGTGCTCTGAAGAGCAGCTCAGCTCGGTCATTTCCCATTTTGATGTCATTTTAGCCCCCACCCCACATACACACCTGTTATGTTGTTGTATTTAAAGCTGAGCTAATTTTAAATCAAGTATTTTTGTGGCTGGTTAAAACATAAAGACATAAGCTCCTGTGCATGCACAAAGGTATATTGGACATACCAAACAGCCAAGATGACTTAACAAAACACTAACAATGAAGACTGTGGATATCAACTGACTATCTGGCAGAGCACCATATAATTGTACTTCAATTATCAGAACTTGCCATTCTGATAATTGAAGGGTCAGATAAACAGTAGATTACTAAATGTAGTTTGCTGAATTAAGGAAGAATTCCAGTAAAAATATCTGACATTTTTACTGGTATATGATACTGGTTAGGCAATGGGCTCAGACCATGTGTGTGTGTATTTTCTATATGTATATGCATGTTATTAAACTTGAATAAACAATAGTTATGCATTTCTCTCATTTAATTCTTTTAAATTATTTATAACTCAATTTTCTCTAGCAAATGCTCACAAATATTCATTTTTATATTTTCTGAGGACCAGTAAATTTCCAAGGACCAGTAATAAGCTACACTTTAGGAAAACTGTCTAAATAATTTTAATTGAATCATTGTTGATATTCAAATAGAAAAATATTTTGGATATGAAGAAAGCTTCACTGATGCAAGAAAAAAAAATTTTTTTTAACACTCCAGTTGCTTTTCTTCAGAAGTAGAAACTATTTTTTTCTAGTTATTAATTGTCTGGAAATTGCCAGCCCAATTGAGGCAATTTTTTCTTTGACCACATTAGTAGGTAAGAATAAATTACTGATTTGGAACAACAGTCATGAAAGCAATTTGTTACTGGGATGGTTAAGTCTACAGTTATTTTTAGTGATGACTAAACTGGTTTCCTTGTTTGCATATTTTTTTAAACCTATTCAGTATGTTTAAAATGGCAAAAAAAAAATAAATAAATAATAATAATAAAATAATTGAGTGAAAAATCTATATTTATTCATATATTATTATTGATTAATGCTATTATGATGAATTTTTTTGCAATTTCTTAGTTCAAATGTTCAAAAAGTCATCTTTCCTCTTTCTTAACTCTAGCTGAAAGTTTATGCATTTCCTAAATAAGATATGAATCTGTTACAACAATTTGGGGGAGAATTTATTTATTTATTTATTTTATTTTTTGTCATATTGAAAAGTTATAAAGAAATAAAAAAAAAAGATACAATTTGTATAACCACTGATAAAATTTACTGTCCCATCTACTGAGACAGCATGAAAGAATAAAGACTTCAGGGATTCATTCATGAAATTAAATACGTAATAATAAATAAAGCCCTTTGCTCAAAAACAGGACATCATTAGGAATATGAAAATTTGCTTACATGTCACTATTATATTTTAAATTATATGAATTAAACAAGATGCATTAAGTAACATTTAATACAGAAGATCATCAACCCATCTAATACCATACCATAATTTCATTAGAGATCAGCAGATGCTGCACAGCCACACAGCCCTTCCCAGGAATACCTTCTGTTGCTGTTTTGAGGTCTTCCTTCCATTCTTTCAAAGTATCCAAAGTATTTCAGCTTTCTTCTGTCAATGCTTAAGGATCTGTAAGTCTTACCAATTCTTTCTAGGAGCCACTAATTTGCCTTTCAAGAAAAGGATAACTGTTTTTGAGATGTAGTGTTATAACAGTTTTCCTATAACCCCATCTCAAAAACAGCTATCCATTTCTTATCAGACTTCTTCAGAATCCAAGTATCACATCAAAAAGAAGCTACTGAAAAATGCAGCTGCATCCATAATCCTCAACTTATTTCCCACAATGACAGCTATTGTTCTGGACTTTAATAAGTCTCTAATCATTGTCCTAGCCATTCCTTATCATCTTCTTATGTCTTTTTAACAGCAATTCTTCACATTAATAATGGATCCCAGATACTCGCATCTCATTTCGCCATTAAGGTATATTTGTTTTTCAGGATGTTTTCTGTATACTTTCTTCAAGAACCATAATTTTTTGTCTTACTAGAGAGCTTAAGTCCATTGCTCTTGTGGTTCTCATTAACTCCATTAAGGACTTTAAATTCTTTCCAAATCATCACAGATAAGATCTGTATCAACAGTAGAGATACTGTTGATACAGATCTTATCTGTGATGATTAGTATCTCTACTTACTAATCATCTGCTGCCTGTCCTAATTTCTGTCTTCATCTTATCCAGTGCATTGTCTTCATGCATAACTCCCTTGCCTGCCTGAACCCAATCATTTAATCCAACACCTGTTCTTATCGTGGCCTCTTGCTTACTGTACAAGTAAGCTAACCTGAAAATATTAAGGAAATCCTTAAGTTCATTAACCTTTACAATTTTACATGCCTAATTACAAGAATCTTACTGCTGGTACCATTATGGGAATATCACACCTTAAGGAGAATTAACCAAAGCATAATTAAGTGGATGTTTGTTGAAAAATAATATTTCTGTCGGATTGCTAGAGGAGATAATTCCTCTCCTCCCCCCTGCAGGCTGCTGCATAGGGAACAGGGATGGGAGAAAGGAAGCACAAAGAATGTCAAAATAAGAGTTGTTTTAAAAACAAACTCAGTTTATCTATTGTACCTCTGATGTAAGGCAGAGTATAATCTGGTTGGTGTGTGTGTGTGTGAGGGGGGGGAATTATTGTTCTTTCTAAGGAGTTTGGGGAGTTAATACCCATTTGGTTCAAATGATGTAAGCAAAGCCTGCTGTTCTAGATGCAGTTTTGGTCCTGATGATGAAATCTGCTCTGCACTGAGGGCATATTTTGAAAATTCTAAGTCTATGGCAGGGTGGTGATGTGGAGTGGCATGGAGGTTTCTGCCTCTGTGTGTGTGGGGGGAGGCAAGGGGGATCATAGCAGACTAAAAATAAGAAGGAACCATCTGATTGTCTTATAACATAAGTAGGCTAGAGACCCCTTCTTTTCCTACTTCGATGGTAAAACTAATTTGATAGTGAATATGCTAAGGGATGGTAGAAAGTTTAAAAGAACCTGCATGCCATATGATCAAATGAAAAAAAAACAGTCTTTTATACTTCAGACATACAATGAGCTTGAAGTAGGAAAGCAGAATTTAATATAATGATTGAAAAGATTCCACGTATAAGTTAGCAAAAGGGATGAAAGTGGGAAACCCATACTACACCTTCAATTTGTTTAAAGAGCCAGAACACCTCAATTTAAGACATCATTTAGAGAGGTCACAAATGTTAGAGCAGAAAATTTTGAAAAGGAGTATATCACTTACTGGAAACTTACAAAAAAGGGATAAGGGATGACACAATGAAGCTCACTAAGTGATCATTCCCCTTTAACTGAAGATCCTGTATAGTGATTTTAAAGAATGTGGAGTTTTTTTATGTAAAATTATGTCTTCTAAATATTTAATTATTTAAAAATAAATATTTCATTCAGTTAAATTATTTTTATAATGATATTACAATGTGCACTATGTATTAATCAGAATAGCTTTTAATTAATATTTCCAATATTTCAGCACAGTCAAACTGCCATCATCAGTGAACAATAAACAAATTGATGGGTACAGAGGCACTACAGGGTAAGTATGACTGAAGCAGAAACAAATTTTCTTTAGTGCTTCCCAAATTTATTGAGGTGTGGATAGTTTCTTAAGCAGATTCAATCAAGTATTATTGCATATTTAAATTTGCTCCTGTGGAATAAGATGGCCTTTTTATCACTGCTGACCATGCCTTGGACCCACCATAAGATGCAGTGATAAAAAGGCCATCTTATTCCACAGGAGCAAATTTAAATACAATACTTGATTGAATCTGCTTAAGAAACTATCCACACCTCAATAAATTTGGGAAGCACTAAAGAAAATTTGTTTCTGCTTCAGTCATACTTACCCTGTAGTGCCTCTGTACACATCAATTTGTTTATTGTTCACTGATGATGGCAGTTTGACTGTGCTGAAATATTGGAAATATTAATTAAAAGCTATTCTGATTAATACATAGTGCACATTGTAATATCATTATAAAAATAATTTCACTGAATGAAATAGTCTTTCTGTTTGGCAATTCTTATGTTGGCCATCCTTCCTGTTTGGCCATAGGACAGCTTACAGCTTCTTATATCTGTAAGACACCTGGCTGGTCTTTGGGAGAACAGATAAGGGATGCCAATTTTTTGTATGATCTGTAGGTAGTTACAAGGTTGTATTTGAGAATTTTTGTTAGTTTTTCTGAAGTGCCATAGATATATGGGATAGTAATAAATTTGGCATAGTCTTCTGGAGGGGAAGAGAGTATGGTTTTGGGGTTTTAATATTTTTTTGATTTGGTGGGGTGTAACCACTGACTAAGATGTTGTGAATGTGTTAAGTTCAGTGGCGAGGACATTATTATTGGAGCTAATCAATTTTGTCCTGTTGTACAGAGTTTTAATAATACCAATGCTGTTTGAGAGGGAGGATGTGACTGCTGGTAAATGTATCTGCCTGCATGTATAGGTTTTCTGTAAACCAAGAATTCATCAGGTTGGCATGTTATTGAGGTGTCAACGAAGGGGAGACTGTTTTTTTGTTCTCCTGTCCCCAAGGTGAAAGGGATCCTAGGGTGCTGGTTCTTAAGATGTGTTAAGAAGATGTTATGAGCTTCAGAGCCATGCAGTCAGGAGAAAACATCATCTACATAGCAAAGCCAAACCATAGGTCTTTGTGGGAGAAGAAGACTTCTTCTTCAAAGGTATCCATGAAGTAATTTGCTAGGAGAGGAGAAAGTGGAGCCTCCATGATTGTTCTATCTATTTGTTTATAGAATTTTTTTTTGTGAAATAGCACGAGTTCATGGTGAACTTCAACAAGACTGATATATATCAGGAGGAAATTGTACTTGGATAAAGTCTCAAGTATCCTTAACTACAGAATAGCATATGCCACAGTAAATAACTTTTTTATTATGTAAATATGCTACCTTCTCCAAAAGACAAACTCTCACTAATGATGCTGCTGGTGTATACCAAGTACCATGTTTGTGTAACTTGTCTTACTATGGACAAACAGGAAGATCTATAAATAAACACATCTCTGAACATCAAGACAACATCTGCCTTATCAAACTTCGCAACTCTCGTCTTGCACAACATAGAATTGAAAATGCTAACCACAGGATCCAATGGCAAAATGCCAAGGTACTACATAGATCCATATATAAACATGAATGTTTATATAAAGAAAGTGCTGAAGCCTACTTCATAGACCTAATTTTAATTGAAATGACTGTCTCACTATTCCAAAAATTTGGGAAATTGTTATCCTCAATTGTATTCAATAATTTATCTGATATATTTTAATTTAGATTAAGTCATTTTAATTTAAACCCAGCAGTTTTTAATCCATGAACATGCTAATGTTTACGTAGAGGGATTCTGATTTAAGAATGCACACTACTATTTTTTGAATTCAATTCCTATTGTTGTTTGTTAGTTGTACTGATGATGTCTTATGATACATAAGATGAAATATTTTCATAATAAAAAAGTAATTTACTGTGGCACACATGTTATTCTATAGTTATGGATACCCCACAGGTTTCACTATATAAAAAAGTATCCTTAAGAGGAACACTGGTGAAAAGAGACAGCAAAACTGATCAGTATGTCAGTATGTTGGAGTGTGATTTTCTATATTGGCCTTTAAGTGGTCAGAGTTTTAATATGCAAAAAGGTGTTGCCAATATACTGGGTGAACAGCATGGCTAAATGTTTAGCTAGTTTGTATGTGAGAGAACCAATGCCATCTGCAATTGGGCATAATGCCACATTCTGTTGGTGGATTTTTGACAGTCCATATATCCAGGAGGGTGGAGGGCTGGAATTGTAGGATTTAAGTTTATTTGTGATTTCCACTGGCCAAGATGTGACCTTTTGAAGGAGCCTGTGAAAGGTTCTGATCTGTGTGTTGATAAAATCAGTCTAAAGGGTAGTAGGTGAAGAAATCCTTAAGCAGAGAGGTAGATTTGTCTGTGTCTTATTTCGGTTAAAAATTACTGTGTCATTTCCTTTATCTGCTTTAATAATTCTGATTATTTTGTTGTTCTTTATCGCTAGCAGTGCTTCTAATTTCTGGCTGAGGAGGCTGCTTTTCAGTGGTTTTGCTTGTGTAAGGACATTCAGTGTGATGTTGTTTGCCATATGGGTAGGAAGGTTGTGAATTCCTCTATCAACCTGTATCATTTTTTAAGTAGGTATTTTTTTTTTTAGGTGTGAGAACATAGTTATGGCTCTGACCAAGTGTGCTGATAGCTTCTGGTTTGAGTGAGAATGATGACAGGTTTATTACAGTTTTTCTGGTGGTTGTTGAAGCTTGGAAGTTAAATTATTTATTTCCATTCCACCTCCAAGTTTCTTTTCTTTCTCCCCCCTATATAATAAAAAAGCTAAGCCTAATGGAAATAAAATGTACTCAAAACTCTAAAGGCTAATGGATCCATTAAGTTAAATTTATAGATTTGATATTTCTTTTGAAAAGAATACTGATTAAAAAAAACAAACATTACTAAATGTTCCTGAAAGAGGATAATCTTTTCATAGCAGCAAATTAGATTATTTTTAGGTTGCTTTTCTATTATTACTGAACTTATGAGACTAACA
The DNA here is from genome assembly GCF_054136105.1 of Typopeltis vanoorti. Classification (NCBI taxonomy): domain Eukaryota; kingdom Metazoa; phylum Arthropoda; class Arachnida; order Uropygi; family Thelyphonidae; genus Typopeltis; species Typopeltis vanoorti. The sequence continues at coordinate 45,016,400 of NC_143552.1, forward strand.
AACAGCGTAAACTAACAGTAATGTGGAAAATGGCATATAATATAATAAATGAAGCATTAAATTTTGAAATAAATACGAATAAACAAGTATAATAAGACTAAGAACTATAAAAACTGTAAAATGCATGACAAGCTAGCAAGCAGTATTAATAATGATGTGTGTGTGTGTGTGGTGAAACTTTATTTCAGAAATTTCAGCTATGAAAATGTACTTTCTTGATACTGTCCATATGACAAGGTTAAAATATTAATACTAGTAATTAATGTTTCACTTTACAAACAGTAATCTCTCAATTATACAACCACAGTAGGATAGTAATTTGATGGTCAGATAACTGAAGGTACAATTACTTGGTGCTGCATCAAAAGTCATTTGACACACTAATCCCAACCTATTCAAAGATCGATTACTTGAAGGTTCGTTAATTTGAAGATCAGATAAAGATATATACGAGGTGGTATCAAAAAGTTTCGAGACTATCCCTGTTTACGAGAAATTACTTTATTTATCTACGTTTACACACTATCACCTTGCAAAGCAATACAGCGCTTCCAGTGCTCCTGCCACTTCTGGAATGTGTCTTGGAAGTCTCCTTTTCGAAGCATATCAAGCAACTTCTGCGATTCACTCTGGATCTCGCAATGGTGTCAAAACGGTGACCTTTGAGCTGGATCTTCATCTTCGGGAAGAGGGTGAAGTCTGCAGGAGCCAAATCTGGCGAGTAGGGTGGGTGCGGAAGTGAGATCATGTTGTTTCTGGCGAGAAACTCGTGTGAGGAGAGCTCAGTGATAGGGTGCATTGTCGTCGTGGAGCATCCAGTTTTTCGTGCGCCACAGATCTGGTCACTTTCGCTGAATGTCCTCCCTCAGATGCCTTAAAACCTGGCAGTAGAACTCGCTATTGACGGTCTGGCCCCTGAGGATGAATTCTCGATGCACAATACTGCGAATGTTGAAAAAGACTAGCATGCACCTGGTCGAGCTGCGGACCTGCCTCGCCTTTTTTTTTTGGTTGTGGAGATGATGGGCTCTTCCACTGTAAAGACTGTTGCTTCATCTCAGGGTTGTATCCGTATACCCAAGTTTCATCACTGGTAATGATCCTCGACATGAAAGCAGCCTGAGGATGAACTTGGCAGCAACACGGCACATGTTCAAATCCCACGTGAGAATTGCCTGGACTGTTCTGTTATATACTCTTTTTCTATATTTTGTCCCTTTTAGCCTTTAAGGTTAGTCTATACTTAACTCGTTGTTCTCTTAAATCTTTCCCCTTTTTAACAAGCAAAATCTTTGGCCACTCTTAAGTTTAATCACGTGTAGGATACAAAGCCCTAAGGATACCTAGGGCTTTGTCCTAGAATGAGACGTGCCCATTAACCATATCTTCTGAGACAGTCCACCTGATAAGCATTGACAAATTTATTTTTTAACTGCGCCAGCCAATACCGAGGATAGATGAGACTCTTATCCAGGATGGCTCTCTCAGAGTGATACACAGTAACTAAACTACAGTAAATATCTAACTTCTGTTCACTATATTCTTAAATGCAGTCGTGGTCCGCTTTGTTAAATTATACACGTGGGTTCTTCCTGCTTAGTTCGATAATAATTTTATGAGTGGCTGTTTGAATTCATATACTAAACCACATCAGGCAGGTACAAAGAAACATATTTATTAATTAAAGAAATTATACATGAAAGTCTTATTTCTAGATAATCTGAATCAAATTTTAGTAAGATCTCTGGTTCATTACTACTAATGAAATACATGAACAAATTTGCTTGGACCACCTCTATATGTAACCTAACATTATCTCATCACAAGTTATCACACATTCTACACTCAGGTGGTCACCAGTTACATCACTTAACACAACACAATTAATTCATACAAATTAAATAGAGCCCTTCTATTTGGACGATCAGTTCTCAAACAAAGATGGGTCTATGCCAAGCTGGAGACAGTTCCTAAAGTTCCATATAATAAGTCCACTACACAAATGTTCTTCGGAAAACACACAATTCCTTAACCGTGAATATATAATACAAGAGTCTACATTACCATCTCTGAAATGATACTCGTTCCTTTCTTCTGCCTTGTCTGGGCATCAAGGCTTCTTCTCAGTCTGCTGCTCGTCTGGTCACCTTCGATAACTGTACGACTGGATTCTCAGCGGGAAGGGCGATATGGCTCAGGAGCTTAGCCAGAACGGACGGCATCTACTTGGTTTTTCCCTTGCACGATATAGCAGAGCTATCCTAGTCCAAGGAAGTAGCCAGCCCTATCCCATATGCTGCGGCAGACGACTCATACCCTCCACGGCCAGCCTGGAACTTCTCCGTAGGTGCAGACTGGACCAACATCCGAAAGGTCAGGAAACAGGAACAAAAAAGCCTTAAGTGGGGGTTGCTTGACCTTTTTGTTTTCATGCTCTTCCCAGCGTTTCTCTCTGGCTTACAGATTTTGCTATCTCATGACACATAAAATGGGGTTCTTAAATTAATTCAATACATTAAATAATTTCTCTATCAGACCCTTATACATAACAGGTTAGGTCTTACAATTTTCTTTCATTTGTTATATAATTTCTTACTCTTACTTAGTGTTATATACATATATACACATTTCCAGTTTATAGCCAACACACCACATTCTCTGCCTATTTTCAAAGAGAGTTGTTCCTGAATAAAAAATTGGTAATTCTTTTTCTTGGTTTATTCAGGACACAACAGTTCCGTATGACACACCGACAATGGCAGCAATGTTGTGGAGTGTTCTCCGACGATCCTCATGCACAAATTGCCGAATGGTTTCGACATTTTTGGGGTTTGAGCTCATTGAAGTTCTTGCTGATCTCTCATCGTCTTCTAGTGATGTTCTTCCGCTCTTGAAGCAAGCATGCCACTCAAAACACCCCGGACAACTCGCAGCATTGCTGTCAACTTGCTGAATTCATGTCAAACATCTCTGTGGCAGATTTGCCCAGTTTCATGCAGAATTTCATCTGCATGCTCTTTTTTTATAACTTGCTGTCCATGATGAAATCGCAGATGTGGTAACGCAGATGGTCAGAATAGCATCAGTTGCACAGCTCCCGATGTACACAGGACGATGTCTTTTGGCACACTGACTTATGAAGGTAGGTGCTCCCTGTGACTGTGCATGCAGCCGTGTACTGCCATCTGTTGGCGTGTTACAAACCTAGTCTCTCAACTTTTTGATACCACCTCGTGTATATATATATATATATATAGTGTACGAATAGCTTACGCCACAAATAAGCTCCATAGCAGTCAAACAACAGTTTTTTATCTGATAAACCATGAGAAATCATACTAAGAAACCATAATTGATAAGAAACCGCTCTTGAAGCACGCATGCCACTCAAAACACCTTGAAAGACTCATTGCAGCATCGCCATAAACTTGCCGAATCATGTCAAACATCTCTGTGGCAGATTTTCCCAGTTTCATGCAGAATTTCATGTTTGCTCTTTGTTCTAACTTGCTGTCCATGATGAAATCGCAGATGTGGTAATGCAGATGGTCAGAATAGCATCAGTTGCACAGCTCCCGATGTACACAGGACGATGTCTTTTGGCACACTGACTTATGAAGATAGGTGCTCCCTGTGACTGTGCATGCAGCCTTGTACTGCCATCTGTTGGCGTGTTACAAACCAAGTCTCGAAATGTTTTGATACCTGCTCATATATATATATATATATATATATATATATATATATATTGTATGAATAGCTTAAGCCACAAATAAGCTTCATAGCAGTCAAACAACAGTTTTTTATCTGATAAACCATGAGAAATCATACTAAGAAACCATGATTTCTTTGGGATATTAGATTTCCATTTAAAGGATTTTTGGATGATAAACAAGAGGACACATTTGAAAGTTAATTCATTTATTTTAAAAAAATTTCAAGCTACTTATAAAAAATATTGCCAGCATATAAGTTCTTCAAGACAACAGTATGAAGACTAAAAGTTGCCAAGAAATTATATTTTTCTTTAATCTTCTATCCACCTGTAAGCAAACAAATTTGTGTATGAAATATCTTCACAACTAGGCTACTTGCATATAGAGGCTAATGACTTCACATTAATTGTGTTAGTATCTTATAATACAAAGCATATATAATTTTGGACACATATAATGCTGTGCATTATGGGAAGGTCTCATCAGCGGGAGCCAGACCCATATGAGATACCAAGGTTGAAATGCAGAAGTCATACATTTGCCATATATAACCTGTATATGACTTCTGTATTATTTCAACCTTGGTATCTCTATGGGCCTGGCTCCCACTGATGAGACCCTCAATAAAGATCGAAACCAGTCAGGATAGTGGCCTTACCATAATACACAGCAATACATTATACATGTCCAAAAGGATGTATATGCTTTGCATTATGGAATACAAAGGCAATTAACGTGAAGTCATTAGCCTATACATATAAGTAGCCTAGTTGTGAAGATACTTCACAAGTAAACTTTCTTTGTTTACTTACACTTGGATAAAGGATTAAACAAAAATATTATTTTATTATTTCTTAAAAAATACCAAGCAATTTTAAACCTGGTTTTACTCCATTTCCCAAGTAAGCAAACAGACAAACAAGTCAAGTTTGCACCTGCAAGTGATGCAAGTCTAGCTGATCCTACAGGTAGTGCAAGACCAAGGCAACTCGTGGTAAAGGTGGCATAAGCTCTGATCACTAATCTTAATATTTACCCTTAATGCCAAAACACATCTCCAAGAAGGGGATGTATGATGTTTTGTATTAAAGGCAAGGGGCCACTACCCAGACCGGTTTCGACTTTTATTGAGGTCTCATCAGTGGGAGCCAGGCTAGACTAGAAATACCAAGATTTTAGTAATACAGAGCTTATAAGTATTTTACCAGAACAAGTTACCATAAGGTGTTTTAACCTTATTAAATGAAAATCTCAGGAGGACCTCATGAGACCTCAATAAAGGTCGAAACCGGTCTGGGTAGTGGCCCCTTGCCTTTAATACAAAACATCATACATCCCCTTCTTGGAGATGTGTTTTGGCATTAAGGGTAAATATTAAGATTAGTGATCAGAGCTTATGCCACCTTTACCACGAGTTGCCTTGGTCTTGCACTACCTGTAGGATCAGCTAGACTTGCATCACTTGCAGGCGCAAACTTGACTTGTTTGTCTGTTTGCTTACTTGGGAAATGGAGTAAAACCAGGTTTAAAATTGCTTGGTATTTTTTAACATTTATCATACCCAAGGTAAAATACTTTCTACATTTTATTATTTCATTCAGTCTTGGCCGCTAGAGGGCTAGATGGTGTGTAGTGTTTTCAGAGAGCTCCTGAAAGCTAAGTATAATTTTGAGTGAAAATTGGAATATTGGTTTAAATCTTAATGTAGTATTGTTTATTTTTGGTAGCTTGTCGTGTCTGTGTGATTTTGGTGTGAATTCCGTTTTATTTAACTTAGTATTTTAATGATATGTTTCATAGAATAGCACATGGCACCAATGCGACGAAAGATAATGGCGTCCAAAATAACGATGCCTTTGTTCAAAAACTGTAATGTGAGGGAGTTTGTCCAGTGTGATATGTGTGGGAGGTATGCTTTCCCGAAAGAGGCTGAAGTTTGGATGAAAAATGATAGTGGTGGGAGAATGTGCAGAAAGTGTAAGCAAAGTGAGGAATTGAAGTATGTGTCAGGTCGTAAGATTGTTGGTGTTGAAGAAAGCCAGAATGTGAGTGAAAATAGTGGCTTGATAGGGAATTGCGATGTTGTACAAGATGGCAATGAAAGTGGTGATCAAAGAGAGAGTGAAAGCAACTATACAGAGAGAGGAAATGGTTTAAATGATGAAAAAAATGAGGAATTATTTGTAAGGAGTGAGATCGCTAGGTTACGCAAAGTAATACACATTGTGCAGCAGCAGCTGGAGCACCTGCAAAACTCTATCCAGAGTGCCTCGGCTAACGGAAATAAACAAGTGTTTGAAAAGGAAAAATAAGCGTAAGAGTGGGAGTTTCAGAAATGAAGGAAAGAGTGTTGTATAGTGACTCATTATTAAGAGGTGTGATAAATGGGAGTTTAACTAAATCGTACTTACCAGGTGCGAAATTTAAGGATATAAGTGAGAGTATTAGAGCGCAAAAGCAGAGGGCGAAAGAATTGATAGTTGTGGCCGGTACGAATGAATTGAAACTAGATAAATTTTTTATGAGAGAGGACTTGAAAGTATTGTTAAAGGTAGTGAAAGAAAAGAGTGACAGAGTTAGGATGGTGAGTCTGTTGCCACGGTACGACAGAGAGGAATTTAGAAGGAGGGCCATAATCACAAATGACTGACTTTAGGCACAAGTTATGCAGACGGTGTGGTGTGGAATTCGTGGACATGTGGAATGAGTTTGATGGGCGAAAGAATTTATACAAGAAGGATGGCCTGCATTTGAATGGATTTGGTGTGCGGAGACTGGAAAAAGTGTTGCTGAATGAAATGAAAATGGATGTGCATAACCAGGGAAACCAGAACTACCAGGGAGGGGGGGGGAGGAAGTGGATATGCAGACATCAGTGAGACAGTTGAGTATAAGAATGTATATAATGTACCCGAGCCAGTATTAAGGACAAGTAATCGGAATGGGATAGTTAGAATAACGCATCAAGATAGGGATGGAGAAAAGGGACCTCTGCATTTCGTGTATACTAATGCCAGGAGTATTAGGAACAAGAAGGAAGAATTTTTGACCTTGGTTTGCTCTTCCTGGCCACAGGTTATTGGCATTAGTGAAACATGGCTGACGGAAGATGATATAGTTAGTGGGATAGAATGTGTAGGTTATAGTGTATTTAGGAGGGACAGAGAGAATAAAATGGGGGAGGAGGAGTGTTATTGATGATAGCTGATGATGAACTGCAGCCAAGGAGAATTGAAGTTGCATTGCAGGATAGTGAAAAGAGCTCATTTGAGGCTATTTGGTGTAAGACTGAGAATGGCAGAACAAAATATACAGTTGGGTGCTGCTATAGACCAGGTGATGGAATAGATGGTGGAGATAGTATGCATAAACAAATTGATGAAATGAGTGGAAGGAGGGTAATTATTATGGGGGATTTCAACTATGGTAACATTGATTGGAAAGAGGAGAGGACACATGTGAGGAAGGAAATGGATTTTATTCAATTATTAAGGGATAACTATCTGAGACAGCATGTAATTAAAAATACTAGGGATTTGAGAGTGCTTGACCTGGTAACAGCATCTGAGAATTTGACTGTAATGAATATGACCATGTTGTCACCTATTGGTGAGAGTGATCATAAGGTCTTGATCTGGGAGGTGGCTAAAGGTGTGGAATTTTCGATTAAGACAGGGTATATGTGAAATTACCATGCTGGCAAGTATGACAAGCTTAGAAGATTGCTTGGTTCAGTGCCATGGCATGTAAAACTGCAAGGGCTGGATGTCGATAGAGCATGGGAAGTGGTCAAGGAGCATTTACAGGAGGTTATGGCTGATTCTATACCTAGGTTCCGAATAGTAAAACAAGTAGGGGTTAAATGGATGAATAATACCATTAAGCTTGAGCTGCAAAAAAAGAAACAACTGCGGAGGGAATTTAAAGAGAAAGGTGACCTGCAGGCACACGAATGGTATAAAGCGCAGGCCAGAAGGGTAACCAGTGTGGTAAAAAAAAAGCAAAAGTGGATTATGAAAGGAAACTAGCTATGCAAGCTAAAGAGAATCCCAAACAGTTCTTTCAATATGCTGCAAGCAAAAAAAAAAAAAAACTGTACACAGTAGAATGATTTTAAGGAATGCCGATGGTAAGGAGGTCACTGAGTCAGTCAATATAATGGAATTACTGAGCAAGCACTTTGCAAGAGTATATCATCCAGGTGGTGACATTGAAAAAATAAAGGAACCATTAGTTTAAACGGGAATTGTGATGAATGAAGTGGAGGTGAATAGTCTATTACAGAACCTTAATATGAATACATCTGTGGGATTGGATGGTATACCGGCACAGGTCTTACGTGAAGCGGCTAAAGAATTATTAGTGCCCTTGACCATGTTGTTTAATCCAAGTCTCGGGTCTGGTTTAGTCCCGAAGGTGTGGAAAGAGGGGAAAATAGTTCCACTGCATAAAGGAGGATCCAAGACTACTGTTGCAAATTACCGACCGATCAGCATATCAAAAGTCGTTGTCAAGGTCTTGGAGAAAGTAGTCAAGGGAAAAATACAGGAATGGATTGATGAAAATGAGATACTGTACGGAGGACAGCATGGCCTTGTGAAGGGTAGATCATGCCTCAGTAACTTGCTCAAGTTTTATAACACAGTGACGGCTGAACTGGATAAGGGTAATGGGTTTACAGTGATACTGCTGGACCTGGCTAAGGCATTTGACAGAATACCACATGGAATTCTAATCCGTAAACTGCAACATATGGGAATGGATATAGGGTTGGTGAGATGGATAGGTGGATGGTTGATGGAGAGATATCAGAGTTTATTCAGGCGTAGAGTCCAAAAGACGGCCTGTGACTAGTGGTGTGCCGCAGGGTTCTGTTCTTGGACCACTGCTGTTTAATTTGTTCATTAACGATATAGGGAAGAATCTAAGAGGAACAGTTAATTTGTTTGCTGATGATGCAAAGTTGGGTAGGGCAATAGTGAATGCAGAAGATGTCAAAATCTTGCAGGATGATTTGGATAGATTGGAGTTCTGGGCTAGGGAGAATGGATGTCAATTTAATGTGACAAAATGTTGAGGTTATGCATTTTGGGGTGAAAAGATTAGCAGCAGTATACCACATTGGTGGAACTGTACTCCAGGAGATTGATGAGGCCAGGGACTTTGGAGTGTTGGTGGATAGGGAGATGAAGTTTAGGGGGCACATTTCCAAAGTGGCTAAATCAGCTCATCAACTCACTTGGTTGTTGAAAAATACTTTGACGAGCAGAGACAAGCAAGTTATTGTTCCTCTGTGCCGAGCCTTGATAAGACCTCATCTCGACTACTGTGCCCAAATTTGGTCACCCAGGTTTCTTCTTTATGGGGAGGAGGTGGAGAGGATCCAGAGGCGAATGACCAAGATGATAGCAGGTCTATGGAATGAACCTTATGAGAACAGGTTGAAGATTTGTGGGTTGCAGAAATTGGTTGATAGGCAGAAAAGGGGGGGGGGGATGATTGAGACATTCAAATTGCTAAAGGGTTTCTATAGGATTAATTCAGAGGATATTTTTGAGATCAGGACTGGTGGTGGGAGAACTAGGGGACATCTATGGAAGCTGGGCAAGGGTGTGGTTAGCAAGGATGTTAGAGTTGGGTTCTTTACTTTTAGAGTGGTAAATGAGTGGAATAAGCTGCCAGAGTCTGTTGTGGGTGCTATGACAGTGAGCGAGTTCAAGGCAAGGTATGATAGATACTGTGAGAATGTCGTATAGTTGTGTGGATAGGGCATCCCTCGATTAGTCTAAGGACTCCCTGGAGTCGCCCGTAATAATAATAATAATAATTATTATTATACACATATATACAAAGAAACAAGCTACATTACAATCTACATGGTGTGAAAAGTTACAGTAATTTGGTCAACCATTACAACTACTGGTCTGACCTCTGGTGAAAAAAAAAATAAACTTACTACATTCAAAGATAGTCATTATTATTATTATCTATTTGATTACAAATCATTAAGATATATAATAAGCTAGAGAGCAACATGCTCTTACATAAATACCCACATAAATTAGAACAAAACAGTATAGATAGTGGTCAATAAGAGCTGAAATTATTGTTTCAATCCTAAAGTAAGGATTTGCTGGAAAACTTGAACTTAAGAGGAGTGAATGCGTGCCATTGAAATTATGCCACCATTATTGTTAAGATTAGAATGGTTGATCAAATTTTCACAGGTTACTTTAAATTGTGTTCACACCAAGTTTTTGTATGATGTTTGTTTTTGTACCAATCAATTTGGTACAGGGTGTTAAGAGCATGATCTGAGAGGTCTGCTTCACCAAAACGGTTAAATTGAATGTGTTGTTTGTGTTCTTTTTTATGGATAGGAATTGTATATCCAGCTTCACCAATATAAGGTAAGTTACAGGTGCAATGGATATGGTATACGCTTGGGTGGGCCAATGGGGGGGGATTTTTAGGGGAGCTGAATATGTTTTTTAATTTTATAGGTTGTTTAAAAGTAGCATTAAGATTATAATGGTGTAGAATTCCATTTATTTTATCTGATAACCCTTTAATGTATGGGAACAGCTTTGGTTTTACTGCAATCTATATTACTTGCATTTTTTGATTAAGTTTTATGAAATTTATTGATGATATTTTTGCTATAGCCATTATTTATAACTGTATTGCTAATAATTTGTAATTCTTGTTTAAGAGCTTGTTGATTAGAGCAAATAGTTATAGGTCTGTTTTTGAGGGTGTTAATGACTCCATGTTTTTTGCGAAGGGTGGTGATAAGAGTTAGCATGTATATATTGGCCAGTATATGTAGGCATGCAGCAGACAGTGAATGATAGACATGTGACCAGTGTATCCGGAAAGGAAGTGAGTTTTGATTTTCAATTTCAATAGTAAATTGTATGCGTTCATGTTGTTTGTTCAGGTGGCTGAGGAAAGTGTTTAAATTTTGGCTGCCGTGTGGCCAGATAATGAAAACATCATCAACGTATCTAAGCCAAACTGTAGCCAGTAGTTGTAATGGTTGACCAAATTACTGTAACTTTAGCATCTACATGATACATGTAGATTGTAATGTGGCTTGTTTCTTTGTATATATATTTATACTCCAGATGATGACCTTGATATGAAGGTCAAAATATTGGGTGCTTATTTTGGTTTATATTAAACTGAAGTTTTACTATGATATAGTAGTTGTTTCCATAATTTTTAATAATGAATGCTGATCACCATGTAACCATGAAGGAAAGATTATTATTTCTTGGTAACTTTAATTTAATTTATAATCAAGTGAATAAACTTACTCCAGCATGTATACTGTAATTTTTCTAACCACATTTAATTCCAGAAAGTCACACTGAACTAAGATATACAAGTCTTTATTGATTCCTGCACCCCCAACTGATGTAAAAGTGAGAAAAGTGTTATTTAAATACAACTGTCTCTTGGGAAAAAAATTATATATATATATAAAAAAAAAAAAAAAATCTTTGAAAACCTCTGAATGATATAAGATAATGAAATACATACTCTGCCAGCACATAATCCACAGATGCCAATGACAAAAGCAATGTTATAAACTGCTGATCCCACCACAGCACCAATTCCAATATCATCCTGCAAGAAATTAAAAGGATTCAGATGAACATTGTTAGTTGAATTTTAAAACCCAACTTTATTCCATATGCATAAAGTTAATGTGCATTTATTTTTCTTTCTTTCTTAATCTTTCCCTCTTTTACCTTTACAGTGTCAAGGGTTTTGTTTCTATTCCTTATAACCACAACTGTTATACAAGGATAAGGTGGTTGGCCCCTATGCCTCCCAGTGCATTTTTATCCTATGTCTGTAGAAGCATTATGTTCTCAAGGCAAGGCCGGTTTGCTTGCTTGCAGGAGGAAAAATCCTGCAGTCCATACCCAAGACTGGCTAACTTGGCTATATCTGAGAAAGATCCTAAGCTTCTCACATCAGCGACAGGAATCGAAGGACACTCCTTTCCCAGGCATATGGTTGCGAAGCACATAGCCATTCGCATAACCACACAGACTAATTTGAATTTATATGCATAGCAATTACAGTATACATCAAAATAATTAAATTTCATATGTCAGGAATACTCTTATTAGGATTATTTTATTATAAACAGAAATACTAAACATGTCTGGCTATCAATTATCCAGGCACATCATCAGAATGAACATGTAAATACGTAGAACTGCAATGGTGAACCTTTTTGAGAGAATGTACTAAAATTGCTGACAGGTTTATGAAAAAAAATTTTTGTATGCTTGTGGAAATTCTGAACATCAAAGTATTAAAGACTAATACCATTACTTTACATTATATAGTACTGTCAGCTTATAAGTTATAAATAGCAAAATTATTAGGAAGAGAGAATAAAATACTTGGAGGTTCCATTTTATAGATTTAGTTACTTTTTTTTTTTTACTGCTTTTTAGAGAATATGTACATTTATTCCAATTTTCTAAGAGCAAAATAAAATAAATGATGCAAGTATTCTCCTAAAGTAAGTTTAAAAAATTAATAACAACATATCAATAATGCTTTAAAAGAAATAGATAAAATGAAAAATAACAATATGTAGAGAATAGGTTATAAAAAAACAAAAACTGTGATACAAGGAACATTGTTACTATCACAAAGTATCACAATGCTTCCCGCTAGTAATTGCCGATACTTTTATAGTTTACTATATTTATTCGGCATGAAACTCTCTGATTTCAATCTTTGAGTTTCTTATTCGGTTTTAAAACAATGTGGGATTTAATATCCCCTTAATTTAAACAAAGTAAATGTTTTGGTCACAGAAAAGTTAAAGTATATACGCATTTTATTATCTGTTGTACTAACAATGTCACATATTTTTATATAAGAGTTACATTTGGCTGTTTTGAGAGCAATACATATAGACCTACAACTTCAAAATTCAGAACTGTCTAGCACCATGCATATGAGAAGTAGATTTCTTGATAGGCCATGCACTGTTCTTGCTAGCCTGTGCTAATAACATCATTAGGCAAAAATATTTGGAATAACAGTGTATGTGGCATTTCAAGAAAATCGTGTATGTATGTATGTCACCTTAGGCATGCATACAATAGGTTTACCAACCCTGATCCAGAAGAGATGTGTAAAATTCATAGCAGAATTTTACACATTTTTTTTTGGTTCACTGTTTCATATGGCTCATAGGTAACTGCTGACATTGTAAAATATAATAAAGATGTACTGCAAGACCACTTCTATATGTTGCAAAATGAGGCCGTGGTTCTCTTCAGACTACCACATGAGTGAAGGACTTTGCTAAGATGCCTTGTAGAGATGAGACAATAAGTTATATTTCAAGATAAGTTATCAAAACCAATGACCAATCCATTTTATGGTTTTCTGCAAAAATACAAGCAGTAGGACCCTGATTTTTTGTGTTTGTGGATGAAACTGCTATGTGTTCACTTTATCAACTTTCATAACTTCTCCCAGTCTGATTTATATAAAGGAATGCTGTTTTTAGAACAGCATTCCTTTATGATCTTGTCTGCTAATTTGTGTATCTCTGAAAGTATGGATAGGTGAGATGAGATCTCTTTTGTGAGAGAAAAGGCAAGACCTTGTTTTGGTGGCACTGAGCATGACAAGATTGTTCTCAACCCCATCGAAGGATAGTATGTAGATCAATGTTTAAAGTACTAGTTGTAGATGATCTTGTAGCCTGGAATGTCAGAATATTCCAGATTTGACAAATGAGTAGGATGAGTGGAGTACTATCATCTGTAAAGCTGTGAACAGGATTAATGGTAATTGTGAATAGGTTACTTATTTACAGGAGAAACAGAGCAATTGATAGGACAGAGCTCTGAGGCACTCTGGCATTGGTGGTGAATGACCAGAGAATTAGCTGGCTAAACAATATCAGAGGGTGGAAAGGAGACCAAAGGATGGCAATTTGTTTAGCAGGCCTCAGTGCCACACATGGTCAAAAGCTTTGTCAAAGGCAACAACATAAGTTTCTCTATCACCCTTTTTTGGAATAGGATGGATACGAGATTGCCTCCATGAATTGGGATAAGTACCAGCTATGTATAATAGACTGTAGAGACAATGTATTATATTGTCTCTACAATATAATACATTGTAGGATCGGTGTTAGGTGTCTAGAGGACAATGTTTGAGAATAACTACAGAGATGCCGTTAGGACAGAAGACTTTTTAGCATCCAAGTTATTTAGTAGTTTTCTGATGTCTTTCTGCTGAAAAATGCTAACATAAACCCAGATTGCAACTACATTAATCCACCGTTTTTAATCCAAGCATGTATGGGAGGCATACGGTGCTTGGATTCTGGTATGGTTGGAGGTGATTTCCGTTGGTCATCTATGCAGAAGTTTGAGGAAAAGAGTGATTCCAGGAGGTCAGCTTTATCTTTGGGTGAAGTAATCAAGATGAGAGAGAGAGAAGCAGAAGTGCCAGGGAGCAGAAGTTGTGTCGAAAGACCTTAGCAAGGGGCCAGAAGACACAGCTTCCATTTGGATAACAGGCAAGTTTTCTGATGTTGGCCTTTATAAAGTCTAACTTAGATCTGCTGATGACTGATTTGCATATGTTGTATGCATTGATATGGGCAGAATATGAAACTGGAGTTCTTGATGCAGGCCACCTGCAGTAAGCTGAATTTTTTTTCTTTGACTGCTTTGATACACTTTCAGTTGAACTAGGACTTGGAAAGCAGATGAGGATTATGGGTTGAATAAGTGAGAATAATTTATGTAACTCGTTTACAGCAACAGCTAAGGTCAGATGAGTGGAAGCAATAATCAGACCAAGGAAAAGAAGAGTAGAAATTCCAGAGGTAATCCTGAATGGCTTCTTTGTAGCACCAGAGGATGTGAGGTCAGGAGTCATCGGAGGAGAGGCATTTTGTGAGAGAGACAGGAGACTTGTACAAGATTGTCGTTTGATTTACTGGAAGGAGAGGTGATCTCTATGGTGTGATCACCAGATCCAGAGTATTTGGAGAGTGAAGAGGAGTTATCAGGAATTTAAGTAGTTAGATGTACTTGTGTTAGGTCATTACTTATAGCAGACCTGCTTCTTGTCCAGCTTGGTTGGTGGTGTTGTAAAAGCTGGAGAAATTAGCTGGAATTGTGGAGATGTCCAGGAAGTTGACCTCACTATTTGGATAGCAGATAGTCAAGTTTCATGGAAAGGCATGTGAAGAAGTCTGAGTGATTGTCAGTGTTTGGAGACTGATATATATAAAAACAAACGTTACTAAATGAGAGAAGAAAACTTTGAGCCAGAGAAGGTCAAAAGCAGGGAATTCTAAATTAGCCATTCTTTGGCAGGCTATGTCATATTTCACAAAAGCACAGTACCACCCTTGTGGCAAAAAGAATCATGAAGTGTGTAGTTTGGGAATTGGGGGGGGGTGAACAATAGTAGATGTAGTTGCAATCTGGGTTTATGTTAGGAATAAGATGTCTGGTCTGGATGACTGCAAGTGATGGTGAATGTCAGGGATGTTAGTAAAATGGATGAGAAAGTGACTTTTTACTTTCATATCCATGAAGAGATTCTGGCTTGGTTTGTATATTGTGACTGGTTGTAATGTAACTCTTTTGATGGGATTAGTTTATGAGGGAGATTCACTTTTGTTGCAGTGTCACTGTCATTATTCGTATGAGTTTTCATAAGTTTAATCATGATTAGATGGAAGGATATAGTAAGGATGTACAGTAAAATAAGATAGAGACTCTTGGACACAACATCCATACAAAGAGAAACCATTGTTTGTGCCATGACATACAGTGCCCCCCCCCCCCATACTACTATTTGGACTCCTTCTCCAAAGACACAACTTTGCAGTGTATGTGGCAATGGGATTATGCTCCAGTTCATTAGGAAGTCTCCTGATCTCATTACTGAAAGGTTCAGGCCTATGCACTAACTGGTGGCTAGCCTGCACCACCATTGTTTTAACTGATGACCTCTCAAAATGGAGGTGGTCATGGGTCTCTAAGTATGTTTGTCATGTGCTTGAAGGGTATCAATCACATTGCATGGAGAAGGGAAGAGGAGGCAGAAACCAGAATCCCTGCTCTGGAGACCAAATATGGCATGTGTCACTAAGCCAGGAAGTAAGTATTTCACCAAGCAATGAAGGACAGCTGCCACCTATTGTAATGGATATCTTTCTTTTTAGAGGCATTTCTTCCCACTAGAGTCCCATTTATGGAAACAGGCCACACCGTGGAAAGGCAAGATTGATTTGACAGGGAAAGGCTGTATATTGCACATTCCTGCCCATTGTTTCCATTTCTATCACATCCAGTGGAATCCAAAATGGAATCAAACAAGGCTATCACCCAAGGCAATTCGGTATGCGTTGGCTTAGAACATCTACAGGAAGCTAAAATTCTTATGCCATGCAAGGAATAAAATTCTATAAGCAAAGTGGATATTAGATCCAGCATTATTTCAAATGCCGAATGTATAAACTATGAAAGTTTTGTAAAATAAGCTGACCAGAGAGCTTACGGAAATAAACTCCCCAGCCATGAGTTGCCTTAGTACAGACTACTTAAAAGACATAGGTGGCACCCAAGCATCTATATATTTGCCTTTTTATTAGTCCATTCTGATAAGGTTTCACTGGCCTGAGCTGTTTCAAACTGGTTGGTTCTCTCTCTTCAGGAACTCTCTTAAGAGAGAACTGGTTGGTTTTCTCTTTGTTCTCTTAAGGAAGAAACCTTAAGAGAGCAAAAACTCTTGTTCAATACTAAGGGAACTTGAAATGTCAGAGAAATGTCTTTTTCATAAGCGAACTAATTTTGCATCGTCGAACTGAAGCCTTTTGGCACTTTATTTTAGTAATTACTTTTATGTACCAACCGAGAGTTCACTTACAAAAAATACATTTCTCTGACATTTCAAGTTCCTTAGTACTAAACGAGAGTTTTTGCTTTCTTAAGGTTTCTGCCTGGTCTCTGAAGAGAACCAACTAGTTCAAAACAGCTGTCAAGCCAGTGAAACTGAAACCTTATCAAAATGGACTAATAAAGGTGAATATATAGATGCTTGGGCAGTACCTATGTCTATTCAAAAGTTGCCTTAGTCTGAGCTAAGGCAACTTGTGAATGCCGGGGAGTGTATTCCCATAAGCTTTCTGGTCAACTTACTTTATGAAATTTTCAGTTTCTACATTCGGCTTTGAAATAACGCTGAATCTAATATCCACTTTGTTTATATAATTTTGCATCGCTGAACTGAAGACTTTTGGCTCTTTAATTTAGTAAGGAATAAAATAATTTAGAAAATTTCAATGAAGTCAGTATATTCACTGTGAATATACGAGATAAAATTCTTATCATTCACTGTGAATGACAAGATAAAACTTCATATATCACCAATAGCTTGCTCAAGAGCATTCTGGGTTACATTCTCTACAGCAGGAACATGCTAGTTTCTTTATAGGACAGTCTTCATTTTATTATCATGATTATTGCATAGGCACCTCCATGGAATCCCATCATAGGATATCCAAATTATCAACATAATATCTATCATACCTCTCTTTGAAACCATTAACAGGCTAAACACAACTGACTCAGGCAACCCATTCCATTCATTTACCACTCTCCAAGCAAAAAATCTAGTCCTCACACTCTTGCTAACTGCACTCATAACTAACTTCCAGGGATGACCTCTTGTTCTGCCCCCACTAGCTAAGTGCAGAAATATTTCTCCTGCATCAATCTTATAAAATCCTATAACTTAATTGTTTCTTTCATACCCTCCTCCCTTTTTTTTTTGTCCATTAACTAACATTTGCCATCCAGAAACCCTCAATCTATCCTCATAGAGAGCATTCCACAGACCACTCACCATCTTAGTCACTTGCCTCTGGATCCTCTCCACCACTTCCTCATCCCCAAGAAACCCAGGTGACTAGACCTGAGCACAGTAATCCAAATGTGGTTGTACCAAGGCTTTATAAATAGGAATGATAACTCCCTTATCTCTGCTTATTAGTGTGTTCAACAACAAAAAAGTAAGCCTGTGAGCTACCCTGGCAACTTTAGCAATATGCCCTCTAAATTTCAATTCTCTATCTACTACTACCGTCAAATCCCTGGCTTCATCGATTTCCTGGAGTACAGTTCCCTCAACATAGTATACAGCTTGTAACTTGTAATCTTTTCCACATTAAATTGACATCCATATTTTGCCCATATACTGCCAGCCTATTTAAATCATCCTGCAAGCTCTCTGCATCACCTTGATTAACTATTACTCTACCCAACTTTGCATCATCAGCAAACTAAATATCCCCTTTCAAATTATTTCCTATATCATACATTCCTATATCAGGCAGGGGGGTGCTGGGACTCCCTGTGGCACACTACTAGTCACCTGCCTTCTCCTGTATTCTGCTACTCCATATACTCCTTTTTGGTATCTGTCCATCAGCCACTCTTTTATTCATATCACTGGTTTCATTTCCATTCCCATTTGTTACAGTCTGAGTAATAGAGTTCCATGTGTTATCCTGCCAAATAGCTTTGCAAAATCCAGCAGTATAATCATGTAGCCATTCCCTTTATCCAACTCAAGTGTCACCTTATTATAAAAAGTAAGTAGATTACTATGGCATGACCAATCCTTTATAAAGCCATGCTGCCCCTCAGAGTATCATATTCTTATTCACCATTTTCTTAATTATCTTTTTCATCACCTTTTCCAGTCCTTTTACCAACACTGCTGAGATATTAATTGGTATATAATTTGCTACCACAGACTTAGATCCTTCTTTATGCAAAGGAATTATTTTGCAATCCTTCCATTCTCTTAGGGCTCTGCCAGAGCTGAGACTTAAATTAAATAGCCTAGTCAAAGGCATTACCAGATCCTCTGCATATTCTCATAAAATGTGAGCCAAAATCCCATCCATTCCCACAACTGTATTTGCATTCAGATTCTGCAATATACTAAGTACCTCCAATTCTTCAACTTCTGCTCTCATATAAGTCACTGTCACTTCTGTCATAACAATATCTTCACTTGGATGATATACCCTATGCAAAATGATCACTCAGTAGCCTTAACAATTTCATCTGCCACCACTACCTCTCTACTGTCTGCACTCATTAAATTATTTTTCCACAGTCATTCTTCCTCATATCTGCCACATTAAAAAAAAAAATCTTTGGGATTTCCTTTCACCTGTTTGGATAGTCTCTTCTCATAATCTGGTTTTGCCTTCCTTAACATGCTGGTCACCTTCCTTGCCTGATTCTTGTACTATTCATGAGTTAGCTGGTGACTTTTCTCCTTATATACCCTGCACAACATTTTCTTTCTTTGCAGCTCATGTATAATGATGCTACTCATCCATCTAACTCCTATCCAATTTACTCTCCTGAGTGGATCTGGAGAAAGCATGATATTGGTTTCTCCAGATACACTTTGACTATCTCCCATGCACTGGGACCATCCTTCCCTTGAAGAGCTTTACTCCATGGTAATGCTTCGAGCTGTTTCTAAGCGTATTGTAATCACCTGCCTTTTAGTTCTTTTATACTCCTTCTAAACTGGAATTTCCACGTTTTGCTACTTTATAAGTGAAGACCACATGATCACTTTCCCCCCAATCAGAGGCAATGTTATGGACAGGTCTTCTGATCCTATAACCAGATCCAACATTCTTGTATCCCGAGTCCACCTCCATCATTTTCTGCTTCAAGTAGTTGACTCTCAGTAGGTATAAATTCCATTTCCTTCCTACCACGTGATCTTTCTTCCTTCTAATCTATGTTACTGAAGAAGAAACCCCCCCCTCCCAACCCCAAAATAATTACTTGACTTGCACTCATTGTACTAATGCTGATACATGTTTTTCACATCATCTCTGGCACCCCCTAGCTTATAGCAGCAACCAATTTTATATTTTGCCCTATTGGCTTTAATCTCACACCAGATCGACATTTGCTATAATTCATTTGCTATCATCAGCATTATCCCACTCCTTCCTGTCTACTCTATCCTCCCTGAAACTACTAAATTCATCACATTTAATCCCTGTAACTACACCATCTGCTGTTAGCCAAGTCTCACTAATGCTTTGCGAGGTTTCACTAACCAATGCCAGAAACTCTTCCCTCTTGTTCCTGGTACTTCTGGCATTAGTATATAGAAACTGCAGCATCCCTTTAGGCCCCAACCACTTTTACTTGATGAACTGACTACCCTATTCAATATTTTTATATGAGAGACTAGATTCTGCATTTGTTGGTCATTCTCGCACTCATTTGCCTCAGGGGTGCCTTCACACACTCCTCTACATCCACCCTATTTTTTTTTTTTTTAAATTTTCCTGACTTTGCACTTCCACACTCTCAGTGAACAAAACTCTCTCTAGACACCTAACTCCAAATCCATTTAAGTACAGTCCATCTGATTTGAACAAATCTTTACATCTATGAAAACACAGACTATAGGTCAACAAACTCTACATCATTCCTTCTTCACAACCTAATTCATGGGCATTCTTATCACATCAAGCACAATCATATTGGTCATATTTTTGCCATCTCAAACATGTGTCAGTTTGGCATGTATAATTTGACAGGACAGTTGAAGTAACTTGCTCAAGAGAATTCTGGGTTACCTCCTCTACAGCTGGAACATGGCAGTTTCTTTACAGATCCATCTTCATTTTCATGATGTTACCATATCATGCACAAACAGCGGATTTGTGGTGGTTAGTTTACACCTAGTCATATTTTTGAAATAAATCTCACTGAGTTTGGCATATATATATATAATTTGATAGGACAATTTTGTTAATTTCTCTTGATAGATGGTTCTAGCTTGGTTGTGCTAAATAAGCTGAGCCTGATAGATGTTTTTATACATTCTCCCCTTCCTCCTGCCATTGATGTGTTAGTTCAGAGTAAAGTTCATAATTTTAATATTATGTCCCTGAAAGAATAATAAGTTTCATGTGGTGCTGCAATAACAAGTATTTCATATGTGAATGTTTTTTTTTATTTGATGATATCAAATACCTAAGGGGTTCTTCATTGATTCAAGAGAAGCTACCACTCCTCCTTCCAAGACCTCTCTGAGTGAAGAGAGAGAGAATGGTAACATTTTTCCTATTGGACATTTATCTGTGGCATGTACAATCAGGAATGATGGAATTTTCAACTGTTTGTCCTCTGTTCTTTGGATCAGTGGTTTCTTAATATAATAGTAATTGAATCATGGTTCCTGACGAAAGTCAAGAAACTAAGAATTCATAAAGAATTTTTCAGCATTAAAATTACTTTCCCACTATCCAGCATCACAGTAATCCTTTGATTGAGATGCTATTGAAGATCACCAGGAAGAAGACTTACTAACACTACTGACTCTCACAAGTGAATTCAGCAAAGGGTAATCTTGGCTAAGCCAGGAGTGTCTGTCATGATGAAGTAGGACCAAAGTATAGCATATTCACTACCAGAATTCTTCCCATTTCAGAATGTCCCCATTGCACAATCAAGGTAGTAGCAGGGCATTAGATACAGTGATGGTGATCTGCTGAATAGGAAAGGAAATACACTCTAGATGAAAAGGTGTCATCAGAAAAAGAGATGAAAACTATCAGCACCATCACTGGAAGATCCCCTTCAGGATATATCTCATATGGAGAGACAAAAGGAGGGCAATTTTGTAACCAAATCCCTCTTCACAGGCAAGCTCATTATAGCTGCTATCTCAAAGACAACCTTCATAGTAAAGAACTAAGATACAACACACATGTTAGAATAATTACTTTATTTAACATCAAGCAAGTAACAATCGATGTTTTGAGCTCTGTATTGAGGTCATCATCAGGAAAACATACATATGTACAAAATACAAGCTACATGACGCTGCACTATACAAAAGTGAAATGCATGTAAATGTGTTTGTTAATCATTTATCCTAGCCTGACCTCTGATGAAAAAAAAAAAAAAAAAAAATCAACAGAATTGATTGGAAAGGCACTAAGTCCCTATACTGCACCAAAACCTGATTTGAAAGAAAATTCAAAGAAGCTTGTGAAATGCTGAAACATCATC
Source organism: Typopeltis vanoorti (assembly GCF_054136105.1). Lineage (NCBI taxonomy): Eukaryota > Metazoa > Arthropoda > Arachnida > Uropygi > Thelyphonidae > Typopeltis > Typopeltis vanoorti. The sequence continues at coordinate 45,038,259 of NC_143552.1, forward strand.
CAAATCTGAACAAAAATGATGGATTAATTATTCCTAGAATGTGGAGGACCCATCTTCAACCCATATAGCAACCTGAACAATCCCAGGCAGAAGAAAATCTCAATATGAAAGGAGTTTAGAAATTGTTTAATGTAGTTCCGTTTCTTTTTTCTTTTTTTTCATTTCACTTTTGTATAGTACAGCATCATGTAACTTGTATCATGTACATATGTATGTTTTCCTGATGATGACCTTAATACAGAGGTCGAAATGCTGATTGTTACTTGCTTAATGTTAAGTAAAGTAATTATTCTAACACGTGTGTTGTGGCTCCATAAATTCTTCACTATGAATGCTGACCACTGCGTAACCTTAAATCAAAGACAACCTATTTCTGCCTTTTCTATGAGTGCATGTTGAATGAGTGCTGAATGCTGTTCACTTGAGCTGGCATCTCTCCTTCCTTTGCTTATCTCTAAGCTTAACACACTCTAGATACAAACCCACCATACTAACTTCTCCTCCTCTTTCATTCCATCTATTTTTAATTTTCTGGAAAAGTCTTCTCAAAGGGGCAATCTTTCTCTCTTTCCACTTGTGTGTAAGATTCAGACAAAAACAGTAGTGCTAAAAACCTGCACTCCAAAACTAACCTCAGTATTGTGTTATCTCTACACCTTTTTATTCTACAGACATCTACTATACTTCTTGAACATACAATCTATTGAAAAAAAATCTGCTATCAAACTACTGACCCACTGCTCTCACTTCATCCCCTTCAAAAATCAGGAAGGAACTAATGTGAGACAATAATGTCATCAAATGACAGCAACATCAATTTCTCCAATTTCAATCTAAACATGAATCTCTTGCTTACATCTCCAACTTCTAAACATGAATCTCTTGCTTACATCTCCAACTTCTAAACATGTGCCAATGGAAGATAAGAGAAACTTAGGAAATAGCTCTCAATATTTCCAAGGTGAATGTTTGATCTGCTTTGGAAGATCTCTAATAAAACATTTTTAATAAAGTCGTGTCCCGTGGTCTCTCTCTCTCTCTTCTCTACCTCATGACAAATCTTCGATAGCATACAGTGATTGATCAAAGAGATCACTCAATGTATGTTAAAGAAGCCAGACCAATAAGAAAAAGAAGACCAGGTGTCTTTTCATAACTACTCTTTGCATCCAGCCTATTCTAACACTAAAATGGTGACAGCTATGGGTGCTCTGAGAGATCAAAAAAAACAGCAAAGTAACAGTTTTGAGGGAGGAAAAGTAAAAAAAGAAATAAAAATACACTGTAAAGATTAAACTTACAACTTTCATTACCAATAAAATCTTCACTAATCTTGTTATAATGTCTGTAAAAAAAACAAGAAATAAAATTTTTCCATTATGCTGAGATTAGTGAAATGTTCATGATATAATCTTTGTACATAAGAAATGTGATATAAGCCATGTATTCACAATGAATTCCAAAGGTGTATTCACATCATCAGTTAAATAACATTAAATAAAAGCAGATGATTTAATGTTCTCTGATGATAAATGCTTGGAAAGAAGTCACCCCACCCCCATGGGCAAGGTGCATCATGTCAAGTAATGAGTCATGTTTGTAGACTGTGTAAATTGTAGGAATATGATGCTCCCAAGTCAGTGCAACTGTGTCTGGGTGAAATGGCTGCAAGAAAGAAAACGATGCAGTCTGAAAGAGGTGTGATCGGTGACACCATACTGAGATGAAAGCTTAGGGATTCAGTCAATTGCAAGTGCTACCACAAGTGGACAACCCAAAACACTAACCAAACATGACTGTAGGGTGCTAAGAAGGATAATATGTAAAAACCATTGTTCATCAGACGATATTGAATGCAGAGTTCCAGGCATCAACTAGAACACAAATCTGCACAAAAATATTCAGAACCCAGGCTCACAACATAACTTTCCATGGCAAGACCGCAATATGGAAGCGCCACATTACCAGAACCAACAAGCAGCGTCACCTTCAGTGGTGCAAAGAGAATGTATCATGGACATGCAAGCTTGGAAAGCTGTGTTATGGATTGACAAATCACTCTATACCCTCTACAAAACAGATGTCCAGTGAATGTCTCTTACCAGATTGCATAACCCTAACTATGAAATATGGAGGTGGTGTGATGGTATGGTCCTATTTATTTTGGTTTGGTCTTGAATCTCTATTTGTGGTGCCACAAACACTGAACTCTGAGAGGTATCTGAACATTGTTATCAGGAGTCCTGGTCGTTTACATTGAATGTTAGCTTTCAGTTTGGCTTTCCTGTGCACTGATTATTCCTCCCTTCAGTAAAAAATTCACCAAAATCCATGGCTTAGCGATCCCAGAACTGTGGCCATGACTTTACGGACAGTGAGAACTGGTTTGAATTTTTTGTGCACAGGAGATTGTGAATGTTTCCAGGTCATGGAGTCGAGTTTGCTCTCTGGAGTAAAGTGATGAACCTATCTTTCATCTGCTATAACTAGGCGAGCAAGAAAATCCTGACCTTTGTCGCTGTATCACAACAGATTCTCCAGACTCATCCCCATTCATGTTGCCTTGTGCAACATGCATGGAGATGTGTCAATTGCCAGAGCACCCAGCATGAACACACCTTTCAAAGCCAAGGATATCATGAACAATTTTGTAAACAGTAGACTTACTCAAGTTCATCACGTGCAATTTCATGCAGTTTCCCTCACCAGGCTTCAAGAATGATGCCCATAATATTCAAAATGTTGTCTTCTGTCTTGCTTGAATAAGTCCTACATGCTCAAAGCTGATCTAAGTCACCACGGGCCACTTTAAATTCATTGCACCAAAAACACACCTGCTTCTGTGACGTCACCTTTTCACTATACACAGCAACCACAATTCATGAATATTATTTGGCAAAGTCCATTTCGCTTGCAAAAAATAAATAACTTCATGGACACTTGCTTTCGACCACACTTGCACAGTAGCCACCATCTTGAAACTGGAATTAGCTGTGAGGCGACAAAATAACTGCAATGGCAGTTATTTTGCACATTAATAATGTGCAAAAGCCCATTGTGTTTTATCTCATTCCCTTTCACCATTACGAAAAGAAAAAAAATGCATCATCTTACTTTTCGGAAACCCTTCACACACACACACACACACACACATATATATATATATATGAAAGGTTTCTGAATATAAATTATAAAATATAAATTATTGCTGGAGGTTTAATGGATTTTTTACAACACTCAAAAAGAATTAAATTAGAATTTAATACTTCCTATATTTCATCCTAGTCACTAGGACATCTATGGGGATTACAAAAACAATTAATGTAACATGCACACAAAAGCAGCAGCAGCTCTCAGAAACCAACCAAATCTTAACAAATACGGTTGCATTAAGCTTCCGAAGATTTGGGAAACACTCATCACCAGAGGTCCCACCTTACATTACAGGCCACCTACTACCGCCCTTAGAGGACGCTCCACCTAGATAGGACTTTAGTGTCACCCATGTGGTTGGGCTTAGTATTGTAAGTTTTTGTGTGCATGTTACATTAATTGTTTTTGTAATCCCCGTAGATGTCCTAGTGACTAGGATGAAATATAGGAAGTATTAAATTCTAATTTAATTCTTTTTGAGTGTTGTAAAAAATTCATTAAACCTCCAACATAATGTCCTCACAGCACTTAAGCCTCTACACAAGAATAAATTATTGCAGTTTAAATTATAAACTGCAAACAACTATTCTTAAAGCAAAATACATTTATACTTAAGTTTTTATTTTTTCTCCATCATTTATATATATATAAAGAGCTCCTCATAGATAATGATGTATTCACAACATCAGTTATATAAATAACACTAAATAAAATTAGTATTAAATAATATTAACTGCTGTATGCACACAGTAATTATATATTTTTACCATCATTCAATAAATTTATGATAGTCTATTTTTTGGGAATGGATCATAGCTGCTTTATTGTATATCGATGATGTCTTAAATTAGTTCTGCCACAGAATACTTTTCAGCAGTAAGAGGTAAAAGTTGAAAGGACCATGGGTACAAGAACTTCAGGACATTCAGGACCATGTTGATATATTGCATCCAAGTGTAAAATTCTCATTTTTCAGACTTACAAATTGCATCTTGAAAGCAATGGAGAATGATTCTGTAGTCTGATTTATGATCTGAATTGAAGAAGAAATTCCTGATGCACCAGACTCAACACATCAAAGAAGCAAATGGTAATCACATAATACACACTAGTGTCCAAAGCCTAAGGACAAACACTATTTCTGAAGATTAGAACTGCATCAGATGAATCAGATAGTGGTAATTTGTATAATTAACGATTTCAAGTATAGAGCAGGTACACATTCAAATTTTCAAATCGCGTGCAAAGGGGTGATGTGGTAGCACTCAGCAGGATAAAAGGCAAAAGGCTGCACCAAGCGAATTGAGTTTGAAGGAAGCTCTTTTCATGAAGGAATAAAGTTGCAAACTTGGATGTCTTGTAATGTCTCAAAGACATCATCTAGATCAGAGGTCGACAACGCAGTGCCCACAGGCGACATGGCGCCTGCAGTGAATTTTTAGTGCACCCTCAGAGAAATTATTATAAACTGCTTTGGAGCTCACAGCAGTAATTTTGCAGTGTAGATCGCAGTATATCTAAGAGATACATTCATTACTAGCATATGCTAAAATGCAAGAAAACAAAGAAAAAACACTGCAAATATAATACATGATGGTACAAATTAAGTGAATATTGAATCCAACGTTATTTCATAGCCGAATATAGAAACTACAAGAGTTTTGTGCTGAATATATAGAAACTAAAAGTTCGACAGATTCAAGCATAAGTTGTGCTTTATGAGTAACTCGTAGTAAAGGTGGAGCAAGCTCCAGACCTCTTTCCTTAGTATTTTCCATAAATGTAAAGCACATCTTGCAGCGGTCAGCAACCTTTTTATTATGAAGAGCACAATATAAAATTTGAAAATTATGGAGGGCTCATGACACAGGCATTTTTTTCTCTCATTTCAGGCTTAGAAATTCTATGATTAGTTGTTTTTAAGAAAAATGAAATTTCAAATTTTAACATTATTTTATTTACCTTGCTTTTACAACATGTTTTTGTCACATATGAATGAATATAAAATGCCATAAAAATAACAATATAAAATGAATACAAAAAGAATGTTCATGTTAACAATTAGCATGTATCTGTCAAATCAGATGCGAGCGCCTTGCTTTATCAATCATAATGACAAATGTATTTGTTTATTATGCAATAATAGTGTGGCTATTTCTAAAAAAAGTAATATAGAAAGACATTTCAAAACCATTCATGCCAATTGTAATTTTAAGTTTAATTATTTAAATCAGGAGGAGTCGGCAACACAGTACCCGTGAGCGTCATGGCATGCGCAGTATTGCACCCTTCATATGAAAAAGGTTACCGACCACTGATCTAGATGATTTCATATGAAGAAGAATTATTGGAGAGCATGAAGAAGGCTGCAAAATTATTGACGTTGACAGAGAGTTTGAAATCTCACATAGTATGTATCCAGGCTCTGGGCAGCGTTTCAAATCAATGGAATGTGTTCTTCCAGATTTTCACTAAGATGTCGTCCTCACTCTACCAAGGAAAATGAAGGCAAATTTTTGGTTATGACAGCAAAACGTAACCAATGCATCACAGCAGGTCAGTTACATTCAAGTATGGGTATGTGGATATCTCAATAATCTGTGATAAGCCACCTGTGACAAGTAGGCCAATATGCCCAAAGGCCTGTAGTCTGCATCTCTTTATCTACAGCTCATCATAAAGCACATTTGACACCAATGAGTTAATGTACTTTTTTACAGATGAGTCGTTTTAGTCTTTCCTCTGATTCTAGGTGACATCTGATCTGCCATGAAAGTGGTATTGCTTACCATCACAAGAATGTTCTTGAAAGAAATAGATATGGCAGTGCTGGGATCATGGTGTGGGGAAGCATTATACTTAATGGACAACCAAGCTACAAATGCTGGAAAAAGGGACTGGTGAAAGATATTTCAACGAAGTTCTTCAATGTCATGATTGATTGTTCTGTGGTGTTGTAGGTGAAGAATTCATTTTTTATGGATGACAATGCCACACCACATTATACATGAGCAGTGGAGATACTTCTGGAGACCGAGGATTAACTGAATCAAGAGGCCAGCATGCTCCCTAGATCTCGAACCACATAGAACACATTTGGGATGCAATAGGGAGATGCACTGCAGCTCAAAATTCTCCTCCAGAAAATAAACAAGCCCTTATCCTTACTCTGAAAGAGAAATGGGCCAGTCTGCCTCAGGAAATTCTGAATCACTTGGTGCTAAGCATGGTACGATGTTGCAAGAGTGCATTGCAGTTTGGGGTGGACATTATTATTATTATTATTATTATTATTTGACACCTCCAGGGAGTCCAAAGACTCATCGAGGGAGAGTGTGCCAACAGCATCGAACGATTGTCTCCTTCCGACTACTAACCGCGCTCAAACTTACTTAACTGAGCCATTAGTAGCAGAGGCTCTACCAATCGACCAATATTCCATACTGAAATGTCTCTCTGTATAGTTTTCTGTAAGCACTGTATATTAATTCCTTAACGTCCTTAGGAAATTTGTAACTTTTGCCAAAAATGTTTTGCAATTTAAGTTGTACAAAATTTATAACACATTTTTTGTGTAATATAATTTATTAGTATAAATAACATAAATAATAAATTTATGTCAACATTTGGCTGAAGTCCACGGACGGATAGCATTTTTCTTCTCTATTAATTAAATTATTTATTCATTAGTCCTGATTAAACGCAGGTAAAAATTTATTCGTCCTTAGCTTTTGGACATTTGGTGTATGCTGAATATTTGAATGAACTGATTCAATTTTCCTCCAAATTGAAATTGATACATTTCTTTGACCATGTTTAATTATTATTATTATACAGGTGCCTCCATGAAGCCAGAAGATTTACTATGAGAGATCCATCACACACACACACACACACACACACACACACACACACACACACACACACACACACACACACACACACACACACACTAGCCATAATTTGCACAATACCTATCATACCTCTCTTTTAACTCATTCACTGATGAAGCACCCACAACCATCTCTGGCAATCCATTCTACCCTCCAAGCAAAAAATCTAGTCCTAACACTCCTGCTAACCACAATCTAACACAACTTCCACTGGTGGGCCCTTATTCTCTTCCTTCTTGCCATGTACTGAAACGTCTTCAGTGTCAATCCTATAAAACCTCTTTAGTAACTTAAAAATTATTTTCTATCATGCTCCCCCTCTTCTTTGAATATCAACTAATTTTTGAAGGCTACAGACTGTTAATCTATTTTCATAGTTAGGCATTTCACAGACCTGCCACCATCTTTGTCACTCGCCTCTGGATCATCTCCACAACTTCTTCATCTCCACAGAATCCAGGAGTGGCCTTATTAAACCCTTATATAGGAGAACAATAATCTCTCTATCCCTGCTTGTTAGTATGTTCTTCAACAACCATGTAATCCAATGTGCTGTTTTGGTTACCTTTGCAAGATACCCTTTAAGCTTCAACTCCCTTACACTTGGCCACAATAAACTGTCAGCCATTTACCTTTGCCCATACTGCTAATCTGTTTAAGTCTTTGCAGCATCACCTTCATTTACCATTGCTCTTACCAATTTAGCATCATCAGCAAACAACTGAATATTTCCTATATCACTGATATACAAATTACACAACAGGAGACCAAGTACTGAGCCCTGTGGTACACCACTGGTCACTTATTTTCTTCTCGACTCAACTCCTCCATAAACCACTCTTTGATATCTGTCCACCAGGCACCCTCTAATCCAAATCACCAGATTCATATCCATCCCCATTTGTTCCAATTTATGCAATAGAGTTCTATGTGGAATCTTGTCAAATGCATTTGCAAAGTCTAGCAGTATTACTGAATAGCCATTTCCCTTATCCAACTCCATTGTCACTTTATTATAAAAAGTAAGCAACTTACTAAGGCAAGATCTACCCTTCATAAAACCATATTGTCTCTTACAGAGTATCATATTCCTATCTACCTAGTGATGCCCTTCACCAATTTTGACAATACCTTAACCACCATTCTTTAGATGCTGACTCGCCTATAATTTGGTCTTGGAGCCTCATTTATGCAATGTTACTATTTTGTCCTTTTCCACTCCACTGGCACCTTCTGAGTACTGAGGCTTAAATTAAACAGCTTGGTCAGAGGAGCTGATAATTCACTTGTACATTCTCATAATACATGGGCTGATATGCCATTTAATCTCATGGCTGTGTTCACATTGAGGTTCTGTAATATTTTAAGCACTTCCATTTCTTCAACCTCTATTCTCTTATCAGTCAATGTCACTGGAATTATGTCATCACCTAGGTCAAGGATTCACAAACTTTTTTTCCGTGGCCCGGTTATTTTAATACTTCATCTTCGTGACCCACTAAAATTTTTATGGCCAATAGGTAAAATAAAACAGATTTGAATGTTCATAGAGTTTTCATTTATTATTATAATAAAGAAGCATTTACTCTTACAAAAATATAAAGAAATTAAACTAAAGCCAAGTAATTTATTAATGAGAAGTGTGATGCTGTTGTTTGTTAACTAGAAACTTCAGGTTTGGAGGAAAAGATAACTTTATTCTTAAATCCAGTTTGACTTCCAATCAGTTTCTATATTTATTTTTTAGAAAAACCAGTGTTGAAAAGCCTGTTTCACACTTATAGGTTGTGACAAAAGGCATTAGAAATTTTAAAGCTTTTTCTGCTAAAACTAAGTACTCCTGACGCAGCCTCACCATTAGTTGAGCTACTTTACTGCGAACAAAGAGACTGTGAAATGGCGATGCAGACGGAGCGCATTTTTCATCTCTATTAATTAAATTATTTATTCATATTTATGAATTTAGGGACACAAAACACATGTGTTGAAAAGATTATTTTACTGATTAATAATAAAATAATAACTTGATGTTTCGACCCCTGTATTGAGGTCATCATCATCATCAGGATAAATGTGTATAAGAACCAAGCTACATGCTGTTGCACTCTATACAGGTAAATTACATCTACGTTGTTAACTAATCTTTTTTCTTAGCCTGCCCCCTGGTGATTGAAAAAAAAAATTACCAATAAAAACTACAATAAACTCTGCTCAAGTCCTCACGTACTAGGATTCTTCTGGAATTATACAGTTTATATTGTTATATCACAATTATCTTCTGGATTTGTACACAGGCTGCTATTGAATGTTCAGGAAAACAAAAAACACTTCACCAAGTCAAGTCTTTGTGTATTGAGATTTTTCTTTGTGGTTGCTATGAAGGTTGCAGATGGGTCTTCCACATTCTTGGAATGGTTAGACCATCATTTTTATTCAGATTCGGATCATATTTGAGCATTTCACATGCTTCCTTGAATTTCCACTCAAACCAGGTTTGGTGCGGTGTAGGGACGTGGTACCTTTCCAATCAATTTTGTGGTATGTTTGGAGTGCGTAGTCAGAAAAGCCGGTTTTTCCAAAATGGAGATATTTTATGTGTCGTTTGTGTTCATCCTTCCTGATTGGGATGGTTCGCCCTGTTTCCCCTATGCATGGTATGTTACATGTGCAATCTATTTTGTAAACCCCTGGGAATAAATTATTTGTTCATTAGTTCCGATTAACGCTTGTATTAGTCCCGATTAATACTTGTATTTTAGAGTTTCATGAAAAAAAGAAGACCAAACGAAACACCTAGGTTTTCGAGAGTTTTTTTAGGTGACCCAGTATTTAGCTTTCGTGACCTGATACCGGGTCATGACCCACCATTTGGAAAATGCTGACCTAGGTGGTTTATCCCTAGAAAATGCTCAGTAATTCAATTATATGGTTCCTTTCTGTTACCTTGCCACCATCAGCACTTTTAAAGTAATTCTTCCATAGTCATTCCTCCTTTTACTTGCTGCATAGCAAAAGAACTCTTGAAGATTTCTTTTTGCTTCATAAACTAGCTGTCTTTCATAATTAGCTTTGACCTTCCTTACCATACAGGTCACCCTTCTTTCTTGTGCCTTATATTGCTCATGGGCATGATGATCACCTTTTGCTTTATAATCCCTCTACAACCCTTTTCTTTGTGCGCAACTCCTGCTTAATAAAGTTATTCAACATCTAATCCAATTTATCCTTCTCACACTAGATATAAATTCTGATACTTCTTTCTTCAAACACCCTTGACCACTTCCCATGCACCGGCAACATTCTTTTGGTTTTAACGACTAAGTTATGCAATTAAAAAAAAAAAAAAACAGACTCCTAACGCTCAGAATTCCTGGACAAATTTGAGGGTTGGCCACGAAACTGGTGAAACCCCATCCCTGAAAAAAAAATATACTTTGTCATGAAATTTGAAGTAATTACTGGACATACTAAGCAACAGCAAATGTTTTAAGGATTTGAGAAGTGGATCTTGGAACATATGCTCAATGATCAAAACATTAGAAATAAGGGTAATGAGAAGTTAACACTAGCATCCCCCATGCAGGGTGAAACATACCTAAACTGAACACAAATGGTAAATAGGCAGACATCAGGGGATCTCAACAGTGTAACACAATCAACAAACATGGGTAAATGTGGTGATCTTAGTGACTTTGATTGTGGATGTATTATTGGCACAAGAAAGATGGATCATTATATTACCCAAGTGGTAAGAACCCTAGGGTTCTTGAGGGGAAGGGTCTACTGTGAGCATACCATCAATGGGCATACCACCACTCAGCGAGCAAGTGGGCTGGCCGCATGCCACTGATGACCAGGATCGATGTAGACTGTCCAGGCTCATACAGACCAACTGTAGGGCAAAGTTGGCACAAATCACATCCAATTTCAGTGTCAGTTAGCGAACGGTATGCGTATCCTGCATACCATAGGTTTGGTAGCAAACATCCAAATCATGTACCACTGTTGACAGCTCGTCATCAGACATTGCACCTCGCCTAGTCTCGGGGCCATCAAAACTGGACCTCTGTAAAGTGGACCAGAGTTGTGTGGTCTGATGAATCCCATTATTAATTGTACTGAGCTGACGGGAAGGTGCGGGTGTGGCATTGACAGCATATGAGGATATGATCCCATTGTGTCACTTTGGCTCAGTGATGGTTTGGGGAGCCTTCTCATGTGACACATTAGGTCCCTTAGTGTGTCTAGAGAGGGCATTAAATGCTGAGATACCAGAATGTGCTGGCTAATCACCTAAACACTTTCATGGTCTTCGTAAATCCTGCAGCCAATAGTCTGTTTCAGCAAGACAATGCACCACCCCCACCAGGCTGCAACCACCTAGGCATGGCTTGAGGAACACTCATCTGAGATTGGGACCATACAGTTGCCCCAAGGTCCCAGGATTTAAATCAGATCGAATCTCTCTGGGATGCTGTAGAGCGAGACATCAGATCCATGTATCCAGGACCAACGTCTAAGGTGCAGTTGTGGACAATGTTGTAACAGGCATGGCTGGAATCACCTCCAGCAACCCTCTGGCATCTGGTAAATCAATGACTCAGAGAGTACAGGTTGTTATTTGCACTATAGGAGGACCAGCATGCTATTAGGTCGGTAACTCTAATGTTTTGTCCATTGAGTGTACTTTCTCTTTACTGGTCTGGAGCCCTAAGAATGCTACTGGAGCAGGTGGATAAATACAACTTACATATTACTGCTATGACAGACATGTTTTATTCTCTTGTAAACAAGAGAATAAAACATATTATCATGGATTTCAAAAGCAAAATCACCTAGAATGTATAGATTATAAATCAAAGGATGCTTTTTTTTTAATTAGTTTTATCTGTGTGCATGCTCAAACTGAAGAAAATAATAATGCCAAAAAAAAAAATATCTTTTGTGATGATTTAGATAAGTTCTATGGGGAATGCCCAAGAAGGGATATTAAAATTATTATATGCACTTTGAATGCTAAGATACATACAAGCCAACCATTGGGAAATATAGCTTACACAATGAGTCCAATGATAATGGGAACAGATCGATCATCTTTGCTTCATCAAGTAACATGGTTGTTGGCAGCACAATGTTTAATCATAAAATCATACATAAAATGACCTGGAAGTCTTCCAGTGGAAACACCATCAACCAAATTGATCAACTGTAATAGATGCAAGACACTTGTCCAACTTGATGGATATCAGATCCTATTGAGGGGTAAATACTGACTCTGATCACTATCTAGTTATATCAAAGATTAGAAGCAGAATTTCAATGCAAGAAAGATATATGGATCCCATGCAAAACGTTTAATAATACAAGACTGAAGGAATCAGTAGTTAAAGCCAGATATAGTGAAAAAATTAATGAAAGCATATCTATTATAACTGATAGTGAGAATGTTAAATGATGCCTGGGAAACTCTTGTGAATGTCATAGCAACAACAGCAGACATGAAACTAGGAAAAGTAGGTTGAGTTGCATATAATCACTGATTTGATGTAGAATGTAAACATGCGACTTTAGCAAAAAATGAGACATGTAGATGAATACAGCAAAGGAACTACACTTGTAAAGCTGTAGAGGAATATCATATGGCCAGAAAGGAAGAAAAAAAATGTGCATAAGAATAGAAAGAAGAAATACTATGAGGACGAACTTAAGGAACTGAAACATCTTTGAAGTATAAATAAAAGTAGGACCTACTATCAAAAGTCAAATAGAAGCCAGAAAGACTTCCAACATAGAACAATTTATGTAGAGATAAGAGGGCATAACCCTGAGCAGGAATGAAATTATACTAGAAAGGGTAGAGAATTTTGATGAACTATTGAATACTAATATATCTGATCAGTTGAATGACATGGAGAAAACAGAGCTAAAGAGAAGATTTAGTAGTAGTTGAGCCAATAGCAACAATTGTTGAAGTGGAAGCAGCTATTAGAAAACTTAAGAATAATAAGGCCCCAGAAATAGATATGATACAAGCAGAGTTAATTAAAAATGAAAGTACAGAATATATCAGGCAGCTGTGTCAACTTATTACCAAAATCTGGATTAATGAAACAAACCCAGACAAGTGGAATCTGAGCATCACATGCCCTATAAAATTTATTACGTACTACCTATTAACATTTTCTCCACCATTCTATTTAAGAGACTTTAATCCCTATGTAGAGAATGCTAGTGGTGATTATCAATGTGGATTCCGTTAAGGAAGATCTACAAATGACCGGATTTTCATTATATACAAAATACTTGGAAAAATGCAATGAATTTGGAATTGAAACACACCATCTCTTCATAGATTTTAAAGCTGTGCATGATAGCATAGACAGATCTAATTTATTTATTGCAATGAAGGAACTACAGATACCTCAAAGCTACAATGAGAAGCACTCACTGTCAGATTACAATTCTAAGCACGTTGTCTGATCCAATACATAGAAAAAATGGTGTTTGACAAGGAGGATGCCTTAGCTTGTGTACTGTTTAATATAGCACTTGTAAAGATTTTCAGAGATGCTGGTATAAAAACAAGGAGAACTATCTTCTACAAGTTGATACAAATTCTGGCATATGCAGTTGATATCGATATTATACGAAGGACACAAAAAGCAATGAAAGAAGATTTTATCAATTTAGAAAAGGCAGCAAAGAAGATGCATTTGTAGATAAACCAAGAAAAAACAATATATAAACAAAATATATGCCAGTAACAAGAAAACCTATGATGATGAACCATCTCAAATTGAAATTGGCTCCTATAAATTTGAAACTGAATGTAGCTTTACATATTTGGGATCAGAAGTTAATTGTAAAAATGTTATCAGTGTTGAGATTCAGAAAAGCATTCTTTCCACAAACAAATATCTATATGGGCTTAAGAAACATTTAAAGTCACATGTGATCTCAATAAAAATAAAAATAACTATGTACAAAGTGCTTATAAGCCCAGTATTAACTTATTCCTAACTGGGTATTTTCAATGGCAGATGAAAGATTGTGTCTATTTGAAAGAAGGGCTCTCAGACATATTTTTGGAGTAGTACAAGAGAATGGTATGTGTAGAAAAACACAATTATGAATTGTACAGATGTTTAATGAGTCAGACATTATTAAGTACATTAAAATCAATAGATTCTGTAGGTAGTTTTCGGTATTGTGACCACATATTAATATAAAGAGTTTATTAAAAATAAACAATTAAAAAAACCAATAAGTTGTGAAGTTATTAAAAACATCTAATATGTGTAATTAATTGTCAATAAGCTTTTGTGGTGTAAAATTTTTATGTATGTACCATTCCCCCTGATGATGTAAGTCTTACAATGCACGAAACTTGTCAGGTTTTTTAATTGTTTATTTTTAATAACCTCTTTATATTAATATGTGGTCTCAATACTAAAAACTACCTACAGAACTGCTTAACCACAGAAATCTATGTCTACATCAATAGATTCTGTTCAGCAGGGAATATTATATGCATGGATAATAAAAGAGTTGTTAAGAAGATATTCAAAGCTAAGCTAGAAGGAAAAATGAAAATTGGAAGACCTAAATTTTGATGGGAAAATGGAGTGATCCAGAATATTAAGGCTCTGGGAGTTAAAAAATGAAGGAACTCACCAATGAATAAGGAAGTCTGGAAGAAGTTTCTGAAAAAGGCCAAAGCCCATATATAGCTGTCAAGCCAATGATGATAATTACTCAACCTGTATTCATCATGCTAATTTGCAAGTGCATGCTATCTACATTCTTTCTTATATCCCCTGGATTATAGCAGCAACCAATTACATATTCAGTTCTGTTGGCCTCTATCTCACACCAGATAGCCTCATATGAACTGCCCTCTGAATCCCTTTCCCTCTGATTTATTTCCACTGTTTTTGGCATTAATTCATCTGCTATCATTAGCAGACGAATTAAAGCCCCCCCCCCATCCTTTTCCTTCTGTCCTCTCTGAAGATACTATATCCCTTGCATTCTATTCTTATGACCATATCATCCTCAGTCAACCACATCTCACTAATGCCTAGCCTATAACTTTTGGCAAAGTTGTGCTAACTAATGCCAAAAACTCCTCAATCTTATTTTGAATACTTCTGACATTAGTATACGTAAACTGCAATACTCCCTTCATCCCACAACCCTCCTTACAATTTATGTTACTTAGCCCACTAAAGTTAAGAACCCTGGGGTGCTCTACATTTTGCATCTTGTGATTACTCACCCACTTACTAACCTGTAGGTTACCTGGACTTATGCTTACCTGCATCCCCCCTAAACATTCTAGTTTCCCCTGACTTTGCTTCCAAACTCACTGAACAACACCTTCTCATGACTCCTAACACCAAATCCATTTAGATGCAAGCCATCCACCTTATATAAATCCTTCTTCCCAAAGTTACACCACAAACTCCATAACATTCCTCCTGCACAATCTATGCACTGAGAGCTTGCCTCTGTCATATAGTGGCAGTAGACTCACAAGTTTTACTTTCTGTCTCTTCTTTTTCACATGCACTAGCAAATGTTTCGTGTCTTCTTTCATACGTCATCCACTAAACCATTTATATCAGCCAAAATAAACATCTCTTTCACCTTAACTCTCTGCATCCTTAGAGCATCACTGACATCCTTAATCTTAGCACAAGGAAAACACGATTTTGTACTCCACAAAGACTCCTCTTATCAATAAATCACCATACAAAATCTGATTCTTATTTTCATGCTTTTGCTCTTTCATGCTCTGCTTTCTCTCCCCCCTTTCTTTCGCTTCTATATCATACCATCTGCCAGGTGTTTCTCAAACACTCAATCTCACATTTTGTCCTGTGAAGAACTCCACATAAGTGCGCTATCTTTTCCGCTACCGTCTGGTCATTCTCTTTATTTTCCATTGCATCATTGTACAGTCACTCATATCACTTGTAACATTATATATGCTAATCGCATTATCATACCTTTCATCTTTGAACTCACTTCTATCATTCTTTTACTCTCTTCACCCTGATCCTTGGTGAACATACATTCAGCATATCCATTTAACAATGCAAAAGAGAAGAGATATGCTTCGAATTTAAATATTGATATTGAGATAGTTTGTAGTTTTTCTTCAAGAAATTCTGTGCCTGATATTTCTGATTAGCTCTTATATTCTATGCAAAAGAAGAGGAGTTAACTCAGTTGCAGATTAAGCCAGCTGGGCTTAATCTGCAACTGTAGCATATAAGCTTTGTAGCATATATAAGTGTTTATATATGCTACAAAGAGAACTAAAGCTTTCACTATAACAAAATTTTTCTTTATAATATCATAAGGCATAAAATATATAAAAAGTATAAAAATTAAAATTACAACAAAATAATAAAATATTTTAAGAAAAAAAAAATATATATTCAAGTTTGAGTCGAGCGTTAAATAAATTTTTTCCATGATTATTCTCTAGCAAATTCATCAGTTATTTTTGAAATATCAATGTTATTTAATACTTCTTGTTCCATATACAATAGTGCCATACTATTTAACCTTTCTTCTGACATCGTACTTCTTAGGTAGTTTTTTACCCTTTTTAAGATAGAGAAAGATCTTTCTCTTGATGAATTGGAAACAAGAATAGTCAAAAAATTTTTGCCAGGGGCCTCCCCTCTCGAGCTCAGCGGCCCCTGACAAATAGCTGCTTGATCTGCCCCTGAGTTAACTTGATACGGCACTTCAAGTTAATAAACTGAGACAATTATATTTTGACTAACTGCTTTTCATGCCTGCTTTTTTTTTTAAAATGCTTGATTTATCTTGATCTCCACTTGTTCCTGAGTTGCAATTTACATTTAATTCCTTTCTCTGTTCCTCATATTATTCTATTTATCCTGAATCAAGAACCTATTTTTAAATTAAACATGCCCCCCCCCCCCCGATGGACAAAGTCAGAATGCATTTTTTTCCAGATAGCACACCTAAATTTATAATTAAAATGACCAAAAAAAAAAAAAAAACTAAAATTCTGATGCTCAGAAATTGAAAATGTTCTATTAATTCATGAAATGAAAAGAAGAAAAAAACTTTGATTTTTGCATATAATAATTATAAATACTAACTCCAGGATCTAAGTTTTAAAAACTATATTTTATCAATTTAGGATTCTTTTAATATTTTTTCTATATTAAAAAAGTTCTGTAGCACTCAATTTTTACATCATATGCCATATCAGGTTCACTAAATTACATACCATCATTCACATGTATAGCAACATCACCAAACCTTAACTTTTTAGAATTTCAACATCGATTAGAAATAACTATGTTATTCCTAAGAGATTTATTATCTCTTAGGAACTGCATAAATTCCATTTAGTATTACTTCCAATCCTCCATGGAATCCAGCTCACTGCAGAAGGTAGAATACTTTGCCTTAAAGACATTCAGAGTTGGAGTAGTCACCACACCAGCCACTCTGGCAACATATTCTGCTCATTCGCCATTTGATATGGAAAAAAAACAATCTCCTTTTCACTTCCTTACTCACATAACCTTTGTAGTTTCCAGAGATGACCTCTTGTTTCTCTCATTATGAAATAATTCCCCTGTGTCCATCTGATATGCTCCAATCATCATCTTTTACATTTAAGTCATATCACCTCTCTTTCTATCTACCAAGCTCTGCAGATCACATTCTCTTACCCTTCTTCATACTCAATATTCCAGTATCCTGAGACAGTCTTAGTTGTTTGCTACTGCACTCTGTCCAATGTTTCCTTAAAACCAATATAGCAAGATGATCAAATCTGTACACACAAATCCAAATGAGGCCCAATTTTTACAGCCTTATCCATATTTTTACTACTATTTTCTGAGGGTGATTTATTCTGATTCACAGTATTACTTTTGATGACCTAAGTGGCAGAGTTACAAAGCAGTTAAAAATGGGGTATGTAGTAAGAGGTGAAAGACTTGCGGATTTCATCTACACAAAGTATACATCCAAATCCTCTCTCAACTGCACAACTACAAACCATTCTCAGTCTCCCTCTAGGCACAATTTGTCCAATGTACCATCTAGCAGCCAGCCTACAGATGAGGTTCAGAGAACTAGAATGTATTTGGCATGTCCATAAAAGGTGTCATTTGCACCACATGTAAAAAGAGAAACACAAAGTTTGCTATTTTTGGTCTCCAGAGACAATCCCACTTGGAAAAACCACTTCAAGCATTCAATAAGCTAGATCAGTGCTTCCAACATCTATAGAGTCAAAGCCCAAGGTTTTCAAACGAATTAGATGGTGCACCACTCTTTTTTTTTTTTTTTTTAATATATATGAGATGATGTAAATATACAGATGTCTTGCTTCATTTATAAATACCTTTATGCTCTTAATGTTACAGTAACTGAAATTTAAAATTTAAAAAAAAAAAAAAAAAAAAAAAACTTACAGATAAACAGAGCACTAAAATTTTTATTTTATTGTAAATAAAATAAAATTGTTGAAAGCCGATGTAATTATTCAAGAGTAGAGTATAAGTATTCCATGTTGGAAAATGGTCTTTCACATAGTAGTCCCAGACATTGAAATAATTTTTAATCCCAAATTTCTAACATTTGAGTATTTCTCAGTGCAAAAACGTTTAAGCAATTCTGCTCCAGTTTCTGATTGAGCTCTTATAATTCATCTGCTTGAGTTCACATTGCATATTTTTATTTGATAAATTGGATTTGTGCTTTCAGTGTCAACATTCGATGGACTGCTGAATATATACTTGGTTAAAGTTGATCAGATTGTTTATACCTGTCATCAAAATTCTTAATGAGAGTGTTGAACTGAAAAACAAACACTATAAAATCTACAGTTTCACCAAATCTTTTCTCTTTAGATCTGGTTTTTAAAAATGGCAGCTTGTTATGAAAACCAGCTATAAGATAAAGATTAGAAATATTTTGGTTCCCATGTAAGCAATATTTAACACATTCAAATAATGCATGATATTGGTTAGGAAAGCTAGTGAGCTAAGGAAAGTGACATCACTGATACTTTTAGTTAGATCACTATCACATTCTATTTTTTCATATAAAAAGAAAGTTCTTTCCAAAGTTTGAAAAATCTCACTAAACATTTTCCAGTACTCAAGATACAGATTCTATTGTGCAGAAGCAATTCATAGGAAAGTAAAAAACTAAAGGAAATGAAAGATGATGCTTGTTGATGTATAATGCAATGTAACATTTCAAATATGATTCAATTTCTTTTCAGCAAACCAATAAGTGCAATATTTTCCTCAGTCATATAATTATATACATCATTTACAATGGAGGTACATTTGGTGAAACCACCATATTCTGTTAAAGTGGATTTAAGTTTGTTATAAAGATCTTTTCCTTGACATATTCTATCTAATGATGCCAATTTTAAAAACTCCTCAGAACAATTAAGGCTGTTATGTTTTGTTCTAATAATATTAGCATAACTGGTATCAGACACATCAGTGCTCATCTAATGCCAGAGAGCAACAAAAGCTGTCCTAAATCATGTTTTTTTTTGGTTTGCCACTAACATGTTAGTCCATCTCTACCATACATTGACATAGCTTGATTTCTAAGTGAAACACTTTGAAACTTTTTAGCACTAGTCTGTCTTCACCAAGAACTTTAGCCATGAAAATAGCACAATTTTCAATTAAATTTCCATTTACTTGAAATGAACAGTTTTTTTTGCCTTAGTTTTTCATTTAAAAATGAAGAGTGAGGTGCTTAAAGAAGATGTCTCTTCAGTTTTTGGTACAGATGTAAACATATTCATTTTTTTGTGAACTGAGTTTTCAAATGCTTTATTAAAGTGATCCTGCAGCATAAATGGAATACTTTATGTAAAGAAGTATAACATCTATTAAAATTTGTATTCCCTTTAAACAGAGTATACAAATACTCACTTCCCCATCATTCTTAAAATTCACTATTTTCACTCTCAATACTTTCATTTTTTAGCTACAGACATTTTGTTTTGTATGGGGACTACAAGATTTTATATGCTTTGAAGAAATTTAGAATAACTGTGTAATTTTATCCAAACACTTAAAGACTTTCATTAATGCTCAAAAAGCAAGTTCTATACACTCACGCCAGTTGATAGTTAGTTATCAGATTTTCCAGAGAAATGAACAAAAACACATACACTAGTTTTAATATCATTTATAATTCAATAACTTAAAATTCTTCACTTAAACCATTGAATTAAGCTAATTAAATAAATTTATTAATGAAAACAATCTTATAACTCTTTTTCTTGTATTCATATAAAAGTTAGCATCTGGTTTAAAATAGCTGCTGCATAAGAGTATACACTGCTTGAAACACGATCATTCCATATGCATGATTGTGTTTCAAAAAAATCATTATATAAACCATAAGGAATAACATTAACAATTAACATGCCTGAATGCTGAAATGCATTTTAACTAATTTTAAAGTGAAATGATATAATGCAAAATTTCCCTCTCTCTCAAAAAAAAAAAGTTACAATCAAGCAGTCAGTAACATGGAACATATATAGCTGAAAGTGTGTACAGTTATTTGGCAATGAAATAAATACTAATTACATTTATTAAAAAAAAAAAAAAGTAAGATTGCAAACTTGTAATCATACAATGTTAGTTGATATGACTTTGGAACCACAGAATAACCTACTAGAAAAATTATAAAATAAATAGCAAAGAAAATTCGGAAATGAAATTTGGTTTTTATTCTTCAATATGCAAGCCTCAAAAGGTGATGAAAGTCATCTATTGCCTAGAATTCTAGGCCTGGTGATACAGTGAATCACCAGTCCATTAGTGACTCACTTTTCACTATACATCCTGGTCCTTTCAGGAAAATAGCAGAGCTTGTTTAATTAGACAATGCTCCAGGTAGCATGACATTTCATCATGGTGCACCATCATACTGTGTGTAAATGCATTGCATTTAAGCCAAAGAGAGAGAGAGAGAGAGAGAGAGAGAAAAGAATATATTTGATCAGAGAAGACCCAATGTCATCACATCCATATTTGGTTAGTATCCAAGTGTAGACCTGGGATATAATAACCTGTTAATGCTTGTGCAATATTTTGCATTGGTCTATCTAGTTCTGTGAAATAAGCAGCCATAATGTAAGTTGGATATGCTTTGATGGAAGATTTTAACCTCTAAAACTGCCATTAGCTACAGTTATTATGTAATCCAGAACATGCACTTAAGCAAAACAGGAATATGCATGCAGATCTGATAAACATATCCTTTCTTACCACAATGAAAGTGATGCTTTGGAAATGTTTTTATCATGTTGATGTGAATATATTTATCCTTTTTATTGTACCCAAACTTAACATGTCTGCTGGGGGGAGGGGGCTAGCATTTCAATACATAAGTTACTATTAGGTCTGCTGTGGTTTCCTACTGGTAATAAGTCAGTCACATATACTGTTTCCATAGATATATAAAGTCAATCCTCGACTTATGATGGAAGTTTCATTTTGTGTAAGTTGAAAAGGTTGTAAGCCAAAAATCATTATATAAACCATAAGGAATAACATTAACAATTAACATGCCTGAATGCTGAAATGTATTTTAACTAATTTTATAGTGAAATAATATAATGTAAAATTTCTCTCTCTATATATATAGAGAGTGCTGTACTGTAATAAATAATGAAACATAAGAGTACAGTACATCTGTGCACTCACCAGTAAAATAATCAGATAGAAAGACCTGAAGTAATTCTTCAAAGTACTGCTGTTTTATTGATTAGACAATTCATCTGAAGAGGCAGGTGATCAACAACAAGTTCTTCAAATTCAGGAAATGCAATTATGCATTCTCAGGATGGTTCATCAAGTGTATAACTTTTGGCAGGTCTAGGCTCATCTTCAGAGGATCATATGACAGCAGGAGTGGATGACTATACAATTGTATGTTATATCCAACTTGATAAGCACAAGTTTCCTTTTCTCTTCTGCATAAATTTCTCTGTAACAAGCAATTACAGCTTTCATCATTCTGTTTTGCTAAATTTCTCCATGTCAGGATCCATGTCTTTAAAATAACTGAACTGCCTTATTAACAGGCAAATACCTCTGCCTTTTTATTTGCAAATTTTTTTTTAGGGACTGGGCTTCCTCTGGAAGCCAATATCGTCATTGTCAACCTCCAACTCTTTAGCTAACAGTACTAACTTGTCACCAATCTCTTGTGAGGCTTTCTTGTTGCCAAATCTTGTGAATATATGAACATAATTAATATGAATAAATATAAAGCTTCTTCCAAACACCATTCATACATCTATGGTCACCTCACTCTATGCTGTATCTGCAAGATATTATATTCCTTCCCAGAGTCTCTGAGGCTTTCTCATCATCAGTAATAGCAACAGCCTGAGCAAAACCATGTCTTAAAAAAATATGCCTTGAAACAATAACATATTGGGTCCATAGTTGCAAGAGTGGGGTGGCATTCTTTGAACATGTTAATGGGATGGTAGACATAAGTATGAACTGTATACATATTTGATAGTTAATATTTGGTCCTTTTTTTTTTTTTTACTAAATATGATACATTATATTGGATTTTTTATTGGACCATGATTTTGATAAACATATATACATAATTGTCAACAAGTTTCACCAGCTAGGGTCTGTCTGGCTTCTTCAAGACGAGAAAGGTTATACTAAGATTAAATGCTAAAACAAAAGAATGCAGTAACGACCTAAAAATCAGTTAAACAAGTTGAAGGGCATGCATGACATTAAGAGCATAAAGCATGGAGACTTAGTCATTGTTATTAAAACGCGTTTTATAATTTCTCACGTAATTGAGTTCTGCTAAACATAATGAATTTATTAAGTTTTTTCAAATGTCTTTTAATATTATGCTGATGATAAGGTTATTTTCAACCTTTTGGACTACAGTCTTTCCAAACAAGAATCAGAAATTTTAAAAAAGGTTGCAACTTCTCATTTGCTCCTAATCATATCCCAAAAATAGATTTCATAAGTAATATTGAGAAAGGTCTTTCTTCACTTTAAGAGACAGCAGCAAATGAGATAAGATTTAAAAGTACAATCATCCTCTCTACCGCAAAACCACCAAAACATATATTACACCCTCTGAAAAGAAGGCACTTTTGAATTTGAAAAGAAACAAAGACATTATCACACTTAAAGCAAAGGAAACTCAACAGTCATTATGAATACCAAAGATTACATAAAGAAAATCGGTACTTTAATTTCTGCCTCGTCTACATATCATATATTAGATAAAGATCCAACCATGAAAAAATACAACGAGACCAATCTTTTAATATGCAATATGATTAGATGGCCTCAAGAATTACAAAGAAATTTAAAATCTTTACATCCATTAACACCACGCCTATATGGCGTACCAAACGTCCATAAAGATGGAGTTCCGCTTCGCCCGATCATGGATGGCAGAAATTCTCCTACATACCTATTAGTCAAACACCTAGCTAGTCTGTTGAAGGAGAAAATAAAGAAATCAGCCTCATACATAAAGAACTCTCAACATTTCGTTGAAAAACTTAAAAACATCAATATATCAAACACAGATATATTTGCAAGTCTAGACATGGTCTCTCTGTTCACGAACGTACCAGTCAAAGAAGTAATTAAGTTCATAGAAGAACTCTTTCCAAACGACATTGCACAGCTTTTCCACCATTGCCTCAAGTCTAACTATTTTCAAGTAAACAACGCAGCATATCAACAACTGGAAGGCTAAGCCATGGGTAGTCCCCTGTCACCACCGTGTGCAGATCTGTTCATGGAAAAACTAGAAAATGACATCCTAGCAAAAATAATTCCAAAACCATCAGTCTGGTGGAGATATGTTGACGATGTGTTCTTCATTTGGAAAGACACGGAAGATACTCTACATGAGTTCCTCCAAAAAATGAATTCTTTCCATCATAAACTTAAGTTCACATTAGAATTAGATAACAACCATCAATTACCTTTTTTGGATTTACTAGTTATAAAACAAGATAATGGACAAATCAAGCTCACAATCTATCGCAAACCTACAGACACCGGACGTTATTATCTTCATTTTACATCTAATCATCATTATGCACAGAAACTTAGCATCATACATATGCTAAAAAAACAGAGCAAAAAATAAATAATAAGGTAACACGTAAACTGAGCAAAAAATATCATCACAGAAAAAAAAGATGTACTTGATGAGCTCTCATTTATATCAAAAACTCTATCCAAAAATGGCTATCCACAAAATATAATTCAAAAGATCCTCTATAGAAACCCCCCCCCCAGCAACAACCTCTAGTGACAGTGCGCATCGCCCATCGTCATACCTTATGCAGGCTCAGTCTCCATCAAAATAGCAAGAATCATGAAGCCTTTTATCAGGGTTGTTTTTAAACCAATTTTAACTACATGGCACATGTTAAGATCTCCTAAGGACAGCATCGCTTTCTACAAATACGCAGGAGTTTACAGCATACCATATTCATGTGGACTGACTTACATAGGCCAAACTTCACGAAGCCTAGAAATCCGAAAGAAAGAACATGTCAGAGATGTAAATAACAACAGAACAGACACCTCAGGATTAGCACATCATTTCTCAATTTCAAACCATTCCATAGATTGGGACAACAGCTCCATGCCATACACTGAAGAAGATTTCAGATGTAGAATCTTTAAAGAGGCTGCAGTGGTACTCCGGACAGGAGACAACCTCAATAGAAACCAAGGCATAATATTAAAAAACATTTGGAAAAACTTAATAAATTCATTATGTTTAGCAGAACTCAGTTACGTGAAAAATTATAAAACACGTTTAATAATAATGACTAAATCTCCATGTTTCATGCTCTTAATGTCATGCATGCTCTTCAATTTGTTTAACTGATTTTTAGGTCATTACTGCATTCTTTTGTTTTAGCATTTAATGTTAGTATAACCTTTCTCGTCTTGAAGAAGCCAGACAGACCCTAGCTGGCGAAACTTGTCAACGATTATGTATATATGTTTATCAAAATCATGGTCCAATAAAAAATCCAATATAATGTATCATATTTAACTGTATACATAATTAAAAACAAATCATGTTAAAAAAAAAAGTGACTGATATTTACATTATGCCAAAACAATGATCATGTGAACTTGTTATATCTGTAAAATGCATATATTCATTGGCTGGTTTGCATATTATGCTGTATGAAACACTTAAGATTTCAGGAAACTCTAGATCTCCATATGAAAAGAGTCAATTCACCTATACTGAAGGAGCTCCCACAAATGTTCCTCTTGCACAATGGTAAGAATTTAATTGAAGCCTTTACAATCAAAGGACTGAAAATCAAATGAATATGAAGTGCTTGTTAAAAAATGAAATCATGTTAAAAAGTAAAACAAATTATGCTAAAATGGTTTCAATAAAGTAAAAATATATTCCTCACCTTAGTAACAAAGACTGCAATCACTGCAGTAGCAAGTTCTGGTGCAGAACTTCCAGCTGCCATAAAAGTTGCACCAGCAACATCAGAATCAATTTTCATGACTAATAAAAATAAGTAAATAAACAATTAAAATTACTTATGTATTAAAAATTATAGCTACCTACTTAATATCTATTAAACCTTACTAAATGGTAGGGTTTGGGAAGACTTGGTGTTTTGAGATTCAATGAGTCTGAACCCAAGATGTTGATTCTAAGTCTCAAAAAATTTATAAAAATTAGTTTTTGTAAATAACTTAATAACTTGAATTTTAATTATGAAAAATTATAATTCAAGTTATCAAGTTATTTATACTTATTATCACATTGTTTTGTGATAGCACTCCATAAGGATCAAAGTTGTATAATTGAGAGGAGACCTCCATATAGCTATTAAAGGAATTTGGAGAACAGATCAGGACTTCTGACCTAATGTCCAATCCCAACCTTCTCATGGTACCCCTGTTAGGCATCTACCTGGATACCGAAATAACAAGGTTGGGCTGGCAATTTGGGATTTAGCCAGCCAAATTGTATTCTTACTGGCTTAAACCACAATGTAAAATGATGATACAACATGACAGAATTTCATGCCAGCTGGGGTGTTGTCTGGTTAAACAACACCCCCATTGTTTTCGCCAGGAAACCAGGGTGAACAGCGAAAAGTCAGCTACTGAAACACATCCCAACTCAACATCGCCAGAGTTCAAGATCGGTATTATCAACATAAGAAACCTGAATGGCAAAGAAATGGAGCTAGCAGAAGAAGAATTGGATAAGTACCAGATCAACATAATAGGGGTGACTGAAACAAAAAAGGCAAAAACTGGTGTAATTTTTCTAAGCAATTCTACTAAGGTAGATGTCGAGGAATTTTTTTAATTTTTTGAGGGTTGAGACAAAGTAACGGACACAATGAAAAAGGAATAAATAGCAGAGTAGGATATGACTGTCAAACATACAGAAATATTTTGGGGAAATTTGGAGAAAAAAGCAAATCTAATAATAATGGCAAATACCTGTTGGATTTCTGCTGAGGACATCAACTGGTTATTACTAACACAATGTCCCAACATAAAAATGTGCACAAATTCACATGGAGAGAAGAGGCAAGGAATAAGAAAAGTCTCAATGACTATGTTAATGTCAATAGTGATGTTTTTTCCCTAGTGCAGGACACCAGAGGGTACAGAGAATTTGAAATTTGAAGTAATCACCATTTAGTTTTGAGCAGGATAAAACTGAATTTCATACTAAAAATAAGAACATATAAGAAAGTTGTAAGGCTAA
The DNA here is from genome assembly GCF_054136105.1 of Typopeltis vanoorti. Lineage (NCBI taxonomy): Eukaryota > Metazoa > Arthropoda > Arachnida > Uropygi > Thelyphonidae > Typopeltis > Typopeltis vanoorti. Next base: position 45,065,144 of record NC_143552.1, read on the forward strand.
TAAAAGTTGAACAGCTCTAAGATGTGAACTGTAGACTAAAATACACAAACATTATTCAAGAAAAAAAAAATGAAACAGTTTGAGAACAGGAACCAAACCTCGGAGATTCAGTAGTAAGCCCTGAATTAAACATTGATTAATTCAACCAGAGAGGCATATGGTGAGGTTGTCTGCAATGATAGAAAAATCAGAACTCCATGGTGGACACAAGAAGTTAAAGAGGCACTGAAGGAAAAGAAGAAAGCATGCTGAAAGTTCCTGGCAAATAAGTCAGCTTTTACTCTTAGAGAATACAGAGACAAATGTAAAAAAAGGTAAACATTGTGTAAAACTAGCTAAATAAAAGTCATGGAAAGACTTGGGTAAGAACATAGAAAATAAATATCAAGAAGGTGGCATAATATTCTGGAGGGCATTGCAAAAGCTCAGAAATGGAGGAAAGTGCTCTAAAAGGAATTAGAGATGATAAAGGTGACATGAAAACTGGAGAAAAAGATATCCTTGATGTATAGAGTAATTACTTCAAAAAATTGCTAAATGAAACAAGCAGTGACAGAACAGTAGTAAAAAAAACTCAACAGGCATGCAATCAGGAATACATATTCATACTTGAAGTAGAAAGCACCATCAAAAGCCTGAAATGTGGAAAGGCAGCAGGAGCAGATTAAATTCAATCAGAAATGCTCAAGTTTGGAGGTATAAAAAGTCCTGCAGTGCTGAACATAGAAAATATTCATCTGTTCAGAAGGCCTCGACAGAGGGACAAATTCCAGATGATTGGAGTAGAGCTCTCATAGTACCCATATATAAAAAGAGAAATAAAATTGAATGTGTGAATTACAGAGGTATTTTCCAACTGAGTGTTCCTGATAAGATCTATGCAAGTATACTTGAGAAACGGTTGAGAAGAATTGTGGAAGAAAAGCTTGGTGAAGAACAAGCTGGATTCAGGTCAAATAGAGGCTGTCAGGATCAGATCTTCACTTTATGACAAATAGTTGAAAAATCATGGGAATATAACAAAGATCTGTATTTAAGTTTTGTAGACATGCAAAAGTCATATGACAAGGTGCTAAGAGAAAGCTATTCAAAATGCTTCAGTTATATGGTTTCGATGGGGCATCATATTGAACAATACTTTATTTGAGTTGTTATAAGTTAGCAGTAAGAATTGAAGGAAGTACAGGAAGATGGTTTGATTACAAATCTGGTGTCAGACAAGGATATACATTAACTCTTCTGTTATACATTATCCATATGGATCACACTATGAAGGAAAGCAGTATTAAACCTGATATCAAAATTTAAGATGTTAATCTCGGCTCTTTACTTTATGCAGATGATGTTATACTTTTAAATAAATCCAATACAAATCTGAAGGAATAAATTGAATAACTGTTGTAAACCTCAGTAGCGCAGTAGGTAGCATGTCAGTCTCATAATCGGAAGGTCGTGAGTTCGATCCTAATCTGGAGCATTTTCATTTTCAGGGGTGGCCTCTTGTGGGAAAGGGAACGTGGGAGAAGGGGGGGGGGACAACATCAGATAGAGCTGAGCCCAGTGGAGTCCAGAGGGGATAATGCTGGGCATAGAAATAGTGGGATTTTTATGTTTTATACTAATGCCAGGAGTATCCAGAATAAAGGAGAGGAATTGGTGGTGCTGATAGCATCAGCCTGGCCAAAGATTATTGGGATCACTGAGATGTGGTTGACAGAAGAGGATATAATAACAGGAATAGAAGTAGCAGGGTACAACATTTTTCAGAAGGATAGAAAGGGAAAGCGTGGTTGTGGAGTACTGCTTATGATAAGTGACGACTTATGTCCTCTAAGAGTAGAGGCTTTGGAAGGCAGTGACCCTAATGATTTTGAAAACATACGGTATGAAGTAGAGATTGGCAAGACAGGATATTTAGTGGGGTGTTGCTACAAACCAAGGAGCACAGAGGATGGGGACCAGGAGATGTTTAGACAGTTGAGCTTGGCAAGTACAAGAAGAATGATTGTTATGGGAGATTTTAACTACAGCAGTATAAATTGGGGAGAGGAAGATGCATATAGCAATAAGGGAATGGAATTTCTAGAATTCCTGAGGGACAAATAGCTTAGGCAACATGTAATAGAGGGAACAAGAGGTTCAAGAGTTTTGGATTTGGTCATAGCATCAGAAGAGTTGATAATAACTGAGATGACATCTCTCCCACCAGTTGGAGAGAGTGACCATATGGTTTTGACTTGGCAGATGAATAGACATGTAGGAGTATCAAAGAGACGGGAATATATGTGGAATTATAAGGCAGGTGATTATAATAGTCTTAGACAACACAACTTGGGGAAGTTTCGTGGAGAGAGGAATTGGAAGGACGCGATGTCATTAGTGCTTGGGAAATTATGAAGGAATATTTGTTAGCAGCAATAGTAAGCTGTATTCCACAAGTGAAGAAGAGGACACAATTTTTTGTAAAGTGGATGACAAACAATATTAAACAGCAGCTGCATGTGAAAAAGAGGATATGGAAGAGATATAAGGAGACAGGTTAAGAGAAGATGCATGAAGAATATAAGACACAGGCCAGGAGAGTGACTAGTATGGTAAGGAAGGCAAAACTAGAATATGAGAAGAGATTGGCCCTAAGATCCAAAGAAAATCCTAGGGAATTTTTTAGTTATGTGGCCAATAGGAGGAGAACTGATTGTGGAAGAATGACATTTGGGATAAAAATGGGAATACAGTGAATGATGCAGAGGACATAGTGGAATTGTTCAATGAACACTTTATTGGAGTATTTCATCCTGGATGAGTAATTTTAATACTAGAGGGATAGGGCAGGTTCGAAGTTTAGAAGTGCAGGAGGAGAGTGTGTTCCAGATACCTAGTACTCTGGATGTAAGTAAAGCTATGGGACTGGATGGTATTTCACCACGAGTTTTGAGAGAATGTGCTAAAGAATTGACAGCTCCTTTGACCTGGCTTTTAATTGAAATGAATGGCTATGGGAAAGGTGCCCAGGGAATGGAAGGAAGGTAAGATAGTGCCATTGCATAAGGGTGGTAGTAATCTGGAAGTGTCTAATTATAAGCCAGTTTGTGTGTCATCAGTAGTTGTTAAGATCTTGGAGAAATTAGTGAGGGACTGTATACAGCATTGGGCAGATAAGGGTAATGTTATATGTGAGAGTCAACATGGATTTGTCAAAGGGCGTTCTGGTTTTAGTAATATGCTAGCCTTTTATAATAATGTTACAAGAGCAGTAGATGAGGGAAAGGCATATACTGCCACTTTCTTGGATTTAGCGAAGGCATTTGACAGGGTGCCGCATGATAAGCTGATATTTAAGTTGCAGCACATGGGTCTGGATGTCAGGTTGGTCAACTGGATTCAGGATTGGCTGTCTGATAGGTATCAGAGAGTTGTGTATGGTGGGGAAGTTTCAAGGAGGCAGGGGGTTACAAGTGGGGTCCCACAGGGCTCAGTACTGGGACCTATGCTGTTTAACCTTTATATCAATGACATTGTCAGTGGATTGCAAGGAGATAGTCAGTTGTATGCAGATGATGTGAAGCTGGGAAGGGTTATTAGTAATAGTGCAGATGTGGTAGCCCAGTAAGAGGATTTGAATAAGCTAGACAGATGGGCAAATGAATGGGGTTGTCAGTTTAATGCAGCAAAATGTAAGGTCTTGAGGTTTGGAAACATCGATGGGACACTGCATACTCTATGGGAGGAGTTATACTGGAGGAAGTAGGGGAGACCAAATATCTGGGGTTGATGATTGACAGAAACGGAAATTTAGGGGACATATTGCAAAGGTGGTGAAGGTAACACAGAGGATTGCTGCAATAATGGGAAGGACACTGATCAGCAGAGATAAAAGAGTTATCATTCCGTTGTATAAGACTCTGATCAGACCACACTTAGACTACTGTTCACAGATTTGGTCCCCAGGATTTGAAGGGGATAAAGTGTACAAAGGGTACAAAGGCGGATAACACAGATGGTTTCAGGACTGTACAATGTTAGTTATGAGGATCGGCTGAGGGAATGTGGATGCAGAGTTTGGTGGATAGAAGAAGGAGAGGTGATATGATTGAGGCTTTTAAGCTGTGGAGGTTACAGGGTTGACACTGGGGGAGTTCTTTTGCTTGGTTGAACAGCGTGAAGGAGTGATGACAAGGGGGCCATCCCTGGAAGTTACGAAAGGAAACTGTGAGCAAGAGGGTGAGGAGTGGTTTCTTTGCATGGAGGGTGGTTGAACTGTGGAATGCATTGCCTGATAGAGTGGTGAGAGCGAGAACGGTCAATGAGTTTAAGAAGTGGTATGATGGACTTTGTGTTTCCTAAGAGGGACCTCCCGCAATGAGTCTTGATAGACTTTGTGTTTCCTAGGAAGGACCTCCCGTGATGAGTCTTTTGACTCCATGGAGGCCTGAATAATAATAATAAAACTAAGTGATGGTCTCTTCCAATTTCAGATCCTTTGTACACTCTTCTATCCTGAACCAGTATGAAGATATCACTATCAACAATAACACTGTCAATGAGGCTTTTCTTATTTCTTGTGTCTTCTCTCCATATGAACTTGTGCACATCTTTATGTTGGAACATGGCATTAGTAATGACTAGTCCACATAACTGAGCAAAAATCCAGCAAATACTTATTATTATTAGCCCTGCCCTTGTCTCCAAATTTTATCAAAATATTTCTATATGCCTAGTGGGATTCATTTCCTACTCTATTATTTAGATCTCCAACAAAAACTACTTTTTCCATTTTATTTTTTATGTAAGATACGTGATTTAATGACTTGAAAATTCCTCCACTTCTTCTTTAGGAGAATCTTCTGTGGGAACATAGGCACAAATAAGTTTCATTGTCCATTTGCCTAATTTGAAGTTTGCCCACATATTCTACTTGAAACTAACTTCCAGTGGAGAGGTTTACCTTCATGTCAGGTGATGAATGCTACTGCTACTTCTTTCTTTTCATGATCAATATTGCGTGAATACAACATTCTATACCTATTATTTAATAAGATCTAACCTGTTTTTTACTTCTTAGTTTCGATGATGTCAATTAAGCAGGACTTTGCAAAGGAATGATGGAAGAACACTCTTTTCAAAGTTCTGCTTATCCCCATAGAAAATCATGTTCCTATCCACCATTTCTTGAATTATATTCTTTCTTTTTACAATATCCTAAACACCACTTCTAAGATAATATTCAGTGTATAATTTGTTACTTCTGCTTGGGGTCTGCTTTAATAGAGCTGCTTTCCCTACCATACTAGTAGTGAGTTGTAAACATCTTACCATACAATCCCTTGGTTATATTCACACTGACATTTCTTAATATCCTAAACAACACCCCCAGTTCATCTACCTGCATTCTTATCGATCCATGTTATATCAGTCACTGCATTATCCCTATATGGATGATAGCGATCACCCTTCCAAAGTGATCACTCAATAATTTGATTATTTTTTCTGATTTTGTCATCACTAATAGTATTCAATGACATTATCTTTCTATAATTATTCTTCCTTTTGCTAGCTATAGCATGAAAGAATTCTCTAGGATTTCCTTTGGCTTGCTTGGTGAATTTCCTTTCATGACTAAATTTTGCCTTCCATACTATGTCAGTCCTCAACAATCTTTTTTCCTTTTTGGCAACTCCTTCTTACCTTATTATCCTCCTGACACTGGATATACACTCTAATAATGTTTTCCTCAAATATCTCTCAAACTATTTCCTATGCAGTGCTTTAAGCTGTCTCCTGAGATTGGTATAATTATAAGCTTTGTAGCTGCATACATACTTCTTAACTGAAAATAGCATATATTAGTCAATTTCCAGGTAGTGCATGATCACTCTCTCCAAATGATCAGAAGCAACGTAGTTACCTTAGTTAGGGACAAATTCTTCTAATACGATTGCCAATTCCTGCACTTTCAAATCTCTAGTATCTTCCATCATGTGTTTTAACACTCAGTAGTTGCATATGTTCCATTTCTCTCCATATGCCCTTCCCTGCTTCCAATGAATGTAATTTAATGATAAAAATGTAATGAGAACTAAATTAGATTTAAAACCAGCATTTTTTGAAAATACATCATAACTACCTTCTTAATGATATAAGAAACATAAAAATTACATTTTTCACTCCATCAAACACTAGGAAAAGCTTCATTAACATAATTTGCAAGAAATATACATAATTATTAATCCTCAGTTCTAATGAGAATGTAGGATGATCACGTCTACCAATTTGGATAGAATCTTTTCAAACATATTGGTATGGCTCTGATAGACTCTTTCAACAACTTCTCAGATTTATAATTTGACCTATGAAACTAAGTTCAGTATACAAAATTTCTAATTTTAGACAAGCAGACTAGTCATATTCAAGTCTAACTACCACTTTCAGCAATTTAGACAAACAACAAAATCCAAATTTCTTCAAAATGAAATGCTCTGCTTCAGCTGAGCTCACCAATGTAATGAATTGGAGTGCACCACTGGAAAAAGATTAAAGTCACTCACAGATGGAACTTTAAAGCAAAGAGACAGTGGTGAAAACCACTTCAAGAACTAGTTGGAGTCATGCTGAATATTTCCTAATTTAAACAGTATAATTTTATATAAATTAAAAAGATATCATAACTCTCTTCTATCAATAGAGCACAGAGTCACTGCTCTAAGCCAGCCAAGAGGCTGTAGGTTCGAATCCCGCGAAGGGCATGGATGTTTGTGATTGTCCTACTAATCAATTACCACATGTACTGGTGCAGTATGACCTTTAATGTCATTGCATCATAAAAAAAATAATAAATAAATAAAAGAAAAAAAAATCAATGCTCTAGTGTCAAGTTAAATATGGCATGACCTATACCTACAACGTATGAATTATGTTTAGTATATATTTTCTTTGGGTCTTATTTGTTTATGGTAATGAATTCAAAAAAGGACTGTTCAATCTATAGAACATTAGCACCAAGCACATGCAATAAAATAAGAAGGAAAAAACTTGTACATTGAATTCAAGGATATATACATTAGGAAATACATAAGTAGAGAGATCAAATGACAATATAAATTAATGAAAAGAGAATAAAAAAAAACTTTTATGAGTTTTATAGTTGAATTGTGAAGGAGTGTTGAACTGATGATGCACATATTTAAGCATATGTAAATTTAAAGAAAAAATAAGGGAATTACAGATGGAAATGATGATAGAAATATGTGTAGAAAATGTATGCAGCAGAAATTGAGTATATGTGAGTGGAGTGAATTGGTGTAAAATCATTTATTAATCCAAATGTTCTCTTCTGTAACATGTCATATATTTTTGGGAGCTCTTCCCTAAAAATACTTGGCTCGTAGAAATACCACCAAATGTGATAACAGTATTCAACAGCTGAATGGATTAATGTTTCTGAAAAGTATTAACAGATGTTCACAGAAAGAGAAAGCCCAACTTCTTGGATACTGATGATGTGATATTTGAAAAAAATTCTTGTACAGTTCAGAGATGGATAAGAAAATTATTCTTTTTTGGCAAGAAATATGACTGAAATTTACTAACACTGAAATTAAAAAAAAAAGGTTGTTAAAAACTCAAACAAGAAGAATGGTTTGAAGGTCAACATTTAAGGCTGCAGAAGCAGATATTCTTGAGGTTTTGATGATCTGTGTACTGCAAGAGTAGTCAAATAAATGAAGTGGTGCAGTGTACAATCATTAGCAAAGCTCTAGATTAAATTTGCAGTGAACATTAGAAAAAGTCACTGACATATAGTAGGAAGAGTAATGAAAAACTGTCTTGTGGAAAACCCAACCTCAGCATTAGCTGCAAAGTGAGAGAACAGAGATCTACCTGCCATTATATGCAATGTACAACCAGAAGCTGAAAAAATTAGTTGCAAAAGTTAGAAGAATGATTATGATGGGAACTTACTTTACAGGCCTGCAAGCCAAACCCAATGAAATGCCTTAAAGATATCAAGAGCACCCATTTGGAATTCCCCAAAATTTTCCATGGTATTTCAAAGGTGGATGACATAAGTTATTTATTATTAGTGGAGAGGTTTCCAGTCACCTGGAAACCTCTCCACTAATAGGCTGACTGTTAAAGGTTTTTTTCCATTACTCAAATCATTAAATCTGAAAATTGGACAGTAATTTTATGGTACAGATTTGATGCCTTTCTTGGGAATGGGCATCAATTGTTAGATCCAATCTACAGGTCAGCTACCAAGGGAATAGAACAGAATAAAATAAAAAAAAGCAACACAGAACATTCAAAACATAAAACTTTCAAACAAGTGGAGAAAAACCAGGAGACTTTTTTTTTTAGGGTACTGTTTTCAGAAGATTATTCTAATCTCTCTCTCTCTCTATCTATCTCTCTGAGGGGAAAAAAAATCACACTGAAAGTTTGTTTTATTTGGATTTACGGCTGATGCAACTCTAGCTATGAGACCAGTGTCGTTGTGTCTGTTAATTGCGTGTATTTTAATGGCCAGTTTTCCTGCTTTGAGGGATTAAAAAAAAACAAGTTTCCAGGAGGAAAAATCCTGCCACATCCATAAGAGACCGACTAACTCACCTTCAGTTGAAAAGCCATGATAAAGCTTCTTTTGCACCCTTGATGGGATTTGAACCCAGGTCTTTCCAACCAAAGAGTATCATTGAAACCGACTGAGCTAGCTATGGAGGATCTACACTGAAAGTTGCATATCTGGAATGGTACAAAGAAGTTTACCAAGATTTTCTTGCAATCAACCAAGATTTTCATGCAAGAACTGAAGGAAAAGCTTGACTCCCTCCAGGCACACCTGGAATCTTTTGAAGTCATTACCATTAGGTTTGATCCAACATACTCACTAGTGGCTGATGTGCAGAATAACCTCTTTAAAGCCATACTCTCAAAAAAGAAGAAATGTTAGTCTCAACATGATGTTTGACATGATGTAAACATCATTCTTAATGCAAGGTGGAATAAATGTGAAAATAATAACTGAGACTTTGCTGTTGAGTCTGAACATGGTTTTTGGTCACATCATATTTCAATAAGCAAAGTGATAGCATCACACTAGATGATTAAAAACTCATTTAACACTTAGTGTTGAAAAGTACTACAGAAGATTGGCCCTTCCTAAATGTAAATTCAGTTCCTAAATAGTTTCTTTCAGTCTGAGGGCTTCATGCCTTTGGCCAGGGAGGAAAGGGCAATATAAACAGGACTACTAACAGGCCAATCAATGTGAAGGTGTAGGCAAAGAATTTGGTTGTTGTAAACTAGGCTTACCAAAAATTGGCATATTCCACACACACAGTCCCCTTTTAGGTTCAGTGTAATAGTCTTCAAGCAGCTTGTTTTTTTATTTTTTTTTATTTGATTTGAAAGGTGTTGTGTTATATATCCATTAAAAAATTGCAATGTCTTGGTTAAACAATGTTTTACAAAAATAGATAAATGCTATAAAATGAAGCCTGCTTACAAATTAAAAAAGAGATTTACTTACCATCACAAATAACTTCTAATGAAGGCACAAAATACTGATCACAAACAACTGTTAGACCCAAAAACATATAAAGTGAGACCAAAATATGAATTATTAGGCCACCCATTCTTCTAGTTTTGAAGTTCATCAAAGGGCGAAAAAACTGCTCTATTGCAGCTGGCGTACAATTCGGTGATGATCTATTTCCCATGGATATTGTCTGTTCTTGAATTAAGAAAACTATTTTTAAAATTTATTTCAGAGAAATATTCTTCTTGAGCAAAATAGAATACAATAAAATTTTAACTGCTCAAATGTAGCAATAAATTTCTGATTACCATCCAATTTAAATTATATCTCACTACTAACACAGAGTATTAAATAAAATACAAAAAGTGCAATTATTAAGAAACCTTGATATACATGGTGAATCAAAGTCAGCTTTGATTCACTATGTTTATCAGATTCTACTGATTATCATGAAGTTTATCAGATTCTACTGATAAACTTCGTATATATAAAGAACAGAAAAGTGATTATATATATGAAGTTTATCAGATTCTACTGATAAACTTGCATATATATAAAGAACAGAAAAGTGAACTACATATTAAAAGTAAATTGATTCAGAAAAACATTCAGATTTAAATAGTTTTAGTAGGTTGTGCTTATACTATGATTTTCACTTACTGAAGCTGCTTAAGTTATAATGCTAGCCTCCATAACTCAGCTGATGCTACTGGTTTGAAGCACCTTGATTAAAACCCTGTCTAGTATGCTTTTTTCAGTTGAAAGTGATTTAGCCATTCTCATATGGAGGTGGCAAGATATTATTATTAGACTTCTATGGAGTCAAAAGACTCATGAAGACTTATGAAAAATCTCCTCCACATTATCTGGAAACAACTTCTCACCAACTTATACATCTCAATCATACCCTCTCTTCTTCTATTCACAAGGCTCTGCAATTTGCAATCCCTCAATTTGTCTATATATTCCACATTCCAGAGATCTGACACTGCCTTAGTGAATCTTCTCTCGATCCTCTCTAAGATATCTTCATCCCCTCATCCCCTTCATCCCAATAATGGTTTCAAAACAAGACATCTTCTGAGAGGTTCTTTGGGACATCTGACAATAACTATATTACAAGGGAAAGTTGAGGGGAAGAGAAGACGTGGAAGACCAACTAGAGAGTGGTTTAATGACATCGTGGAATGGACTGGTTTAAGAATGATGGAAGCGACAGACAGAGAGAAATGGAGAAGAGCTGCTCGTTTGCTGCAACCCTCTCGCTAGAGGATGCTACCGGATGACGATGAATCTCTTATCCATTCCAATGTAGTTAACAGCTTGTCATGTGGCAATCTATCAAAAGCCTTTAAAAAAAAATCCAAGTACACCACTGAATACGTGCCTTTCTCTTATTCACTGAATTTGTCACCTTATTGCAGTACATAATCAAGATTGCTACAGCATATCCTTCTCTTAACAAATCCAATCTGACCATCTTAAAGAATACTGCTATTATCAAACCAATTCTGAATTGGTTTGATAATAGCAGTATTCTTCAAGCCCTCACCAACCTTTCTGACACTTTAACCACAACCACAGATATAATTTGTAGCCTTGGTTTTACCTCCACCCTTTGTGAAGTGGAAGAGTTTTTTTTTTTCCCCACTTTCCACTGCTTTAGAACTCACCCTATTGCAAGAGTCATATTAAACAGGTGTGCAAAGGCATTGTACTGCCTTATTAACAAGTTTAATAATTAGTTCCTTATGTACCTCCTGCTTAGTCACTTTCAGTCTCTTCTCTTCCTTACTTTGTACACTCAAGCTTCTTTTGATGTCACATTGATAAGGCTGAAATAATTTGATAAACTATCCATTAAATACCTTGAACTATATCCTCTTCAACAGTTGCATTGTGTATAGATGGTGGGATTGACTAGTATGGATTATGGAGTGGTATACCTCCTGCAATGAGTCCTAAAGGTATCAGGTATATAATAATACTTCATGACATTTCTACAGTATGAACATATCAAGTTCATACCAAAGATATAATCTGTTATAGTCTGACCACAGAAGCGAGAGCTGTCGTTGGCAGGCTGCCAAGAAGAGTCAATTCATTTTAAAGGGGAGAAAGAAATAAGGCAATGTACGAATGGATCACCAACACCACGTGCTTTATACATAAAATTTTCCAACTGTTATACAAGCAAAATAGTTATCACTTTAAAAACTACAATGATCATAAAAGAGAAGTTAATTTTCCGACATGTAATAATTAAAAACTCATCCCACAATATGGATTGATTACCCTATAATCGGAATGGATTCTCCTTCTTTTGACATGGCAAGAAATGTCGAAGGGTCTTGCATCTGTGGGCTTACTATAGTCTTATACATCTTTTTTATAATACTAACAGTTTATACCAAGACTGCTATCACCGACCTTTCACTATAACACTGTTATAACTAACTCACTCATTATAAAAAACTACCAAAACTTCCTGACTGAAACTCATTAGTCACTATGTAAATCTAAAGAAAATTTACTATAGAACCATTCATGTGGACCATGAGAATTTCCAACTGTATTCAAACATTAAAATGTTCAAAGTTATCAGTTAGATTCATGCTTAAAGAAAAAATCTCGTTTATTGTAATAATTAAAAATTGTTTACTTAAGTACAAAATCAGCATTCATATACATTCTGCTGTGTGGATTTTAAAAAGAATGTGGTTTAGCATTTTATCCATCAAGATTGGCAATTTTATTAAACATTTAATCAAGAAATACAAAATATTCATATTATAAGTGGAGGTTTCTTTGATTTAGAAGTTCATAAGGCATATTCTGGTAATTGGACCACATTTTTTTTATTAAGCTAAAAACACAATAAAGAAATAAAACCTGACAAGTTTCGTAAGTTGTTTAACTTACAACTTCAGGGATAAAAGGTAACTGAAAGTTAAAACAACAAAAAAGAGAAATTAATAGTTCATACTATACAGTTGTAGCCGTCTGACTGTTTATAAAATTAAAAAATCAGAATGCAGATTCAAAGCAGTGCTAAGTTTAAACAGTGAACAACAGAACGTGGCTGGATGATGCCACATTCTGTTGTTCACGATCATAATGTCCGAGGTCTGACTGAGATATATATATATTTTTTTTATATAAAAGCTTACCAAACTTGATGTAGAATTAAGTCTTGGTTTTTATTGCATTGTGTTGGAATTCTAAGCACATTTGCAGCTTCTTTAAATTTCCTTATGTAACAGTTTTTTTCTATATAAGACATCTTTGTTTTCTGCCAGAGTACATTGTGGCTGGTGGAAGTGGTATGGAAAGCTAGACCTGATTTGTGTTCTCTTCTGTTTTGTACATCCTTTTGGTGCTTGTTCATGCATATTTCCCCAGATCTTCCTGTCTGTCCTAAGTAGCAGATGCCACAAGAACAATAAATTTTATAAACACCTGGTTTTTTTAAAGGATGATATGGAGGTTTCGGTGGATATAGAAATCTTGAAATTTTTTCCAGCAGCAGAAAGGCTACTTTGATGTTATATTTGTTTAGTAATTTAGCCATCTTGTCTGTAACATTCTTGATATATGGAAGCGTGATGGCGTTTTTGAAATCTTGTTTCTGTGGGATGCTTGTAGGAGTTGTGTGGAGGATTTTTTTGATAGTCTTGGGTTCATAACCTTTTTTTTTTTTTTTGAGGATCTGTGTTAAATATTCCAATTCTTCATTTCTCTGTTTTTCTGTGCTGGAAATATTATAAGCTCTGTCCCTCAGGGTTTTTATTAGACCTATTTTTTGTGAAGGGTGGTGGTGTAAGACCGCATTAAGAAATCTTCCTGTGTTGGTGGGTTTTCTATATATTGAGAAAGAAAGTTTATCTTTTTCATCGACTTCTAATAGGATATCAAGAAAAGGAAGTTTTCTAAGTTCTTCTTGTTCTAAAGTAAATTTTATATTCTTATGTAAATTATTCAGGTAATTTTTGAAAGCAAATGAGTTCATCTGTTGTTCTTGGCCAAATGATGAAAATGTCGTCTACATAGCATAGTCAAATTTTTGGTTTTTTATGATAATTGATTAAAGCATTATTTTCAAAATGTTCCATAAATGCAGCCTCACACCACCCACCCTATGCAAAAAATAGGTCTAATAAAAACCCTGAGGGACAGAGCTTATAATATTTCCTGCACAGAAAAACAGAGAAATGAAGAATTGAAATATTTAACACAGATTCTCAAAAAAAAATGGTTATGAACCCAAGACTATCGAAAAAATCCTCCACACACCTCCTACAAGCATCCCACAGAAATAAGATTTCAAAAAAGCCATCACACTTCCATATATCAAGAATGTTACAGACAAGATGGTCAAATTACTAAACAAATATAACATCAAAGTAGCCTTTCTGCTGCTGGAAAAAATTTCAAGATTTCTATATCCCCCGAAACCTCCACATCATAATTTAAATAAACCAGGTGTTTATAAAATTTATTGTTCTTGCGGCATCTGCTACGTAGGACAGACAAGAAGATCTGGGGAAATACGCATGAACGAACACCAAAAGGATGTACAAAACAGAAGAGAACACAAATCAGGTCTAGCTTTCCATACCACTTCCACCGGCCACAATGTACTCTGGCAGAAAACAAACATGTCGTACATAGAAAAAAAAAACTGTTACATAAGGAAATTTAAAGAAGCTGCAAACATGCTTAGAATTCCAACACAATGCAATAAAAATCAGGGATTAATTCTACACCAAGTTTGGTCAGCTTTAATAAAATTATACTTCAATGAGACCTTGGACATTATGATCGTGAACAACAGAACGTGGCATCATCCAGCATTGTTTAAACTTAGCACTGCTTTGAATCTGTATTCTGATTTTTTAATTTTAAACAGTCAGACAGCTACAACTATACTGTATAGTATGAACTATTAATTTCTCTTTTTTGTTGTTTTAACTTTCAGTTACCTTTTACCCCTGATGATGTAAGTCAAATGACTTATGAAAGTTGTCGGGTTTTATTTCTTTATTGTGCTTTTAGCTTAATAAAAAAAAATGTGGTCCAATTACCGGAATATGCCTTATATTCATATTCATCGGCCCATCAAGGCATATGTTCACATTCACTGAAAAAATAATGTTTTAACATGTTCATTGCCAATCAAGCGATATCGCGTGATGCGAGTTCGCTTGATTGGCAATGAACGTCGCTAACTAAATAAAAAAATAAAAAAAAAATTTGGCCACCACACAAAATTCCAATTTTCAGCTTGGCAACGGACGATATCGCGTGATGGGAGTTCTCACCGGTCGGCTGATCACGCGTTATCACGTGGACGTCGCTAACTAAATGAAAAATAAATAAAACAAATTTGGCCACCGCATGAAATTCCAATTTTCAGCTTGGCAATGAAAGTGTTAATGATGATAAATAACATCAAGCATGCAGAAGATGATCTTGGCTGAAATTCACTTAGAAAAAGTACTCCCTACAACTTAGTAAAATCTTTTGTTATGAATGTTAGCATCTCTGGATAAAATGTTTGTGAAATCCTTTAGTTTAAGTAATTCACATTATCCAGCGTGAAACCATCATCCTGCTTTTTTTTGGAGACTTGAAGCAGTGAAAAAAAAAAAGATTATATTTGGTCATGACATACTCTCTTGAAATACTACTTTTGAAAGTTTGACTGGCTGGATCTGACCTTGCATTAGTGAGGTAACTAACAATCTGACAATAAACTAAGAAATAAAGGTCTGTGTTATTTTAATAATAATCACTGGCAAGTATGGCCAATAGTCATCCTGTGGTAAATGCATGAACTGAATGCTTTTAGATTCTTAATGTAGGACGATGATGACAAACACCTCTAAATCAGAATCTGTGTAGCCATTGCAATGATACCATTCATGCCTCACGGGTTGAAGGCAGCACTAGCCAGAGTGGCTTTTGTACTGTTATGGTGCAACTGTTCTGGTGATGAGGCCACTAGAATGGAAGCATTAAGGCAGCTACTGAGACTATGTGGCTGTTGCTTTCTAAATCCATCATTCAGGTGTGACATGTGAGCACCAAATTGTCCACAGATGACTTGGGTATTAGTCTGGGTGTCATGCTTAGAAGAGCATCCACCATACTGAGATCTACTGAGACTCATCCACTGAGTGGGAGGGGTCTCCACCCAAGACTGAACTGATAAGCTTAATTATAGACTAATAGGCTTAAGGACTTGGTGTTTGCAAGGTTATGAACAATCTGGCAATAATCTTAACAATACAGGTCTATGTTATTACGAATAATAAGTAGTGGCAAGTATGTCTAATAGTCATACTGTAATGAATGCACAAATTGAACGCATTTAGATTCATGTACCATAAGAACTGAGGGCTTCAGCTCTTAATGTGGGATAATGACTAACTGCCTTTAAGGCAGAATTTCATCTAGCCACTACAATGATGCCATTCATGCTTTGCACGTTGAAAAGCAGCGCTAACCAGGATTGCTTTCATACTGTTATGGTGCAATCGCTCTGGCAATGAGGCCACTAGAATGGAAGCATCAAGGAAGCCATTGAGACCATGTAGCTGCTACTTCCTATGACACACCATAGGATGCGTGTCTGCAGACAACCTAGGTACTGGTCTTGGTATTGTAGCATTTAAAAAATATATATATTACAATTTTGTATTTTTCTGACTTAAACAGCACCACAACTAGAATATGGATGGCTACTTTTTCAAATTTACCAAACAAATTTTGAAATCTGCTTTTGATCACCTGGTCAAAAGCAGATTCACCTGGCTCAAGGTTTTCTTTCTCATCAGTAACATTCATCCACAGTATTTACCACTCTCTAAATTCTGAAAACCACTCTGACCTCTTTACCTTTCTATTCATGAAGCTAAACCTTATGCTCCAGCTATCCAAACAGTGAAGTCATCTTCCTAAGTGACCTACTATCCACAACTCTCACTGGCTCCCCTTTTCCAACATCACTAATCAAGATGGATGTGATGTGGAAGTTTTTGCTGTAAGCAATGACCCAACACAAATTGACAATCAACCTACCTGAATTCCTGATAACTACTCACTCACTCACTCTCAGTGAGAGGGTGAGAGGGGGGAACCCATGGCAGTTCCCTCTATCTGCTTGTAGATTTTGTTGTTCCAAGAGAACAACATTAACTCTGGATATTTCTCTTGGAACAACAAAATCTACAAGCAGATAGAGGGAACTGCCATGGGTTCCCCCCTCTCACCCCCCCCCCTTGCCAATTTCTATATGGAAGATTTCGAAAAACGAGCCATAGACTCAGCCCCACTCAAACCTTCTATCTGGCTAAGATATGTAGATGATGTGTTCTCTATTTGGCCTCATGGCCCAGACATGTTAGACTCCTTCCTCAGTCATCTCAATAGTCTACATCCAAGAATCCAGTTCACTATGGAAAAGGAAAAGAACAATTGTTTACCCTTCCTAGACACCTTAGTCACACGCCTGCCTAATGATACACTTACCTTCACCGTATACAGAAAACCCACACACACAGGCAGATACATTCACAAACTCTCCCACCACCACCCCTCTCAACAATATGGCATTATTAAAACTCTTACCAAGAGAGCCCACAATCTTTGTTCCAGTGGAACCGCCCTCACTAATGAGCTTAACCACATACACAGCACTTTCCTCTCTAATGGCTACAGTGATCACAGTATCAAAAAAATAATCAACTCCTCCCCCATTCCCCTTCCTTCTCGTCAACAAGATTTTAAAAATGCCATCACCATACCTTACATCCGTGGCACTTCTGAAAAAATAGCCAAGATACTAAAACAGTACAATCTACACACAGCATATAAGCCCCACCGCAAACTGGCTACCCTTATCCGTTCTACGAAAGATCAGCTCCCTCCTCTCTCTCTGCCTGGAGTTTACAAAGTACCCTGTTCCTGTAAGCTGGCGTACTTTGGACAGACAGGCAGATCAGCATCCATCCGTCTAGAGGAACACAAGTCTTACATCTTCAAACACAACTATGGCCATTCAGGCTTGGCTAACCATGCTTTGGACACCACCCACAGAGTATCATGGAAAAAAACCACCATGCTCCACCACAGCAAATTCAAGAAAGAGAGACTTTTCTTAGAAGCAGCAGCAGCTCTCAAAAACCAACCAAATCTCAATAAATATGGCTGCATTAAGCTTCCAAAGATTTGGGAAACACTCATCACCAGAGTTCCCACCTTACATTCCAGGCCACCTACTACTGCCCTTAGAGGGCGCTCTACCTAGATAGGACTTTAGTGTCACCCACGTGGTTGGGCTTAGTATTGTTTGTTATTTGTGCATATGTTACATTAATTGATTTTGTAATCCCGTAGATGTCCTAGTGACTAGGACGAAATATAGGAGTATTAAATTCTATTTTAATTCTTTGTGAGTGTTGTAAAAAATCCATTAAGCCTCCAACATGTTGGCAAAACATGTCAGAGGAATACTAAACAACTTTGGTACTAAAAAGTCTTTGATTTCCAATGGCAACTTTCCAGCAGTACTCAAATGTTGTGTTCTGGAGCTAACATTCATCTGTTATCCTTT
This sequence comes from Typopeltis vanoorti, assembly GCF_054136105.1. Classification (NCBI taxonomy): domain Eukaryota; kingdom Metazoa; phylum Arthropoda; class Arachnida; order Uropygi; family Thelyphonidae; genus Typopeltis; species Typopeltis vanoorti. The sequence continues at coordinate 45,083,299 of NC_143552.1, forward strand.
CTACAATCTGTACTCAGCTGGAACTTATCTCAATGAATGGAAGCATGCATATATCTAACCTATTCCAAAAAAAAAAAGGGAAGATGAAAGTATTCCACCCAACTGCAAACTAATCCCCATCACCTCAAACTGCTCCAAAGTAATGGAGAAAATCCTCAACAGTCAACTTCTCCACTACTTAGAGACCCACAACATTAATCACTTGTAAGGATCCCACCAATCTATGGAGACTGGTGTCATATATGGAAATTTGATGCTTACAGGCATGCAGAGTAGAATGCCAGAAGAGTGCTTGCCTGGAGGAATACTAGAGAGTGTAGTAATGGAAATGGAATGAGGTGAAAATGTAGAGATGACATGAATGGTTGATAAAAATCATATAACAAGAGATTTGCTGCATGATTCAAGATGGCAAGGATAGTGCAGCAGAAATGTGTTAGAGGGAAGATATGGAGTGTGTTGCTTCAGAAATTATAATGCAGAGTGGAGGAGAAGAGCAGTGATAATGAAAGAGATGATAGTAAGAATGTGTAGGAAGATAAACCTTGAATGTGTGTGTGGAGTACATTTGAGGAGGGAAAGAATATCGTGTTTCAGGGCTAACACCAATCCTTTACCAAATATGAACATTAGGAATGGGTCTAGGAATAGAATATGTTGAAGAAATGCTTGTGAACTCTTGCTTGGAGTGGTTTTGACATATAATAGAAATGAATTTATAAAGAATACCAAGAAGGAGAATGCATGAAATGGAATTTGAGGAGAAGAGGAAGACCACAGAAAAGGTAGAGACCAGATAAGAGAAGATCTAGAGAAAAGAAACTTGAACTAGAACAGAATTTACAAAGAACAAATTTGGGAAGGTCGATTCCCAAATTCTGAAACGTCTCCTTTTCCTTTCCATGGTCTGACTATTGTTGCTTCTGCTCCTGATCCAACACCTGATCTGAGCAAGTCATTGAAATTACTCTTGAATAAAAGACTTCGTTCCCCCATCATCCCAAAATTCTTGTCCACTTTCCAAAAGCCCTAATTCAACGTAAGAAAAGAACACAGTTTACTGCACATGGCTTACAACAAGAATCTCCACTTCATACTCAGCCTATGCTGACACATGCATTAAATGCTAAACTACCATCAGCAAATCTAAAGTTGACTTCATAAAGGCCAAAAGCAGAAACTCATCTCCTGTCTGAATGGAAGTCATGCCTTCTGGTCACTTCAGACTATCAGATGCAACTTCTGCATATCTGTGCTCCCAACTCTCTCTTTAATCCATTTGGTGTCATTACTACAGTACCTAAAAATAAAGCTGACCTCCTGATATCAATATTTTCTCCGACTCCTATTAGATGACCATGAACAAATCCTCTTACCATATCAGAAACTCAATACCACCTGTCTCCTGTGGTTTTTTAGGTAAAAAGACATCCAAAAAATTTAACCCTGACACAGAGCAGTCTTCTGGTTCTGATGGCACCTCCTCTCCAACTGTACTCAAATGTTGTATTCCAGAGCTAATGACTACCTTTTATTGTCTATACAATCTTCTATACTCAGATAGCACTTATCCCAATGCATGAAAGAAAGTAAGAGGATGGTCAGAAAAGTTCTCGGCCTCAACCATAGATGGCAACACTATCGGCAAGATTTTTTTTCCTAAGTTGGTACACATGTCATAAGCATCCATGTGAAACTGCAAGTCATTCTATCAAGTAGTTTGTTTTATACAGCTGTCTGATGCAAAAATGTTGTCTGTATCTCTTGAAATGGATAAAATTCTTTGTAAAAGAAGGTTTAACGCCAAAAGAAAATTCATTCGAAGTTCATAAAAGTTTATGGGCACTCTTCTCCTTCATTTTCGACAATTAAGAAATGGGCTGCCAAGTTTAAACGTGGTCATACCAGCCTTGAAGATGATCCACCTGAAGGATGTCCAAAAAGTGTAACACCAGAGAAATCATCGATCAAGTGGACTATATGGTACTGGATGACAAGCAAGTCAAAGTGTGTGAAATTGCTGAGCCTATAGGCATTTCAAAAGAACATGTAGGATATATTTTGCATAAAGAATTGCAAATGAAAAAGCTATGCGCAAGATGGGTGCTACAGCAGATCAAAAACGCACTCGCATGAAAATCTCTGAACAGTGTTTGGAGCATCTTAACAACAATAAAACTGATTTTGTGCATTGATTTATTACTATGGATGAGACTTGGATTCACCATTACACACCAGAATCCAAACAGCAGAAGTGGACAGAAGCCAGTTGTTCAGTGCCAAAGAAGACAAAGTCGGTTCCATCAGCAGGAAAGGTCATAGCATCGGTGTTTTGGAATGATGAAGTCATTTTGATTATTAATTATCTTGAAAAGGGTAAAACAATAACCAGGGAATATTATTCTGATCTTTTAACCAGACTAGATGTAAAATTTTGTGAGAAAAGACATGGTTTGCAGAAGAAAAAAAAATCATCTTTCATCAGGACAATGCACCTGCCCACAAAGGTGTTTTGGCAATGGGAAAATTATGGGATCTGCACTATGAATTGTTGGAATATCCACCCTATTTCCCAGATTTGGCTCCCTCTGACGTCTATCTCTTCCCAAAACTAAAACTCTTCCTCACTGGTCAACATTTTTCTTCAAATCAAGAAGTGATTGCAGCTGTAGAGGGGTATTTTGCATATCTTACTGAGAACCACTACAGGGACGGGATAATGGTGCTGGAGCATCACTGGAATAAATGTATTAGTCTTAAGGGAGATTATTGAAAAATAAAAATAATTTTAAATTATAAATTCGTTTTTTCATTGTTAGCTGAGAACTTTTCAGCCCACCCTCATATATATTAAACCTACTTGAAAAAAACAAAAATCTACAAACCCTGCAATCACCTCAATGGAGAAGGTAAACAGTCAATTTCTCCACTACTACCTAGTGACTCGATAGTTAATCAACAACCACAAATATGGATCATGTCGATCAAGATACACAGCTGACATCTGACAGCTTACATCACCCACCACTGGACACGTACTATGGATAGGTTCAGAAAAAAATACACTGTCACTCGACATTTACAGAACTTTGATCGTTTGGCATTGAGACCTGCCAATGAAATTACCTAAATTTAGCAGCCATTCTCTGTAATTGTACAGCCAGCTTTCTCTCTGGTCGTTCACTGCATGTCATGATGGATGGCACCCTAATCCTTTATGGCACAACTAATCCTATCCATAGCAGAGCTGTGGATAGAATTAGTTGTGATAATAGTATAATCCATTCATCTTACTCTTTTGACAAACCATGCTTCAAGATCATCTACAGCCAATACCTTAAACACAGTTCTCCATACCATCCTTCAATGAGATGAGAGTAACCTAGCAATCTTCAGTGTCACAAAAATGCAGGCATGTCTTTTCTCTCACAAGTAAGACCTTAGCTAACACTCCTTTACCCACAATAATACACAAATCACTGGACAGGATGAGATTGATCTAGCTGGACTGATATTTACATATTTACCTCCAGCCTCTCCTGGCATGAACACATCACATCACTGGCTTCCTCCATATCTAAAAAAAACTAGGCATTCTCATCTACTCAAGATGCTGTTTTTCATCTGCCTAGCTACCAACACTATATAAATCCCAAATTTATCCATCTTTAGAATGCTGTTCACATGTTTGTGGCTGGTGCACTTAAAACCTCTCTAAAAATTCCTGCTGTTGTCCAGAGAGCAAGTCAGCTCATAGATGATCCCTCTCTCACAGACTCACATCAACCTCTATCTCACAGATGCACCCTTTCAGCTACGTATCTCTTCTACAGATACATAGAAGATAATACTTCTGGTAGAGGAATCATAGTCTGGCAACTATCATCCCTACTCTACCTTCTGTTGGGCCTGTTAAAATAAGACCAGCAGCTTCCCAACATCTCTTTTCAGTACAACTGCAAAAACACATCATGCCTGTATCTCCTCTTCCTCCTTTATTCCATCTACCTCTGTCCTTTTTTGGAACAGCCTTCCTAATGAGGTGTTTCCTAACAGCTACAACCTCCAACTCTTCAAGAAAAATGTTAGCAGATTTCTTCTTTCTTAATCCTCACATGCACCCCAAACATGGCAGTGACATGCTCAAGGTTTATCTACCTCTCATATATGGGATAATGATTTAAAAAAATATATGATTAATATTCAATAATACAAAATTATTTTCATGTAGTACTGTCATATCCTGTACACCCCTTGAGGGTACATGGCAGGAATTTGATGATGATGATGATGATGATAATACAAAATTAAAATACAAAACTGCAATGCAATCACAGCTTCAATTATATTCATGTAGAACAAAGGTTGGCCAGCCTGGCTGGCTGAGTGGTTAGCGTATCCGCTCTCCAGCCAAAAGGCTGCGGGTTCGAATCCCGCCGTGGGCATGGATGTTTGTGATTGTCTGTGGAAATACTGGTGGTGGTCAGCAGTATATGGCATTGGTGTAGTTGCGGTCAGTTGGTGAATGGTGGAGACAGAGTTGTAGAGCAGGTGCCCTCCCTCGATGAGTCTTTGGTCTCCCTGGAGGTGTCAAATAATAATAAACTACCAAGGTGACCTACATAATTTTGAAGATTTTCTTTTTTGCATGTTTTGCAAAAATGCATTAAGTATGCACATACTGAATTTGTTCAGTATGCATATATGCTATTCCTAAGCTTAGCAGGATATATTTTACTGAAATTTAGGCTAAGGAGCACTTTAAAAAATTTGGAACATTTAAAAAAATTGAATTTTTTAATTCAATTAATTATATTTGAACAATTATTATTACTTTGTAAAATTTCAAATTTTACAAAGTAATAATCCCACTCTGGCTGCATTAAATTTAATGAAATTTGGTATTTAATATTTACAACCAATTCATGTATTCTCTTAATTTTGATTTCATTTTCATTTAATTTTCATTAAATGAAAATTTTATGAAAAGGAGTGAAAATACAACCAGTTCATGTATTCTCTTAATTTTGATTTCATTTTCATTTAATTTTCATTTGCCTTTGAGATAAGCTACTTGTATATGGAGGAAGATGACTTCACATTAAATTGCAGTAATATCCTGCTTCCGTATGCATATTGTACGCATTATGACCTTTACCAAGGACTAATCGGTGGGAGTTAGGTCCAGTTATAGTGAAAGCTGAATCAACATTGAAGATCATATTTCCATATAAATGCAGGAAATTTGTGTCTCATCATATTATTAAAATACTCTGGATAATGCAATTGTAGAAAATTTTTTTGTTTGGTTACTAAGAATTTCTTTTTAAGCATAATTTGCTTTATAACTAAAAACATTTTTCTACAAATATTACACACATGCGTGGGATATATGCAAAAATGGCTCTAAGTTTATCTGTTATAACAATAATGAATGATCGTCATTATTATAAGGCTATTATGAAATGTACCTTTACATGACTATCTCAAATAATTTCCTTATTTCTTTTAAATGCAGTTGACTAGGGTTCGAATTGTGCGAGTCCACTTATACGTAGATTTTCTTCAATAAATATAATGGAAAATTTTTTTGGAGATTTGAGAGACTTTTAAAAAATTCAGACAAATCACACAGCTTAGAAATATTGAAAAAATTAAGAAATAATTAGGTATGTCATGAATGCAAAAAACATATGTAGATAGATAGTCTATTTTATCATTTACTACCATAGCATATACACAATTCTATTATAAAAAGTTAAAATTTATCAAAACTTACATACACAAACACTTATGGCACCATTCGCAGTCAAGAGAAATGTAAACAAACGTAAAGGTGCAGTATTAAATTATGATTGCATAAAATTAACTGTTATTAATTAAATTTACTTGATTAATTAACATAAAATAAAAATATTATAATGATTCATTCATTAGTGTATAGGCTAGGCTACCATAAAGCAATCATATTGCTGCTTCTTCATTATCAATGCATGAATCGTTATACCTGTAAATAAATATGAATTTCTTTTCCATATTATCTTTTCATTTTCAATGTCTAGTGTTAATAATACATATAACATGTACAGTGTTTTGTATCATATAAGAATATATTGATGTAGGTACTGATAGATGATTTATCTTTTATACAGATGACAAACTTATGGTCTTGATTAATGCAGTACAGTACTAAATGTATTTTCTCTTCCTTATGATTTTCTTAATAACATTTGCTTTTCTCTAGCTTACTTTATTGTAAGAATACAGCATATAATAGCATATAATATACAAAATATGTTAATCGACTGTTTATGTTATCAGTAAGGCTTCTGGTCAACAAGAGGCTATTCGTCATTAAGTTTTTGGGGAGTCAAAAGTTATATTTTCGACTGCACAAAGGGGGTCGGCACCCCCTAACCCATTGCATTGTTCAAGGGTCAACTGTATAACACAATTATCTGTTTGCACTGGGAAATCAATTTACTAGCAAGTAAAAACTGTAGGTATGATTAAATGACCGTATGTTTAGATGATACTGTTCCCAGTGTCAGATAACATGCTAATGTTGGATTTGAATGAAAAGATTTCCTTAAAGAAATAATTTATTCAGGATTCAACAAGTTTTAGCTAAACAACGATGAAAATGCTTGTGCATAGGTAAAGATACAAATTGTTTAATGAATCATATGCTAGTACCATTTTATGTAATATTACTTAAAGGTAAACGATGTCAACTTTTTGTAAGAATTTATAATGGAAGAAGTGTTCTTTATAAGATATATGTTAAGGCATGTAACAGAATTTCAAAGTCCACTAATGAAAACCTCGGGTGAATTGCGTAGCCTACGGCAAATTGTCTACATGTGGGGCAGCACGCGCTTGGTGTTTTCCAGGAAGACACGAATCGAAAAAACAACACGTGCGCAAAAAGAGGGTGCCAGGCAGAAAGGTATGGAAGTGAAGAGGGTGCCAAAGGTAGTGGATAAAAAAGGGGGTTTGTCCCCCTTTCAGGGGTCTTTTGTCTGTTTTGCTTTGGATTTTCTTGTGAAGTCAGGGCGAGTTCGAGTTCGGGATCTTGTCAATAGTGTGTAGTTATTCACGGCCATCATTTTGAGATGTCGTACGGAAGGAATCGACGAGGAATAATCGGCAGCATTCCGAGCAAGCGTGAAGGAACTGACTGCTATATACGTCCATGGATTGATCAGAGCCATGCTGTTTCTAGTCCACGATGGGAAGGAAAGGCAGAACAATGAAGTCCAAGCCCAGCCTGTGAGGCAATCATCTAGAAGAAGACCGGACATTCTGTGGGACAAAGTATGGATAAGATGACAGAATGAATATACTTCCAGAAATATGGTAATGTTAAAACCTTTTGTAATTCTTTGTTAAGAAAGAGAGAAATATTGTAATATAGAAGAAAAGAGATGTTATGTTTCAGAACTCTATACTTGTAGGAAAAGGACTATAGCGAATATTGGATAACAGTGTTTTAAGTCTTAGGAATATTTCTGAAGTAATTAATTGAATGAATTATAGTTTGAATTGTTGTGAGTAATGATCTATAAAGTTACCAAAGTGACTGAATTAATTTGAGAGAATGTACAGACTAGTAAGGATATTTGGAGGATGCTAACAAATTCTGTGCTATGGAATTAACCTATGCTTAAATTGGTGTATAAAATACAGTTGCTATGTTTAACCTTTTTACTTAGGATACCTATATTCCAATTGAGTTATTCTTGTAAATGTGAAACCTTAGGAATTTAATAAATGTATCTTGAATATCTTAATCTGGTTTGTGCCTTGAATTGAATCCAATGCACAGCTTGCTAATATCTGAATCTGAGCGGGATAGAATTATTTGACAGAGACCACGACTGCAAACTGAAGTAAATTAAGTGACATAGATAAACTGAGATAAGAAGGAATTAGCAAACTGATTAGCTTAGTATATTTTCTGAAGGTTACTCCTTGGTTAAGAGGAATTTCTAACCTAGGGATCTGGCTAGTGTAGCTTGATCAAAAATAAATATTGCCAGAACCTGATTTAGGAGGTGACTTGAGACTGTTATTACTGAGGATAGGACTCCTTTCAGAGGTCTACCTTTTGTTAATTATTTAATATACTTAATCATGCTAAGAATTGGCCAATTGTCTGGATAGTTTTTACAGTAAATGTGAGAGTGCAGTGTCATGTTAGTTTCATGAGTATAGACCATAGAAGTACATAGTTAAAGTGATAATTTAAGACTAATAAAATAGGAAGAAGAACACAATAAAAATATAAAAGTAAGGAAATGTCACGACATAACACTAACCCATTTGAAGAGCTACAGTAATTTTAATGTTAGATAACTGACATATTACTGTATATATATTGTGTTCAATTCTTTTTTTTAATAATATATAATGTTTGACAACTTTGATAAAATACCTTTGAGAATTTGAACTGATATTTTCAGAGCTTTACTTTCCACAATGGCTACTCCTTCTTTTCCTTGATTGTCATGTTATATTCAGGCAATGACAATCAAGGAAAAGAAGGAGCAGCCATAGTATTCAACACAAAATACGAGACTATTCTTCTTGAATGGCAGGCAGTTTAAAGTAGAGTGATGTGGGAAAATATGAGAATGGGGAACTGGACAATGAGACTTATTTGTACCTATGGTCCCACAGAAGGTTCTACTAAGGTAGAAGTGGAGGAATTTTTTGAGGCTTTAGAGAAAGCAACTGACACAATGAAAAAAGAAAAGTTGGTCCTTGTTGGGATCTAAATAGCAGAGTAGAAAATGATTGTCAGACATACAAAAATATATTGGGAAAATTTGGAGAAAAGAGCAAAGGTAATAATAATGGCAAATACCTGTTGGATTTCTGCTCAGGACATGGACTGGTTATTACAAACACCATGTTCCAACATAAAAATGTAGACAAATTCACATGGAGAGAAGAATCAAGGAATAAGAAAAGTCTCACTGATTATGTATTGTTGATAGTGATGTTTTCTCCCTGGTACAGGACACCAGAGTGTAAAGAGGATTTGAAATTAGAAGTGATCACTATTTAGTCTTGAGCAGGATAAAATTGAATTTCATATCAAAAAGAAGAATGTGTAAGAAAGTTTTAAAGTGAATAAAAGATGAGCAGCTGTCAGATGTGAGCTATAGACTGATATACACAAACATTATTCAAGAAAAAATGAAAGTGTTTGAGAACAGGAACAAAACCTTGGAGGTTCAGTGGCAAATCCTGAAGAAAACATTGATTGATTCAGCCAGAGAGGCATGTGGTGAGGTAGTCTGCAAGGATAGAAAAATCAGAACTCCATGGTTGACAAAGGAAGTTAAAGAGGCAGTGAAGGAAAAGAAGAAAGCATATCAAAAGTTCCTGGCAAATAAGTCAGCTTTTGCTCTTAGAGAATACAGAGACAAATGTAAGAAAGCGAAGCACTGTGTAAAACTAGCTAAACAAAAGTCATGGAAGTACTTTGGCAAGAACATAGAAAATAAATATCAAGAAGGTGGTAAGATATTCTGGAAGTTGTTGAAGAAGCTTAGAAATGGAGGTAAGAGTGCTGTAAAAAGAGTTAGAGATGATAAAGGTGACATGAAAACGGGAGAAAAAGATATCCTTGAAGTATGGAGTAATTACTTCGAAAAATTGCTAAATGAAACAAGCAGTGATAGCACAGTGGTAAAAAACACTCAACAGTCATACAGTCAGGAATACATATCCATACTTGAAGTAGAAAAAGCCATCAAATGCTTGAAATGGGGAAAGGCAGAGGAGTAGATGATATTTGACCAGAAATGCTGAAGTATGGTGGTATAAAAGTCTTACAGTGGCTGCACTGCATAGTTCAGAAAGCCTGGACTGAGGGATGAATTCCTGATGATTGAAGTAGAGCTCTCATAGTACCCATATATAAAAATGGAAATAAAACTGAATGTGAGAATAACAGAGGTATTTCCTTACTGAGTGTTCCTGGCAAGATCTATGCAAGTATGCTTGAGAAACGGTTGAGAAGAATCGTGGAAGAAAAGCTTGGTGAATAACAAGCTGGATTCAGGCCAAATAGAGGCTGTCAGGATCAGATCTTCACTTTACTACAAATAGTTGAGAAAGCATGGGCTTCCTCAACTATTTCATATGCCATACGCCTTTTCGATCTGGAAAAGGCATATGACAAGGTGCCAAGAGAAGCTATTCAATATGCTACAGTTATATGGTGTCCCAGTTATATCCCTTCTGTTATTCATTATCTATATGGATCACATTATGAAGGAAAGTGGCATTAAACATGATATCAGAATTGGAGATGTTAATGTCAGCTCTTTGCTTTATGCGGACGATGTTATACTTCTAAATAAATCCGCTACAAGTTTGCAAGATTCACTGACTAAATTGAATAACTGTTGTAATAGATATGGTATGAAGGTCAGCAATAAAAAGACAAAGACACTGAAAATAGGCAGCATCATTGAAAATGTCAACTGCGTTGTGAACGGAGAACCTGTGGAACAAGTAAAACATTTCAGCTACTTAGGCATGATTTTCAGTGAAGATGGTAAATTAAATATGGAAATAGACAACAGAATCAATAAAGCTGGTATGGTAGGAAGTCAATTGAATAAATTCATATGGAATAAGAGAGAAATTAGTCGGAACACTAAATTAGTTGTATACAAGACAGTGTTCAAACCAGTTTTAACTTATGGATCTGAGAGCTGGATCAGAAGTAAAACACTTGACCAAAGATTAGAGACCGCAGGTATGAGAGTCCTGAGAAAGATTAGAACAGATGGCATCAATGGCAATATCATATTAAAAACGAGGATACTGGGAAAGAACTTGACATTGTCAGCATCCAGGAATGCATTAGCAGAGCTAATCTCAGGTGGTATGTTACTTAAACAGAATGGGAGAGAGGAAAGATTAGCAAAACAAGTGTTCTCTGCCAGGTTGGCAGGAAAAGGATCCAGAGGAAGACCAAGATATAGGTGGATTGATATGGTAAAAAGTGCCTTAGAAGATAGAAATATAAGATCTGATAATGTTGGAGACTTGACAAGTAACAGACTGATTTGGAGGAAAATTGTAGATAGGAAGTTAGTAATGATGTAAATTTTTCATGTAGTACTATCATATCCTGTACATCCCTTGAGGGTACATGTCAGGAATTTGATGATGATGATACTTTCCACAAATAACAAACATTATCACCATCACATTCCTGATATATATCATTAAGAGTGTGGTATATTATACTAACAGGAAAACATGATAAGAATACATTACTAACTTCTAATTGACAGTTTTCTTCTAGATTAGTCTGGATACACTAATCACACGTCTTCCAGATGATTCCTTATCATTCTCGGTTTATAGAAAACTCACACGCACATACAGAGAGATATTTACACAAACAATCACACCATCATCCATCTGAACAGTATGGTATCCTAAAAGCACTAACCCACAGAGCTAGAGCAATTTGTTCCAATGACATTGCTCTCGTTGCTGAACTCACTCACTTACGTCACACCTTGGCTAATGGCTATAATCCCCATAAGATAGACAAAATACTAAATGCTCCTCAGAAATCACCCCACCACTGTCTACTACAGAAGACTACAACAAAACTGTCACCATCCCATACATTAAAGGCACATCTGAAAAAATATCTAGAGTACTTAATAAACATCAACTATGCACCATATTTAAACTGTATGTAAAAATGGCGACTTTCATCTGTCTACTAAAAATACATCCGGCACTGTTGCTATGGCAAGTCAGGTCTAGCATACCACGTTTTAGATAGCCCTGCACACAGGATTAATTGGAAAAAAAAAAAATGCTGTACAGAAGCTTTTATAAGTCAGAGAAATTGTTCTTAGAATCAACAGATGTCTTGAAACATACTCCAAACATCAACAAGTATGGCTGTATAAATTTGCCAAAGATTTGGGAGAGAGTTATCTTAAGACCTATCTAATACCTGCTTTCTCTGTTCCCCTCCCCCCCCCCAACACAGATAGCATCTAATTAGGACTTTAGTCTTTGTGTCATACGTCACAACTGTTCAAACATAACTTAAAAAGAATTGTCGTTGTCTAGCATACTGTGACAAACTGTTTTTGTGCTCTGAAGATGCTCGATAAAATATCAGCAATAAGGTAATGAATAATTATTTTCTTATCAGTCTGTGTTCTCATCTATACCATTAAAATTAATCAACAAGTAATGATGTAAGTTTTTCACATAGTAATATCATAATATCATGCACATCCCTTAAGGGTATGTCCAGAATTTGATGATGATGATAAAGATTTTAGAAAGACTTTTAAAAAGTGATAACATGACAGGAAAGAAAGTGATTACAGTCATCATCATGTTACTTTTATACAGCACCCAAACAGGTGTATGTGTGTGTGACTACAAGTTTATAAGTTTATTATTTTATATATATAAATACCTCAAACATATAAATAAGGTGCAGTTTGAATTTTATATCACTCCTTAAATTTAGTATATAAAATTGTTCATGCTACAAATATGCTTACCGACTTGTGATGGCTGAGTCTCACTTAACAATTTTCGGCCTCCTAAATATAATTCAACATCATTATGTACAGATTGCTCAACTTCAGCATACAATCCAAAGGGAATAGCAATAAGACACGTGAAAATAATAAAGAACACTGATAGCATTTTAAAAAGTGATAGCATGACAGGAAAGAAAGTGATTACAGTCATCATCGTGTTACTTTTATACAGCACCCAAACAGGTGTACGTGTGTGTGACTACAAGTTTATAAGTTTATTATTTTATATATATAAATACCTCAAACATATAAATAAGGTGCAGTTTGAATTTTATATCACTCCTTAAATTTAGTATATAAAATTGTTCATGCTACAAATATGCTTACCGACTTGTGATGGCTGAGTCTCACTTAACAATTTTCGGCCTCCTAAATATAATTCAACATCATTATGTACAGATTGCTCAACTTCAGCATACAATCCAAAGGGAATAGCAATAAGACACGTGAAAATAATAAAGAACACTGATAGCATTTTAAAAAGTGATAGCATGACAGGAAAGAAAGTGATTACAGTCATCATCGTGTTACTTTTATACAGCACCCAAACAGGTGTACGTGTGTGTGACTACAAGTTTATAAGTTTATTCTTTTATATATATAAATACCTCAAACATATAAATAAGGTGCAGTTTGAATTTTATATCACTCCTTAAATTTAGTATATAAAATTGTTCATGCTACAAATATGCTTACCGACTTGTGATGGCTGAGTCTCACTTAACAATTTTCGGCCTCCTAAATATAATTCAACATCATTATGTACAGATTGCTCAACTTCAGCATACAATCCAAAGGGAATAGCAATAAGACACGTGAAAATAATAAAGAACACTGATAGCATTTTAAAAAGTGATAGCATGACAGGAAAGAAAGTGATTACAGTCATCATCGTGTTACTTTTATACAGCACCCAAACAGGTGTACGTGTGTGTGACTACAAGTTTATAAGTTTATTCTTTTATATATATAAATACCTCAAACATATAAATAAGGTGCAGTTTGAATTTTATATCACTCCTTAAATTTAGTATATAAAATTGTTCATGCTACAAATATGCTTACCGACTTGTGATGGCTGAGTCTCACTTAACAATTTTCGGCCTCCTAAATATAATTCAACATCATTATGTACAGATTGCTCAACTTCAGCATACAATCCAAAGGGAATAGCAATAAGACACGTGAAAATAATAAAGAACACTGATAGCATTTTAAAAAGTGATAGCATGACAGGAAAGAAAGTGATTACAGTCATCATCGTGTTACTTTTATACAGCACCCAAACAGGTGTACGTGTGTGTGACTACAAGTTTATAAGTTTATTCTTTTATATATATAAATACCTCAAACATATAAATAAGGTGCAGTTTGAATTTTATATCACTCCTTAAATTTAGTATATAAAATTGTTCATGCTACAAATATGCTTACCGACTTGTGATGGCTGAGTCTCACTTAACAATTTTCGGCCTCCTAAATATAATTCAACATCATTATGTACAGATTGCTCAACTTCAGCATACAATCCAAAGGGAATAGCAATGAGACATGTGAAAATAATAAAGAACACTGAAAGACAAATGTAGCAACATACTGTAGTTGCAAGAACTTCTTTCCTGAGTCTGGTCATGTTTTTCCTATTAAAATAACAAACAAAGTAAGTAGTAGAGAGGACAAAATTCAATATAACTTATGATAATTGTTCGTAAAAAGAATATCCATCAAATTTCATATACAATACATAAAAGTGAATTATATTTTCTTCAATTATAATATAGATGTTAATGACTGGATAATAATGTTGTTAATGAATGAGGAAAAAATTAACTGAACACTATTAGGAATATGAAAATGAAATGCAGAAATTCAGAATTTTGTGAATTTTTAACTCTTGAATTTTCATATTTCGTATTTTTTTTTTTTAATTTAAAGCAAAATTGCAGCATTCCTGGGGTAGAAAATTATCACTCTGTCAATAAAAAATTACTTAGAATCTTAACAGTGATAAAGAATTTGATCATTATCACTGTTGAGAAATAAACTACTGTGTAAAGATTTCAAAATGGTACAAAATTAATTATGAACAATTTTTTTAAATTATTCATGATTTTTTTTAACCTTTTGAAATGTAATTGCATAACATCAGTTCAAATATGAACAAAAATAAAATCCACAAATTACCTTTGCAGGTTGCTTAAGGGTTAAAGCCAGATAACTGGGAGGCCTTCATATCATCTTTAAGAAATAAAGAGAACCACCAAGTGGAACTTCTGATCTAATGTCCAATCATCACATTTTTGTGGTGCACCCACAAGGTGTTGATTGGATACTGAACGAACAAGGATGATCAGATAGTTTGGGACTTAGCTGACCAAATTGTACTTTCTATTGGCTTAAAACCAGAAATAAAGATGATTGTACAACATGATAAGATTTCATACGAGCAAGGGTTGCCCAGTTAAACAAGGTCCCTGCTGTTTTCATCAAGAAACAAAGGCAAACAGCAAAAAAAAAGTCAATTACTGGAACTAAATCCAACTCAACATCTATAAGAAGAAAAACAAACCCAACAGCAACAACATGAGAATTGAAGATAAAAACCATTAACATAAGGACTATTAATGGAAAGGAAATAGAACTTGCAGAAGAACTGAAAAAGTACTACATGATTATAATTGGAGTTACTATACTGGAGTCAAATAAGACAAAAACATGTGAAATCCTATTAAATAATAAGTAGAGAGTGTCATATTGAGTGCAATAACAATCAAGGAAAGAAACAAGCAGTAATAGCGTTAAACACCAAACATGAAAATAAAGTTCTTGATTGGAACGCAATTTCAACTAGAGTTATGTGAGTGAACTTCAAAATGGAGAAATGGACAATGAAACTTATGTGTCTATGGTCCCACAGAAGGTTCATCTAAAAAACAAGTGGAGGAATTTTTTGAGTCATTAGAGTAGGCAGCAGACAAAGTAGTCCTTGTTGAAGATCTAAATAGCAGAAGTTGTCTGCAAGGATAGAAAAATGAGAACGTCGTGATGGACACAAGAAGCAATCCTGGAAAAGAAGAAAGCATACTGAAAGTTCCTAGCAAATAATTCAGCAGATGTCCTATAAGAATACACAGAAAAAACGTAAGAGAGTTGTGCAAAAAGGAGCTAAACAAAAATCATAAGAAGACTTGTAAGAATATAGAAGATAGCATATCCATTCTCCAGCCAAAAGGCTGTGGGTTCATATTCCACCGTGGACATGAATGTTTGTGATTGTCTGTGGAAATATGAGTAGTGGTCAGTGGTAGATGACGTTGGTTTGGATGCAGTCAGTTGGTGATTGAATGGTGAAGACAGAGTTGTAGAGAAGGTGCCTCCCTTGAAGAATACCTGGACTCCATGGAGGTGTCAAGTAATAACAATAATAATAATAAATATCAGGAAGATATCCAAGTGTTCTGAAGGCTAATGAAAAAGCTTAAAAATGGAGGAAAGAGTAATGTAAAAGGAATCAAAGATGATAGTGATATCAAAACTGGAGATAAGGATATGCTAGATGTCTGGAGTAGTTACTTTGAAATATTCTATTAAATGAAACAAGCAGTGGCAGAAGAACAGTAGAAAATATTCAAAGAGGAATGTAAACAGGAATGCATACACTTGAGGTAGAAAAAGTTATCAAAAGTTTGAAATGTGGAAAGGCTGCTATAGTAAATGATATGCAACCAGAAATGCTCAAATATGGAGATGTAAAAGTTCTGCAATGACATGACTATGCTGCATAATTCAGAGGGGTAGTCAGAAGATCGAATTCCAGGCGATTGGAGTAGTGCTCCCACAGTGCCCATCTGTAATAAAGGAGAATAAAACTGAATGTGAGAAATATAGAGGAATTTCAAGTCTTCCAGGCAAGAATTATGGAAGCATACTTGAGAAGAGGTTGAGAATAATTCTGAAAGAAAAACACTTGGAGAACAAGAAGCTGGGCTAAGGCCAAATAGAAGATGTCAAGGTCAGATTTTCTCTTTACAATATATAGTTAAGGAATCTTGAGAATATAATAAGGATCTGTACTTAATACACAAATAGTGAATATTAAAGATCAAACATTATTTCAAAGCCAAATGCATGCAGAAACTATGAAAGTTTCATAATTTTGACCAGAGAGTCCTTTCCTTTAGTGTTACATGGTGATCAGCATTCATTTTACACAAGTTATGGCCTCTACAACCATGTTATGAATAACTATTTTAATTTCCTAACATTTCGACAGTCGTATTAAGGTCATCATCTGGAATATACACATATATATACATAGAGACAAGCTAAATTACATTTCACACAGTATGCTGAAGAGACAATGATTTGATCAACAGTTATTCTACTGGCCTGACCTCTAGTGAAAATAAAATTACAATAAATAAATGAAATTAACTACATCAAAGCTATATTCTATTTAAGACAACATCAGAGAAACATTCTTTCATATAGATGGTTTTATTACAGTAAAAATGATGCCTTCATTTAACATGACAATTGTTATATTAGATTTAAGATCCTGGATTACCAATGGTCCTATTTATAATTAACTCTTAGGGAGAAAGGTTAAGTGGGTAGAATATGTGCCTTCCATATTCTTGGGATTTTTAGACCATCATTATTGTTAAGATTAGAGTGATTGATAAGAATCTCACAGGCCTCCTTAAATTTACGTTCATATCATGTTTTGGTGTGATGTAAACAACAGGTGCTTTTTCAGTCAATTCTATGTAAAGTGTTCAGGGCATGATCAGAAAGAAGACTAGCTTGACCATAGTTATTATATTTAATGTGTCATTTATGTTCCTTTTTTCTGATAAGAATTGTGTTGTCTTGTTTCCCCTATATAAGGCAAATTACAGGTGCAATTGAACACAGTATACTCCAGGGTGGACCAGTGGAGGGAGTGGATCCTTGGATGAGTTGAGTAAGTTCTTTAATTTTGCAGGAGGTTTAAAGGTGGCTTTAAGGTTGCATTTTTTTCTAATACAGGTATCCCTTGATTAACACGATTAATTAATCCCTCGATGTTACCGCGTATATCAAAATCGCGTTAATCAAATATAATAATCAATGGTAAAAATTACAATTCATCCACGATCCATTATTATTATTATTACGGACAACTCCAAGGAGTCGATAGACTTATCGAGGGAGGCCCTAACTCAAGAACAACTATTCGACATTCACACAGTATCTATCATACCTCGCCTTGAACTCATTCACAGGCATGGTACCAACAACAGACTCTGGCAGCTTATTCCACTCATTTACCACTCTCCAAGTAAAAAACCTAGCTCTAACACCTTTGCTAACCACACTCTTGTCCAGCTTCCATGTATGGCCCCTAGTCCTCCCACCACCACCAGTCCTATTCTCAAAACTATCTTCTGAATTAATCTTATAGCTCTTCAGTAATTTGAATGTCTCAATCATATCACCCACTTTTCTGCCTACCAACCAATTTCTGCAACCCACAAATCTTCAACCTGTTCTCATAAGGTTCATTCCATAGACCTGCTATCATCTTGGTCACTCATCTCTGGATCCTCTCCACCTCCTCCCCACCAAGAAGAAACCCTGGCGCCCAAGTTTGGGCACAGCAGTCTAGGTGGGGTCTTATCAAAGCTCGATACAGAGAAACAATATCCTGTTTGTCTCTGCTCGTCAAAGTATTTTTCAGCAACCAAGTGATTTGATGAGCTGATTTAGCCACTTTTGCAATGTGCCCCCTAAACTTCAACTCCCTATCCACCAACACTCCCAAATCTCAGGCCTCGTCAATTTCCTGGAGTACGGTTCCACCAATGTGATATACTGCTGCTAATCTTTTCACCCCAAAATGCATAACCTTACACTTTGCCACATTAAACTGACATCCATTCTCCTTAGCCCAGTCCTCCAAACTATCTAAATCATCCTGCAAAATTTTGACATAATGTGCACTCACTATTGCTCTACCCAAATTTGCATCATCAGCAAACAAATGAACTGTTCCTCTCAGATCCTTTCCTATATCGTTAATGAACAAATTGAACAGTAGTAGTCCAAGAACAGACCCTGCAGCACACCACTAGTCACAGGCCATCTTTTGGACTCTACTCCTGAATAAACCACTCTCTGATATCTCTCCATCAACCACCCTCCTATCCATCTCCATATGCTGCAGTTTACTGATTAGAATTCCATGTGGTATCCTGTCAAAGGCCTTAGCAAGGTCCAGTAGAATAACTGTAAACCCATTACCCTTATCCAGTTCAGCCATCACTGTGTTATAAAACGTGAGCAAGTTACTGAGGCATGATCTACCCTTCACAAAACCATGCTGTCCCCCACACAGTATCCCATTTTCATCTATCCAATCCTGTATTGTTCTCTTGACTATTTTCTCCTAGACCTTGACAACGATTTCTGATATGCTGATTGGTCAGTAATTTACAACAGCAGTCTTGGAACCTCTTTTATGCAGTGGAACTATTTTCCCCTCTTTCCACCCCCTTGGGACTAACCCAGATGCGAGACTCAAATTAAACAAAATGGTCACACTGACAATTCTTTAGCAGCTTCACGTAAGACCCGAGCTGGTATACCATCCAATCCCACAGATGTATTGACATTGAGGTTTTGTAATAGACTATTCACCTCCACTTCATTCACCATAATTCCCGCATAAGCTATTGGTTCATTCATTCCTGCAATGTCACCACCTGGATGATATACTCTTGCAAAATGCTCACTAATTCCACTATATTGACTGATTGGGTTACCTCCCTACCATCCGCATTCTTTAAAATCATTTTAGGTTTTAGGTTTTCTAAGCTGTCTTGCCATATAATGAAGATATCGTTAACATATCTCCACCATACAGATGGTCTAGGGGAGATTGTGGAGACCTTTTGCGGAGACCTTTTCATGGAAAAACTTGAAAAATAAATTCTCTCCGCAATCTCCCCAGACCATCTGTATGGTGGAGATATGTTAACGATATCTTCATTATATGGCAAGACAGCTTAGAAAACCTAAAATTGTTTGTGGATAAATCAACTCAATACATAAAATTCACTCTGGAAGTGGAAAACAACAACCAACTGCATTTTTAACATCTTGATAAAAAAACAATCAAATAGTGTCAAATTATCTATTTACAGAAAGCCCACAGATACTGGAAAATATCTTCATTATACTTCAAACCATCACAAGACACACAAACTGAGCATTATCCACATGTTGAAATATAGGGCCAGAAAGTTTATATCAGAAGAGGAGGATACACAGACTGAACTCTCACTAATAGCCAACACATTATTACAAAATAGATATCCTCCAAACATCATCAAAAAATATCTATACGGTGACAACCCCAGACAAGAAGAATCATGTTCCCAGCACATTTCTACTGTAGTGATCCCTTTCATCAAGTCAATTTCTTATCGAATAGCCAGAATACTAAGAGCCTACAACATCAGAGTGGCCTTCAAACCAAGCATCAGACAAGTTTTAGGATCCCCAAAAGATAAGGTGCCATTCTACAAATATCCAGGAGTGTATTACATTCCTTGCTCCTGTGGTCTTGCTTACATCGGACAAACTTCACGGAGTTTAGAAATCAGACAAAAAGAACATGATGGTGATGTAAACCACAACAGAAGTATCTTTTTTGGCTTAGCACATCATTTCTGTACGTCTAACCACACGATAGAGTGGCAAAACAGCTCCATGTCATATCTGGATGACAACTACAGACATCGTTTATTCAAGGAAGCCACAATAGTGTTAATAACCGGCAGAAACCTCAACAGAAATCAGGGTGCAATCCTAAACAGTTCATGGAAAAACCTGATCCTCTCTCTAAATCAATCTGAACTACAGCTAGCCAGTAATCACATTACACATTTACAACAAACATGCATGCGTGATAATGAATAAGAACAATAAGTCCTCTCTGTCACGCAAACGTGTAACCTTACTACTAGTTGGTTTACAACGTTTTTTATGTTCCTTTCAATTTGCATTTACTAGTTTTTATGTCTTTCCGTAAACGCCTTGAAAAAGCCAGACAGTTTGCCTGCAAAACTGGTAGGTTATAATGTAAGTGTGTTTGTAAATGGTCAGTATTAAATAAGTTTGTATTTTAATTATAAAACAACCAAATATGTTTAGTTTAAGGCTTCTAGATGTCATTTACATCTAGAAATACTTCTGCATATCAAAAAGACACACAGAAGAACAACAAAATAAAGGGAATGAAATTGTTACATTAATTGCATTTATTTGCACAAAAATGGTCGGGATAAATGACGCACAGTTGGATGAGGATGAGATCCTAATCCTATCATGTTTCATTTCACAAAAAAACATCAAGCCCCTCCACAGCTATATTCCTGACAGGAAGGGATAGGGGAGCATGATACTTGTAGTGAAGACAGATAGGGCACAAAGAGAGAGAGAGAGAGAGGAAGTCCTCTTTAGAAATGAAACATTTCTAAAGAGGACTTTAGAAATGCTTAATGTAGTTCCATTTATATTTTGTTTTAATTTAATTTTTTTTATTTTTTTTATTTTTATAATTTATTTATTTTATTTTATTGTATTTTTTTATTTATTTATTTTTCCACAGGTCAGGCTAAGTTAAATAATTAACAAGCATTTAGATTCATCTTACTTTTGTATAGTGCAGTGTCATTTAGCTTGTATCTCATATATATATATGTATTTTTCCTGATGATGACTTCAATACAGAGGTTGAAACGTCGAATGTTACTTTCCAAAAGTTTAAGTAATTATTTTATCACATGTGTTGCGTCTCCATAAATTCTTCACTATGAATGCTGACCACCGTGTAACGACTTCCTTCAGTTGGTTTACAGTGATCGTGAAGTGATCCCATGGATGAGGTACAGCTATATGAAAGAAAGGGATAAGTGTGGAACTATAAGGTTGATGATTATGAAAAGCTCAGGAGGCAGCTTGCAACTATATCATAGAATTAGGAATTGGATAAAACAGATCAATACTGCTTGGGTCCTACTCAATAACTATCTGGCAAATTCAATGTTTGAATTTGAGGTAGGAATGTAGGTGGGAAATATATGAATGAAGAAATTAGACATGCAGTTGAAGAAAAGAGTATTAGGAAGGTAACACAAGATGAGTAGTAAAAATTAGTCGCATGAAGAGTACAAAGAGGGTAGTAAAATTGCAATATAAGCAGCTAATAAGGCCAAAAAAAAAGAAAAAATCTCAGTTCTTTCAATGCATAACCAGTAGAAGAAAGAATTATTATAGAAGGATGATACTGGTTAGTGAAAATGGTAAAAATGATAACCACTGTAGAAGATATAGTTGAGATATTAAATGAACAATTTATAAAAAGGTATCTCACCCCAGGGAATGACATCATGCAGAACTTGAATGCAGTGAGAAAGGTGGAGGAGGAACTGATAGTAAGTGAACAGGAGGTATATGGAAAATTGAGTAAATAATGCTAATAGGACATGATAATATATCACCACATGTTTAGAAGGAATATTCTAGGGATTTAACAACAGCTTTGATATACTTTAACATGAGTCCTCCACTGGGCCAAGCTCCAAGGGAGTGAGTGGAAAGAGGAGAAAATTGGTTTACTTCATAGGCCAATATGTAGCTGCAGTTAAAGCAGTTAAAGTATCAGAGACCACGATTTAGAGTTGGTTTAAAAGAGAAGCACTGGTTTGAGAAAGGAAGATCATACTTTAGCAATCTATTTATTTAGTGTATCATGGTTTCCATATGCACTAGACAAGGGAGATGCATATACAGTGGTATATTTAGATATTGCAAAAGCCTTCAATAGACTAACACATAACAAGCCTAGTAATTCAACATGAACAAATGAAATTGGATAGTAGATTAGCATGCTGGAATGGAACTGGACTGATATGAAACAGAAAGTTGTGTTTAGTGGAGCAATATCCTAGAAGAGGAAAGTCACTAGTGGGGTGATCCAAGATCTATTTTGGGGCCATTGCTGTTTAACTATGTTAATGGAAAATGTTCGAATGGTGTTATACAATTGTCTGTCAATGATGCGAGACTAGGAAGAACAGGAGTAGATCAAATGCTTCACCTTTAAGCACGTGAACAAAATGAATGGGGAAGGGGGGGGGGAACTACTTGTTGTAATGCTTTAAAATTCAAGAAACAAAGGATGAGATGCAGAAATGTACATTCGGAGGGGATATCTTAAAGGGAGCCCAGAGGTTCTTTTATTTGTCATGTAATGAAATTTATCTTCTGTGTCAATCTTATAAAACCACTTTAGTAACTTATAAGTTTCTATAATGAAATCTTCTTTTCTGCCTATTAATTAAACTTTGCAACACACAATTTCAACCTATCCTCATAGGGAGTATTCTGCAAGCCTGTCACTATCTTGCTCACTCATATCTAAATCCTCTCCACCACCTCCCAAATTGAAGAAACTCAGGTGACCAAATCTGTACCTACTAGTCAAGATGCTCACCTTCTCGTGGAGCACCCTTTGGGTATCTACCTGGATACTGAATGAACAAGGATGGGCTGGCAATTTGGGATTTAGCCGACCAAATTGTATTCTTATTGGCTTAAACCAATATACAAAATTATAGTACAACATGACAAAATTTCATGCCAGCTGGGGCGTCGCCCGGTTAAACAAGGACCCCGTTGTTTTCACCAGGGAACCAGGGCGAACAGTGAAAAGTCAGCTACTGGAACAAATCTGAGAGCACACCCCAACTCAACATCACCAGAGTTAAAGATCGGTACTATCAACATAAGAAGCCTGAATGGCAAAGAAATGGAGCTAGCTGAAGAATTAGATAAGTACCAGATCGACATAATAGGGGTGACTGAAACAAAAAAGACAAAAACTGGTGAGATCTTTCTGAGCAATAAATACAAAATGTTATATTCAGGAAATGACAATCAAGGAAAAGAAGGAGTAGCCATAGTATTCAACACAAAATATGAGGCTGATCTTCTTGAATGGCAGGCAGTCTCAAGTAGAGTGATGTGGGCAAATATCAGAATGGGGAATTGAACAATGAGACTTATTTGTGCCTATGGTCCCACAGAAGGTTCTACTAAGGTAGAAGTGGAGGAATTTTTTGATGCTTTAGAAAAAGCAACTGACACAATGAAAAAGGAAAAGTTGGTCCTTGTTGGGGATCTAAATACCAGAGTAGGAAATGACTGTCATGCATACAAAAATATTTTGAGAAAATTTGGAGAAAAGAGCAAAGCTAATAATAATGGCAAATACCTGTTGGATTTCTGCTCAGGACATGGACTGGTTATTACTAACACCATGTTCCAACATAAAAATGTGCACAAATTCACATGGAGAGAAGAATCAAGGAATAAGAAAAGTCTCATTGACTATGTTATTGTTGATAGTGTTGTGTTGGAAAAAGTGGCGATTCACTTTTAATGAGTCATCCTATTTCCGACCCAACATAAGGTAACGTTAAAAGCCATGGATATGGACATGCTTATGTCTCCAGAAGAAAATGTGCATCTTGATAATTCAGAACTATGTCTAACTATTTTTCTAGTATATATTAAGTGAATTTTGAGA
Source organism: Typopeltis vanoorti (assembly GCF_054136105.1). Classification (NCBI taxonomy): domain Eukaryota; kingdom Metazoa; phylum Arthropoda; class Arachnida; order Uropygi; family Thelyphonidae; genus Typopeltis; species Typopeltis vanoorti. The sequence continues at coordinate 45,107,548 of NC_143552.1, forward strand.
AACCCATAACTTAAATAGATAGTGTTTGTGGATTATTTAACAGAGGAAAAATTTGTATAAATGCTGAAAGATGTATATAAGATGATATATGTATTGAGTCATGTCAAAAACAGTTCGGAGTTGCGGTGACCAATCGGCTGCCGCTGTGTGCATGACATAGTCACCAAGAGAGGGTGCTCACATTGACTATATAGGTTTCGGCACGTAATTCAATCTCTCTCTTATTTTCTGTTCCTGGTTCCTGATCCAAGTGCTGGATAGCTGTGAAGCTTGCCGCCGAACCCAGCAACATTCTCCCATTGCTGTACGTGCCGTGTCAACTGTAGCCACAACTGAGGAATGCGGCCAGAGTTCCAGAAAAGAGCCGTTGTTTAGTCATGCCAACGTACAAATCAGCAAAGAGGTGATCTTTTCAAAAAGAATAGAAGTATGTTGCAGACGCCATAAGAAATATACGGTGAGGAAACCCGGAAGTCTAATTAAGGAAATCCCAACAACTACCAGAAAAGCAAGAATGGTAAGGTGCAAATTTTCGTATTAAAATTGAATAATAACCAAAGAGGGTATAAGAACCAGAGGGTTAAGGAGCTCCATATAGTCAACTTCCATTTTGTATCTAAGGAACTGTTTTCTTTTGGACATTTCTGTCTACGTCTAAAGAGCACATGACACCCTAATCTTAAGCTGAGGTGAGAACCAAGGCTTCGGACTGTTTATGTTGGAAGAAACATATATATCACTGTGTTAAATTTAAATCTGAATATTAACTGAATTTTGGGGGAGGATAAAGCCTGAGTATAAGAGAGAATATTGTCCCATGTGAATTTTGCCAGACGGAGTACGTCTGATATGCTCCATATTAGGATTATAGAATGTATCTATGTATATGTGTTATTCCTATATATGGGAATTGAGCAACTCTGTAAGAATTAACCGAGCCTGAACGTAGTTACACAAAGAAGAGTATGAGATTGCTAGTATAAGATTTTAGAGTAAACCTTTTGGATATGTTAACTTAAGAAGGGGGGGAAGTTCAGGCTCTTTAGAATTGGAATTTCTAACTAAAGGTATATATGTATTTGTCTAAATAAATGTATTTCTTTAATTCAAACCTCAAGAGTCTGTCATTGTTCTGAGAATTGAGTTACCACTTGTTAAATTTCGGACCATGGATAAGTAATAAGGGAATCGATTAGTAACTAAGAAAGGGGGACCACGACTGCAAACCACTTGATCCCTATATTGTTTTTTCAGTAGTTTTAAAAAATGTGTCAGAATTCAGTTGCCGACAGGCGCAGTCGACCTAAAAGAATATAAATTTGTCATCAACGGAAAATAGCTGAGAATAAGTTAAAAAAAAAAAAAAAAAAAAAAATCAGCTAATGCCTATTTGTTCCCATATAGAAAGTAGGCAGGGCCATTTACCCTATAGTAAGATGAGTAAATAATATGACTAATAATAACAGGGCCAAGTACAAAGACGTAACAATAATGATGTTTTCTCACTGGTGCAGGACACCATGGTGTACAGAAGATTTGAAATTGGAAGTGATCACTATTTAGTCTTGAGCAGGATAAAATTGAATTTCATATTGAAAATAATAACATGTAAGAAAGTTTTAAAGCGAATAAAAGTTGAGCAGCTCTCAGATGTGAACTGTAGACTAAAATACACAAACATTATTCAAGAAAAAAAAAATGAAACAGTTTGAGAACAGGAACCAAACCTTGGAGAGATTCAGTGGCAAGCCTTGAAGAAAACCCTGATTGATTCAGCCAGAGAGGCATGTGGTGAGGTAGTCTGCAAGGATAGAAAAATCAGAACTCCATGGTGGACACAGGAAGTTAAAGAGGCAGTGAAGTAAAAGAAGAAAGCATATCAAAAGTTCCTGGCAAATAAATCAGCTTTTGCTCTTAGAGAATACAGAGAAATATGTAAGAAAGCGAAACACTGTGTAAAACTAGCTAAACAAAAGTCATGGAAGTACTTTTGCAAGAACATAGAAAATAAATATCAAGAAGGTGGTAAGATATTCTGGAAGTTGTTGAAGAAGCTTAGAAATATAGGAAAGAGTGCTGTAAAAAGAGTTAGAGATGATAAAGGTGACATGAAAACGGGATAAAAAGATATCCTTGAAGTATGGAGTAATTACTTCGAAAAATTGCTAAATGAAACAAGCAGTGATAGCACAGTGGTAAAAAAACACTCAACAGGCATACAGTCAGGAATACATATCCATACTTGAAGTAGAAAAAGCCATCAAAGGCTTGAAATGTGGAAAGGCAGCAGGAGTAGATGATATTCGACCAGAAATGCTGAAGTATGGTGGTATAAAAGTCTTACAGTGGCTGCACTGCATAGTTCAAAAAGCCTGAACTGAGGGACGAATTCCTAATGACTGGAGTAGAGCTCTAATAGTACCCATATATAAAAAGGGAAATAAAACTGAATGTGAGAATTACAGAGGTATTTCCCTACTGAGTGTTCCTGGCAAGATCTATGCAAGTATACTTGAGAAACGGTTGAGAAGAATTGTGGAAGAAAAGCTTGGTGAAGAACAAGCTGGATTCAGGCCAAATAGAGGCTGTCAGGATCAGATCTTCACTTTACTACAAATAGTTGAGAAAGCATGGGCTTCCTCAACTATTTCATATGCCATACGCCTTTTCGATCTGGAAAAGGCATATGACAAGGTGCCAAGAGAAGCTATTCAATATGCTACAGTTATATGGTGTCCCAGTTATATCCCTTCTGTTATTCATTATCTATATGGATCACATTATGAAGGAAAGTGGCATTAAACATGATATCAGAATTGGAGATGTTAATGTCAGCTCTTTGCTTTATGTGGATGATGTTATACTTCTAAATAAATCCGCTACAAGTCTGCAAGATTTCCTGACTAAACTGAATAACTGTTGTAATAGATATGATATGAAGGTCAGCATTAAAAAAAGACAAAGACAATGAAAATAGGTAGAATCATTGAAAATGTCAACTGTGTTGTGAAAGGGGAACCTATGTAACAAGTAAAACATTTCAGCTACTTAGGCACGATTTTAAGTAAAGATAGTAAATTAAATATGGAAATAGACAACAGAATCAACAAAGCCGGTATGGTAGGAAGTCAATTTTAATAAATTCATATGGAATAAGAGAGAAATTAATGAAACACTAAATTAGCTGTATACAAGACAGTGTTCAAACCAGTTTTAACTTATGGATCTGAGAGCTGGGTCAGAAGTAAAACACTTGACCAATGACTAGAGACTGCAGGTATAAGAGTCCTGAGAAAGATTAGAACAGATGGCATCAATGGCAATATCATATTAAAAATGAGGATATTGAGAAAGAACTTGACATTGTCAGCATCCAGGAATGTATTAGCAGAGCTAATCTCAGGTGGTATGTTACTTAAACAGAATGGAAGAGGAAAGATTAGCAAAACAAGTGTTCTCTGCCAGGTTGGCAGGAAAAGGATCCAGAGAAAGACCAAGATATAGGTGGATTGATATGGTAAAAAGTGCCTTAGAAGATAGAAATATAAGATCTGATAATGTTGGAGACTTGACAAGTAACAGACTGATTTGGAGGAAAATTGTAGATAGGAAGTTAGTAATGATGTAAATTTTTCATGTAGTACTATCCTATCCTGTACACCCCTTGAGGGTACATGTCAGGAATTTGATGATAAAGTGCATCACCTTACATTTTGCAACATTAAATTGATAACCATTATCCTTTGTCCATATGCCAATTTATTTAAATCATTCCTCAGAATATCCACATCACCTTTACCAAATTATTGACCTGTGCAGTTTTGCACCATCAACAAAAAACTGAATATGCCTTCCTCCTAAATCTTTACCTACATTGTTAATATAAAAATTAAAGAGTAATTGCCCTAGTACAGAGTCCTGAGGTGCTCGACTAGTCATTCTCATTCTTTCTTCTAGACCTCACTTCACCATATACTACTTTTTGGTGTTTGTCTGTTAGTCACCCTCCAAACCAACGCTACTATCTTCATATTCACTCCCATTTGCTCCAACTTTTGTAATAATTTTCCATGCAGTATTATGTCAATGCCTTGGAAAAGTCCAGTGTTATCATGGTGTAGTCATTTCCCTTATCTAATTCTGATGTCACTCTATTATAAAATGTGGATGGATTACTAACCAGGACCCACCTTTTACAAAGCCATGCTGCCCACTATAGAGTATTGTATTCCTATCTACCCACTGCTGGAATTTGCCTTTAGCCAACTTTTCCAATACTTGAATTACCACTCCAGATATACTAATTGGTCTGTAATTTTGTTCTATTTTAGAATATTAATTTTTAATGCATACATGCAGGCCCATGTCTGGCAATATTTTGTGTACCATCCACATGTTTTTTTACAATGATGGTCACTGTTGTTGTGGAAGAGAATGGGAGAATTATTACTGAAAAAAGAAATGTCTAATCAACTTTGCTGGAAAATTCTCTTTATTATTATGGATTCCCTTAGATTTTTTTTCTTTTATTTTTGAGAAATTTCCAATGTACAGATAACTGCTAAACATAAAGCATTCCAATATTAGTAACTGTTATTTACTCTTGTCATGTAAAATAAAGAGAACTATAACACTTATTGCTATAATACGTTTTGGGGATAATTTTGAATGTTGCTTCAGAATCATTTCAGATTAACTTAAAAAAATAGATTAATTCTACAGCAATTTTTTTAGCTGCTTGTTTGCATTTTTAGTTATACAATATATTTCATGTTGAATTGGATTTAAATGGTATTGATGCGAACACAGATTGATAAGAAAATAACTATTTATCAACTTAAAAGCTAATATTTCGCTGGTATTATATACAGTATCTTCAGAGCACACAAACAAAGTTTGTTACAAATGCGAGACAACCACAATTCGGTGTAACAGTGGGGCTAGTATAAGTAATTGCAGCATGCAACACAAGACTAAAGTCCTAATACGGAGTTATATATATAAAAAAAAAAAAAACAGTAGTCCAAAGTTTTGGAAAAAATATAGTAGTCCAAATAGTAGTCCTTGAAACTTTTGAAAAACAGTAGTCCAAAGTTTGAAAAAAATAAAATTAAAATAAATAAATATTAATTTGGTCTTAGGATGACTGTCTCCCAAATCTTTGGTAGATTTATACAGCCATACTTGTTAAAGTTTGGAATATGTTTTAAGGCTTCTGTTGATTCCAGGAACACCCTCTCTGACTTGTAGAAGCTTTTGAAAGTTTATTTTCCACTTGGTTAGAGTATAATAAATTTAGTTTAATCCTTTATCCAAGTGTGAGCAAACAAAGTTTGCGCCTGAAAGTATCTTCAGGACTGGGTTAAGGTGGTACAGCACCAGGGCAACTCGTTGCAAAGGTGGAGCAAGATCTTGCTCCACTCGTTGCTCCACCTTTGCAACGAGTTGCCCTGGTGCTGTACCACCTTAACCCAGTCCTGAAGATACTTTCAGGCGCAAACTTTGTTTGCTCACACTTGGATAAAGGATTAAACTAAATTTATTATACTCTAACCAAGTGGAAAATAAACTTTCAACATCTTTCTCTAAATCCAGAGTATTTTATTAAAAAAGGGTGGCACACCAATTGGCAATTCCTATAGGTGGAGATGACTTGCTAATGCTTCTGCCTGATATCTCGACTTGGGCCTGGCTCCCACTGAAGAGACCTCAATAAAGGTCGAAACCGGTCTGGGTAGTGGCCCTTCCCTTAATGCATAACATTAGACATATCCGCAAGGAGATGTGTTTTGCATTATAGGAGATACTAGGATAGGAGTGTTGGTAGCTTGCTCCACCTTTGCAACGAGTTGCCCTGGTGCTGTACCACCTTAACCCAGTCCTGAAGATACTTTCAGGCGCAAACTTTGTTTGCTCACACTTGGATAAAGGATTAAACTAAATTTATTATGTAGAAGCTTTTGTGCAGTACATTTGTTTTTTTTTTTTCCAATTGATCCTGTGTGCTGGGGGTATATCCAAAGCATGGTGTGCCACACCCAACTTGCCATAACGAAAGGTTCTGGCAGACCATGCTTTGGATACCCCAGCACACAGGATCAATTGGAAAAAAAACAAAAGTACTGCACAGAAGCTTCTACGAGTCAGAGAGGTTATTCCTGGAATCAACAGAAGCCTTAAAACATACTCCAAACCTTAACAAGTATGGATGTTAAATCTCCCAAAGATTTGGGAGACAGTCATCCTAAGACCAAATTAATATTTATTTATTTTAATTTTATTTTTTTCAAACTTTGGACTACTTTTTTTTTTTTTTTTTTATAACTTAGATGGCACTGTATTAGAACTTAAATCTTGTCTTGCATGCTGCAATTACTTATACTAGCCCCACTGTTACACCGAATTGTGGTTGTCTCGCATTTGTAACAAACTTTGTCTGTTCATATTTATGAATTTAGGGACACAAAACACATGTGTTGAAAAGATTATTTTACTGATTAATAATAAAATAATAACTTTGACCCCTGTATTGAGGTCATCTTCAGAAGGATACATGTGTATCCTTCTGAAGAACCATCCCAATCGGAAAGGATGAACACAAACGACACATAAAATATCTTAATTTTGGAAAAACCGGCCTTTTTGACCACGCACTCCAAACATACCACAGAATTGACTGGAAAGGTACCAAGTCCCTACACCACACCAAAACCTGGTTCGAGCAGAAATTCAAGGAAGCACGTGAAATGCTCAAACATGATCCGAATCTGAATAAAAATGATGGTCTAACAATTCCAAGAATGTGGAGGACCCATCTACAACCTTCATAGCAATCACGAAGAAAAATCTCAATACAAGAAGATTTGGTGAAGTGTTTTTTTTTTTTTTTTCCTTCCTGAACATTCAATAGCAACCTGTACTGTACAAATCCAGAAGATAATCGTAATATAACAATATAAACTGTATAATTCCAGAAGAATCCTAGTACATGAGGACTTTAGCAGAGTTTATTGTAGTTTTTATTTTAATTTTGTGTATTTAATTTAATTTATTTATTTAATTTTTTTTTCTTTTTTTTTTTCACTAGAGGGCAGGCTAAGAAAAAAGATTAGTTAACAACGTAAATGTAATTTACTTGTATAGAGTGCAACAGCATGTAGCTTGTTCTTATACACATGTATCCTTCTGAAGATGACCTCAATACAGGGGTCAAAGTTATTATTTTATTATTAATCAGTAAAATAATCTTTTCAACACTGTTTTGTGTCCCTAAATTCATAAATATGAATGCTGATCACCGTGTAACCTTAAAAGAAAGAAACTTTGTTTGTGTGCTCTGAAGATGCTGGATATAATACCAGCGAAATATTAGCTTTAAGTTAATAAATAGTTATTTTCTTATCAATCTGTGTTCACATCAACACCGTTTAAATCCAATTCAACATGTGTGACGAACACATAAGCCTATCCACACGTTTACAATATATTTCACTCGGTGGTGCAAATGGGTAGGGACATTTTCTTTGCTATTAGATTTTTTGCTTCAGGAGAAAACTAATAACAAAGGAATGTTTGAATCACTTGTACTTGACTCTTATCTTCTAGTGACAGATTAAGGATTCCGCTGTCTAGAGGCAATGAAATGAGTGCACTCATATAAACTTATTTATGCTTTTGCAAATGAAATAAATAACTCTTTCTTTTAAGGTTACACGGTGATAAGCATTCATTTTTATGAATTTAGGAACACAAAACACACATGTTGAAATGATTATTTTACTAATTATTAATAAAATAATACTTGACATTTCGACTCCTGTATTGAGGTCATCATGAGAAGAATACATGTGTATAGGGAACCAAGCTACATGTTCTTGCATTCTATAAAGGTAAATTAAATCTAAGCTGTTAATCAATCTGTTTCTTAGCCTGACCTCTAGTGATAATTAAATAAGATAAAATAAAATAAAATAAATAAATAAAAAAGTTTTAAAAATTACAGTAATAAATTAAAATAAAATTTTAAAAAATTTAAAAATTAATAAATAAAATAAATAAAAAACTAAAATAAACTCTGCTAAAGTCGTCATGTACTAAGATTCTTCTGGATTTGTACAGTTCAAGTTGCTATTGAATGTTAAGGAGAAAAAAAAAACACTCCAAGTCTTCTTGTAGTGGGATTTTTCTTTGGGCTTGTTCTGGTTGCTATAAAGGTTGCAAATGGGTCCTCCACATTCTTGGAATGGTTAGGCCATCATTTTTGTTCAGATTTGGATTATGTTTGAGCATTTCACATGCTTCTTTAAATTTCCTCTCAAACCAGGTTTTGGTGCGGTGTAGGGACTTGGTATTTTTCCAATTAATTCTATGGTATGTTTGGAGTGCGTGGTCAGAAAGACTGGTTTTTCCAAAATGGAGGTATTTAATGTTTGTGTTCGTCCTTCCTATGCTGATCACTGTGTAACCTTAAAAGAAAGAGTCATCATAATCCATGGAAATTTGATCCACAAGCAGTGCAGTCTCTACGGTAAGCTAAAGATACGTGTTTCCTTGTTAACTAATCAACTAGCCTTTTTGAAGCAATGTAAAGACAGCAACTTAATACCAACTGCATTAAACTAAAGAAGTTTAAATCAGCTAAACCGATCCATATCTATTCCCGGTTGAAAAAAGCGTTGTTAAGGGAACAGATCCACAAGGCACGAAAAAACCTAGCATCTATCCAAGCCAAAGTTCTACAACTTAAATCAGAGCTAACTACATTAATCCAGAAATTTGGGATATTTTAGACAGGATCACAGACAACTCGGCCAAGCACCTATTATTGAAAAACAAGGAAAAATTAATAATGAAGTTTCAAGCACTACAACAACATGAAAGCACAAGACAATCAGGATGCCATAACAAAATGAGCAGCCAATCACAAACCGACATCACAAGGAACAGCCAATCACCCACAAACGAAGTTAGGAGCAACCACCATCGGACCATGGCCTGGTTATCAACCAATCAAACTACAATGTCACCTAAGGTGAACTCTCACTGCTGGAGAAAGGTCTAAACTACGCCATTGCGCCGAGGTCAGTAAACAAACTTGATATCATTTATCATATCAAGAGAGGTTTAAGATCCCTCCCCGCCAATCTAGCTGAAAAATATGATGGAAACATTTTGTATACTAAATTCAAACAAAAAACTAAGCAGCAACCTAAACAAAACAGAAAAACAGGTCCTTAAATCACTAAAAAATAAACAGAATATTATAATCACAAAAGCAGATAAAGGGAATGCCACTGTCATTTTAGATCAGACAACTTACATAGAAAAATGGTAAACCAAATAGTTTACCAAATGGTAAACTACAACCCCACGAAACGTATCAAAAAGAAAACAACTGAATTAATTAAATCTTTTAATACATGGCCAGAAGAAACAACAAAAAAACTAATATCTCATTATGCCTGTGCACCCAGAATTTATGGTCTACCAAAAATACACAAAGCAGACATACCTACTTCGATTTTTTAAGGAATCGACAGCCCAAATTACCACCTAGCTAAAAAATTAGCAGCCACACTCACGAAATTGGTAGGTCAGTCCCCTTCCTACATAAAAAATACACATTTCATAAACAAAATTAAAAACATTACACTGACCAAAATTTATTAGTCAGCTTTGACGTAACTTCCCTTTTCAGCAATGTCCCGATCAATGATACTGTTTTGCTCCTACAGAACATATTTCCACACGCCATCATGGCCCTCTTTGCACACGTACTTCGCTCCAGATATTTCGTGTGGCAAAACAATTTTCACCTTCAAAAAGAGTGTACAGCCATGGGCTCACCACTCCCCCCACCCCCAATAGCTAACTTTTATATGTAAGACTTTGAGCAATGAGCTCTAGAGTCAGCTTGCCTAAAAGCCCAAAATTTGGCTCTGATATGTCGACGATATTTTCGCCATTTAGCCCCACGGCCGTGAAGTACTAAATTCATTCCTTAGCCACCTGAACAAACAACACAAACGTATCCAATTCACCATTGAAATGGAAAAAAACAACTCTCTTCTAATCCTAGACACACACTTGTCACACGTCTTCTCTCAGGCTGTCTCTACTTCTCAGTCTACCGCAAACCTACACACACACACACACACACTGGCCAGAACATACACAAAAATTCGTATTACCACCCAACACAAAAACTAGGTATCATAAGCACCCTTAAACACAGAGTTCAAACTATTTGTTCAAATGAACAAGCTCTAAACCAGGAATACAAGATCTTCAACCATACATTTATAAAAAATGGATACAGTAAAAAAAAACTATTCACAAGATCCACCATAGAGATACTAGTAAAAACAAAAAACATTTCAAGAATGCAATTGCCATGCCTTATGTTAGAGGCATTTCCGAAAAAACAGACAGAACACTATGCAAATACAACATTAAAACCACCTTTAAACCCCCAAATAAGTTAAGACACCTACTCAGTTCTTCCAAAGATGCTCTTCCACACCTAGCCCACCCAGGGATATACAAAATACAATGCACATGTAATCTACCATACATAGGGGAAACAGGGTGAACCATCCCAATTAGGAAGGATGAACACAAACGACACATTAAATACCTCCATTTTGGAAAAGCCTTTCTGACCACGCACTCCAAACATACCACAGAACTGATTGGAAAAATACCAAGTCCCTACACTGCACCAAAACCTGGTTCGAGGTCCGGAAATTTAAAGCAGCATGTGAAATGCTCAAAATGCTCAAACATAATCCAAATCTGAACAAAAATGATGGCCTAACCATTCCAAGAATGTGGAGGACTCATTTGCAACCTTTATAGTAACCAGAACAAGCTAAAGAAAAATCCAACTAAAAGAAGACTTGGTGAAGTGTTTTTTTTTCCCCTTAACATTCAATGGCTTGAATGTTATAGAAAATCGTAGTATAACAATCTGAACTGTACAAATCCAGAAGAATCTCAGTACATGAGGACTTTAGCAGAGTTTATTGTAGTTTTTTATTTATTTTATTTATTATTATTTTTTTTATTTATTTATTATTTTTTTAATTTTTATTTATTTTTTATTTTATCTTATTTAATTATCACTAGAGGTCAGGCTAAGAAACAGATTAATTAACAGCATAGATTTAATTTACCTTTATAGAGTGCAAGAGCATGTAGCTTGGTTCCCTATACACATGTATCCTTCTGATGATGACCTCAATACAGGGGTCGAAACATCAAGTGTTATTTTATTAATAATTAATAAAATAATCATTTCAACACGTATGCTTTGGGAAATTCAACACGAATTTCCCTAAATTCGTAATTATGAAGTATGAAATAAATAAATTAGTCACTGTAAACAGACATTTATAATGCATTCAATTTCTCATTCATATTTATTGTAACTAACTACAAATCTCTCTCTCTCTGCTTTTTATGGCAACAAAAATTATCAAGAAATTGTTAAATTCTTTCCAGGTTTTTTTTTTTTTTTGCTAGGCTGATTAACAAAGTGGACAGCATACCCATTGTACAGCTAAAATGTTGTAAGCATGGACATTTGTGAATGTCTTTATGTGACAAAACAATTTTCATTATTCAGTGTGATGAGACCATTACCTTGCTTAGTAGAGACCCAAAAGTGACTTGAAAAAAATATTATGTTTGGTAATGAGCAGGGTAACTAGATTATCTAATCCTAACAGCCCACCCATGATACTAATGTACTACAGGTTTTACAGCCTTATGCCTTACATGGTTGGGATTCACATAAAGTACCAGCAATAAAATAATCTAATTGACCATTACTGCATTTTCTCTTTCTTTCAGTTAGTATTTGTTCCATAATGATATCAGATGACTTAAGTCCGGTTAGGGTAGAAACGCAAGAAAACAATGATGGTAACAATGCCCCATGTAGCAATGAGTTTGAGTCAATCTGGTGTGAAGTGGAGGTTAACTACTGACCTGGCTGCTCAGTTGTAGGGGAAGAAGAAATGCATCGCCAATTTAGCCTAACGGGTACCAACTGAATGATCATTATGGGTGACTTTAATTTTCCAAACTATTTATTTATTTATGCTTATGGCTACATCAAACTGGTAAGTGAAATCACAATTTCCAGAAACAAATGATGAAAATCTTAACATATAAAAGTTCATTACATAAAAAGGCACAACCTGCTTTCTAAGTCTTTCCTTTTTTAAAAAAATAAAGCAAAAGTAACTTGTCATAATCAAGCCAGGGACAATTATCATCCTGCTGCAACAAGTATGACAAGGCTGCATGTTCTCACAACACTTCACAACATAAATGTAGCTGTATCCAAGGTTTAAGTAGAGAGCAGTTGTGTCTTGTGTGAGAAAACTTGATCCATTAGAGGAGGTCCATTTCACATTGTACCATCATCTTCTAACATGAGGAGGAGTTCTGCTGATACTATGACAAGGACTACGAGAATAACGTCTTCATGGTGAGATGGGACCATGATCTTCTGTTTCCTCCATAACCACCGCCACCACCATACCAACTACAAGTCAAGGTCCAGGCTGGAAAGCCAATTCAAGGCCTCATCCGTCACCTTGTGGATGTCCTGTAGGCCACCACCATGAAATTGGCACCTTGGGCAGTTGTACACAATATGAGTAATCGTCTGAGCCAAGGGAGAACAATCACAATAAGGGTGATCTGACAGCCCCATTTATGTAGAAGGTAGCCACATCTGCCCTGACTAGTTCTGATCCTGTTTATTGATGACAAAATCTTCCTAGGAAGATCAAAACCAGGCTGCAGAGCACAGGGATCTTCTACCAGGAAGCCGTTTGTTGGGAGATTGTTGGAACAGTATTCTCTCCATATGTCAGATATTGATGGCAGTGCAGCTGAAGAGAGTTTGTCCATGGACCAGAGAGGCTTTCTAGATTTGAGGTAAGATAAGGTGGGTTTATGAGAGTCTGGTGTAGGGGCAGGAGTGGGTTGCTCATTGCTTTATTAAATTCCTTAATCGAGGCTTGTCTTCTCCATATGTGTGGTGGAGCAATGTTAGATAGAACAGGCAGCCAGGAGAGAGGGATGCTTCTCACTGTACCACTAACTGTGCACATGGTAGAGTTTAGCTGGGTGTCTATAATGTTAGTGTGTATACTTCTTTCCCAGACAGGGACACAATATTCTGCTGCAGAGAATGTGAGGGCTAGTGCAGACGACCTTAGGACTTCTGTGCCACAACCCCAGGTTGTTTCAGCAAGCCTTGAAATGATATTATTTCTGGTTTTAATTTTATTGGAGCGGTTGATGATGTGCCTTTTATAGGTTAGGCTTCTGTCCAGGCTCACTCCAAGGAATTTTGGGTGAGGCTCATGCTCTACCATTTTTCCACAGGAAGAAAGGTTGAGTTGTCAATTCACCTCTGCATTGTACAGGTGAAATACTGAGGACACTGTTTTCGTTGGATTTAGCTTCAAGTACTCTTCCAGGGTGTTCGGGTCTTTATTCAAGATTGATTCTAGGTTGGTAAAGGAGGTGGATTGATGTAAGATCGCAAGGTCATTGGCGTACATATACTTGCTTGATCTGGTATGAGGTAGATCATAAACGTAGATGCATGATCTATGGTCTTCCCTAAAAAGTATAGGGGATAACACAGAGTCCTGAGGAAGACCGATGTGAAGGAATCTGGGCCTGCTCATTTTTCTGCCAATATGGACCCAGATCTTTCTGTTGGAGAGAATAGAAATATTTCCTAGTTTTAGGAGGAGGTCCCCTGATCCAGACAGTGTCATAAGCAGATGTTAGGTCAATGAAAGTGGCTCCAGATTTAAGTTTCTTCTGGAAGCCTGCTTCAATTTGAGTTGTCAGGGCGAGGACCTGGTCACAGCAACTTCTTCCTAGCCTGAAGCCAGCTTGTTCAGTCGGGAGTGCTCTTTCGATGAGTGGCGAGATTCTTTTAAGGAGAATTCTTTCAAAGAGCTTAAAGGTGGTGCAAAGCAAGGAGATAGGTCATAGGTTTTTCACATCATTTGGATCTTTCCCTGGTTTAGGCACGGCAATTATTTTGGCTTCCCGCCACAGCTTTGATAATTTACCAGTCATGATGATTTCTGAGAAAAGGGCAGCCAGCCATGTTTGGCCATGTTGACCAAGATGTTTTAGGAACTCAGGGAGTATACCATCCACTCCTGCAGCTTTGCCATTCTTGGTAAGTTTTAAGGCTATTTGTACCTCTTCCCAAGATAATGGGTGTTCAGGAAGCTCAGTTCTGTCTTCAGGATTTGTCTGATGGAAGCTTGTATAGCAATTTTCCTGGTAGAGCTGGGATGCATCTTGGAGGTTTTAATAAATGGTTAGCCATTTGATCAGGAGTTATCTCTGTTGTTTTGTGTCATTGGCTCTGCTCCACCTAATTTTCTTAGAAGTGACCAGCTTCTCCAACTAGATGTGACGAAATCGAGTTCATTGATGGCTGAGATCCATCTTTCCTTCCTGTTTTTATCTAGGGTTGATATGAGCTCCTTAGCAATAGTTGGATCTTCAGTTTCCTCATATTTGGCTAGGAGTTCCTCACTTTCTCTACTCCAACATGGGATATATTGTTTTCTGTAGCCTCTAGGGATAGAGGCTTTTGCTGCAGATTTCAGTAGTTTAACAAATCTAGGATAACAATTAGGAGTGGGTGGAATTGCTCTAATGGTTTGCTCGATTTGTTTCTGAAATGCAGTCCAGTTGGACCTGCGGAGATTCCATCTAACGATTGGTGTTCCGCCGATAACTGGGATTGATGTTCCTATCTCTATTAATGAAGGAAGATGTTGACTGTTAGGGAATCTGTTAAGGATGGTTCTGGTTGATGGAAGAGGGTGGTCTTCAGAGTCTTTAGTGACTATGCACAGATCTGGGGTGTAGGTTCTGTTCCATCTGGATGAGTAAAGAGTGCCGTCCTGCTTGGCATCATAATTCAAATACAAGTTATATGTATCCATCCAGTTTGTAACAAGTTATATGTATCCATCCAGCTAGATTATTACCAACCAGGTTGTTAGAAGAATAGCCCCACATGGTGTGATGGGAATTGAAGTCACCAACATAGATAGCAGGGTGAGGAGGAGGTCAGTCCATCTGATCAGGCCAGGATTGCGATGGAAGTTTGTAGACATTGTAGATGGTGCTATTTTGAACTTTAATACCTATGGAGTAGTCTGTATCAGGAACACTTTGGGTTATATCCTTGAGACCAGGCCGGATATAGGTTGCTAGGCCATTTGAGGTGGCAGTTATAAGACACGGGAATGAGTCCTGGGATCGTTAGTCTATTGAGGGCTGTGTCAGGCACATGGGTTTCCTGGAGAGTCAAGATGTCAATTGTTTTATCTTTGGCTATTTTGCAGATGACTTCAGCTTTGGATTTAGAAATCCCTTCTATGTTTAGGGAACATATCTTGAGGTAGTGTTGATTAGGGGACTGTAACATATTTTTCAAAGATTGCCCTCCACCTAAACAAGCAACGTGATCCTTGTTATTATGGGTGTGATCGAGCCGGCATGGAACTTTTTATGTTTTGTATTCATCATAATTGTAAGTAGTCCAGGAGGCTTGGAAACCTTTGAATGCCTTGTTTGAGACATTAGCTTCATGTTGCCTGTGATTCATCTCTAGGGCTTCTTTTGTCTGAAGCACCAACAATGTACCACAAGGCAACACTACTGGTGTGTGTGTGGGGGGGGGGCATGGGAAGACTGTCTCAATCCCCCCCTTTCAAACATTGATTAGGTAGAAGAGAAATCTCATGATAAGAAAGAACAGGAATTTATTGAATTGTTGCAAAACAACTTTGTCAAGCAGCATGTGATAGAAGGAACTCGAGGTCAAAGAGTGTTGGATTTGCTCATAGCGTCAGAAGGGATCTCTGTCACGAATATAGCTATTTTACCACCAATTGGTGACAGTGATCATGCAGTTCTTTCTTGGGAAGTATCTACTTGTATTGAAGCTCCAATTAAAACAGGCTACATGCTGAACTACAAAGCTAAAATTTATGATCAACTTAAAAGAATACTATGTTTCGTCCCATGGTATCAGTTACTGAATGGATAAAATGTCAGCAATGCATGGGAATCTTTGAAAAAGTGCTTGAATAAAGCGGTATCTCAATGTATCCCTAGTGTTCGAAGAATAAATAGGTTGGGAGTGAAATGGATGTGCAACCTTATTAAGCAAGAGATCCACGAGAAGGAGATGATGTGGAAAGAATATCGTGAGAATAAAAATGAGAGGAGTTATGAAATATATAAAGCTCAGGCCAGAAAAGTAACAAGTATTGTGAGGAAAGCTAAAATGTAGTAAAAAGATATTGGCCACGCAAGCTAAAGGCAATCCAAAAGAATTTTATCGTTATGCTGCAAGCAAAAGAAAGAATGAATGAATGTGAAAGAATACCTTTATTGAATACAGATGGTATATGAGTGTCGGAAGCTAAGGAGATTGTTCAGTTAATGAGTGCTCACTTAGCTAAGATATATCAACCAGGTGTATGTAGCATGATGTACAATGCTACTGCAACATTGGATGAAGAATTAGAGGTTCATGAAAATGAGTTTGAAGAGCTCTTGCATAACCTGGATAAGAATTTGTCAATAGGGACAGATGGAATATCAGCCTGTTTGCTAAAGGAATGTTCAGCTGAATTGGCTAGGGCTTTCATACATTTGTATACAGTGGCACACCCAGGGAGGGGGGCCAAGGGGGCCCTGGATCCCTCACCCCACAAAAAAAAGAAAAAGGAAAGAAAACACTAGAAAATTTTTCAAAAATCTTTTCCTAACTAAAATTCATTTTTTTATTTATGTTGTGTCGTGCTTCTATTTCTACTTATGAATTAGCAGTCACATAAGGTGGGAATACCCTATAGCTCTCGGGAATCACTGCTGCTGTGAACGCAAGGTGAATGAAGCAGTGCTCGGACAGACAGAGCACTACTTCGTTTGTCTGAGCTGGGCCAGAGGAGATCATGGGTATCATGTATTGGCGATAACTGTAGATGCTCAGTCATAGGTCGTATGCAATGCGTAGTGTGTATTTTCAAATCGTCTACTCAACTCGTGCCCGTTCCCTCCAAGTTTAAATCATGAGTGCTCGGACCCCTCCAAGATTAAATCCTGAGTGTGCCACTGTTTGTATAACTTGAGTCTCAGCTCAGGAATGGAAGGAATGTATGATAGTTCCATTGCACAAGGGTGGTGCAAGAACTGATGTGTCTAACTACTGAGCTATTAGTATCTCTGGTGTGGTACTGAAGATTTTAGAGAAGTTGATAAGAACTCGTATACAGAAATGGGTAGACAAGCATTCTATACTCTGCAGGGAACAGCATGGGTTTACTAAAGGAAGGTCATGTTTTAGCAATTTGCTCATAACAATGAAATGGCCGAGCTGGATAAAGGGGAATGGATACGCTATGATAATCTTGGATTTTTTAAGGCATTTGATAGGATACCACATGAAAGGCTGTTGCATAAACTGGAGAATATGGGATTGGAATATAATCTATTGACTTGGATCAGGGGTTGGTTGACAGACAGATATCAAGCCAGATTTAAGGTAACCAGTGGTGTACCTCAGGGTTCAGTTCTTGGGCCATTATTGTTCAAGCAGGGTCTATCATCAGATGTGCAATTGTTTGCAGATGATGCGAAGATAGGCAGGGCAATCAGGTGTTACTGATATTCAGCAATTACAAAATGATATGAATAGACTAGAAATCTGGGCAAACGAAAATGGCTGTCAGTTTAATGTTAGTAAGTGTAAAGTTATGCACTTTGGCATGATTAGAGTTCCAGTGGCATATTATTTTAGTGGGGTTATGCTACAAGAAACTGAAGAGGCAAGGGATCTTGGCGTATTAGTGGATAAGAATTTAAAGTTCAAAGGTGACATAGCAAAAGTTGCAAATACAACTCAGAGGATAATTGCAATGTTGAAGCGAACCTTGACATGTAAGGATAAGGAAGTCATTTTGCCTCTTTATAAGCTTTGATAAGACCACACCTGGATTATTGCACAGAGATTTGGTCTCCCGGGTTCCAAGGGGATAAAGAAGCTGTGGAAAGGGTGCAAAGAAGAGTTACAAAGTTTATATCTGGATTATGGGATTTAGATTATGAGAACATAATCTAAATCCCATAATCCCATATTAAGCTTTGATAAGACCACACCTGGATTATTGCACACAGATTTGGTCTCCCGGGTTCCAAGGGGATAAAGAAGCTGTGGAAAGGGTGCAAAGAAGAGTTATAAAGATTATATCTGGATTATGGGATTTAGATTATGAGAACAGATTGTAAGTATGTGGATTGCAGACTCTGGTTAACAGGAGAAAGAGGGAGTGATATGATAGAGGTCTATAAACTTTTGAATGGGTGTTATAGCATTTCAACTGATGAAATTTTTCGTTATATGGAAGGTGGGGAAAGAACATGGGGGGGCATCCATGGAAGTTAAGGTTGTCCACAGTCAAGAAAGGGGTAAGAGCTAAGTTTTTCTCCCAGAGAGCAGTGAGTGAGTGGAATAATTTGCCCTTAGGAGTAGTGAGTGCATCCAGTGTAAATGAATTTAAGGGAAGGTATGAAGCTTTATAGCCTCCCTTGATGAGTCCTTGACTCCCTGGAGGTCTCAGATAATAATAATAATATGAGCACAAAACTAACACAAACACTGACAACATTAATTATGAAGTGCCAAACAAGAAGTGATAGCTTTAAAACTAAAAATTAAAAGTAAAGAATATAATAATAAAGGCTTTTTAAAAATAATTCACAATAAATTAAATAATATGAATTTGCAACACTTGATAACACATTTAGTAATTTAAATAGTGCTGAAAAGATATTAGGTCTCACTCAAATTTCTGATGAAATTATTCTATTTTTCAGTAAACTGCTTACTTTTGATGATATTGTTATTTTGATGATTTTTTTTAAGCATTATGAATTTTTGATGAAGTGCATTTTTAATTAGCTTTGGTCAATGAATTGCTTTCGTTAATGTTATTCAATAAAATTCAAATATCTTTCAATTAACAGTCATTTGATGAATTTTGTTGATGAATTGTTTCAGTAAATCTTCTGCATGCTAAAATAACAATCAGTCCTTCAGCTCTTTCCAAAGCACTGGGAGAGGGAGGGAGCATTTAATGAGAACACTTGGTATCATCAAATGCTTTTCTTGATATGTACCCTCGGGAATTGAATGCAATATTATGATAACGCTATACTGAAAAGTTTACAGTACTAACTTCCTTTCAACAATTTTTCTCCAAATTAATTTATCTATCATATCTTATATTATTGTATCAATCCACCTAGATCTTGGTTTACCTCTGGTCTTTTTCTGCCATCTTGGCAAAAAACATTTATTTTGGTAACCTTTCCTTATCCATTCTGTTAAAGCAGTGAGGTTAGTTCTGCTCATACATTTCTGAATGCTAATATTGTCAAGTTCCTTCCTAATATCTACATTTTTAACATGATTCTGCCATTGATGTCATCTGTTCATTTCCATAATCTTTCTTGGAACTCTCACATCTGTGGTCTGCATTCTCTGATCAAGTGTTTTATTTTTAACCCAGCTCTCAGATTCATAAGTTAAAACTGGTTTGAACAGTTCAATTTTTGAAAGTCTCATCTAGCTGCTCAGATCCTTTCTCTTAAAACTGCCAATTCTGCTCTATATATCCTGTCTGCTATGGCTGAATGGAGTGCATGTTTAAGTCTAATGAATTTCAGTATAATATCACTGTCCCTTCATCACACCAGAAAAGTTATTCTATTGAAGTTCATTTGTTTAATGTGTAATTTCTCTACCTTTTAACTTTAGACCATGAACACTCACCATGAGCGTCAGATAAACACTAATATTTCTGTGGTTTAGCAAATTTTCATTTAATTTCTGCATTTCTTTCATTTTTTTCTTGTCTTTTTTATGTGTCTTATACCTCTGATGATATAAGTCCAATGACTTATGAAGCTTGTCAAGTTATATTGTTTATTTTAATAAACCTGTTTTAAGTTTAGAAATGTATGGTCTCAATATGAGAAATTAAATGAGGATCAAAACCACAGAAACATCTGTGTTCATCTACAGACTCATGGTGAGTGTTTATAGTCTAAAGTTAAAAAGCTAGAGAAATTATGCATTAAAGAAAAGAAATTCATCAAGAGATTAACTTTTCTCGTGTGATGTAAGGACAATAGTTCATCATCATCAAATTCCTGCCATGTACCCTCAAGGGGTGTACAGGATATGACAGTACTACATGAAAAAATTACATCATTACTAACTTCCTATCTACAATTTTCCTCCAAATCAGTCTGTTACTTGTCAAGACTCCAACATTATCAGATCTTATATTTCTATCGTCTAAGGCACTTTGTACCGTATCAATCCACCTATATCTTGGTCTTCCTCTGGGTCGTTTTCCTGCCAACCTGGCAGAGAACACTTGTTTTGCTAATCTTTCCTCTCCCATTCTATTTAAGTGACCATACCATCTGAGATTAGCTCTGCTAACGCATTCCTGGATGCTGACAATGTCAAGTTCTTTCCTAATATCCTCATTTTTAATATGATATTGCCATTGATGCCATCTGTTCACGCCTCTAATCTTTCTCAGGACTCTCATATCTGCGGTCTCTAGTCTTTGGTCAAGTGTTTTACTTCTGACCCAGCTCTCAGATCCATAAGTTAAAATTGGTTTGAACACAGTCTTGTATACAGCTAATTTAGTGTTCCGACTAATTTCTTTCTTATTCCATATGAATTTATTCAATTGACTTCCCACGATACCAGCTTTGCTGATTCTGTTATCTATTTCTATATTTAGTTTACCATCTTCAGTAAAAATTGTGCCTAAGTAGCTGAAATGTTTTACTTGTTCCACAGGTTCTCCATTCACAACACAGTTGACATTTTCAATGATTCTGCCTATTTTCATTGTCTTTGTCTTTTTATTGCTGACCTTCATACCATATCTATTACAACAGCTATTCAATTTAGTCAGAGAATCTTGCAGACTTGTAGCAGATTTATTTAGAAGTATAACATCATCCGCATAAAGCAAAGAGCTGACATTAACATCTCCAATTTTGATATCAGGTTTAATACCACTTTCCTTCATAATGTGATCCATATAGATAATGAATAACAGAGGGGATAATGTACATCCTTGCCTCACACCAGATTTAACATTAAACCATCTTCCTGTACTTCCTTCAATTCTAACTGCTGACTCACAACTCAAATAAAGACTAAGTATTGCTTGAAATAATGCCCCATTGACACCATATAACTGCAGCGTATTGAATAGCTTCTCTCTTGGTACCTTGTCATATGCCTTTTCCAAATCGACAAAACTTAAATACAGATCTTTGTTATATTCCCATGCTTTCTCAACTATTTGTCGTAAAGTGAAGATCTGATCCTGACAGCCTCTATTTGGCCTGAATCCAGCTTGTTCTTCACCAAGCTTTTCTTCCACAATTCTTCTCAACCGTTTCTCAAGTATACTTGCATAGATCTTGCCAGGAACACTCAGTAGGGAAATACCTCTGTAATTCTCACATTCAGTTTTATTTCCCTTTTTATATATGGGTACTATGAGAGCTCTACTCCAATCATCGGGAATTCGTCCCTCTGTCCAGGCTTTCTGAACTATGCAGTGCAGCCACTGTAAGACTCTTATACCACCATACTTCAGCATTTCTGGTCGAATATCATCTACTCCTGCTGCCTTTCCACATTTCAAGCCTTTGATGGCTTTTTCTACTTCAAGTATGGATATGTATTCCTGACTGCATGCCTGGTCAGTGTTTTTTATCACTGTGCTGTCATCACTGCTTGTTTCATTTAGCAGTTTTTCAAAGTAATTACTCCATACTTCAAGGATATCTTTTTCTCCTGTTTTCATTTCACCTTTATCATCTCTAATTCCTTTTACAGCACTCTTTCCTCCATTCCTAAGCTTCTTCAACAACCTCCAGAATATTTTGCCACCTTCTTGATATTTATTTTCTATATTCTTGCCAAAGTCCTCCCATGACTTTTGTTTAGCTAGTTTTACACACTGTTTAGCTTTCTTACATTTGTCTCTGTATTCTGTAAGAGTAAAAGCTGACTTATTTGCCAGGAACTTTTGATATGCTTTCTTCTTTCCCTTCACTGCCTCTTTAACTTCCTGTGTCCACCAGGGAGTTCTGATTTTTTTATCTTTGCACACAACCTCACCACATGCCTCTCTGGCAGAATCAATCAATGTTTCCTTCAGAGTTTGCCACTGAATCTCCAAGGTTTGATTCCTGTTCTCAAACTCTTTCATTTTCTTTTCAATAATATTTCTGTATTTTAGTCTACAGTTTACATCTGAGAGCTGCTCAACTTTTATTCGCTTTAAAACTTTCTTACATGTTATTCTTTTCAATATGAAATTCAATTTTATCCTGCTCAAGACTAAATAGTGATCACTTCCAATTTCAAATCCTCTGTACACTCTGGTGTCCTGCACCAGGGAGAAAACATCACTATCAACAATAACATAGTCAATG
The DNA here is from genome assembly GCF_054136105.1 of Typopeltis vanoorti. Classification (NCBI taxonomy): domain Eukaryota; kingdom Metazoa; phylum Arthropoda; class Arachnida; order Uropygi; family Thelyphonidae; genus Typopeltis; species Typopeltis vanoorti. The sequence continues at coordinate 45,130,162 of NC_143552.1, forward strand.
AGACTTTTCTTATTCCTAGCCTCTTCTCTCCATGTGAATTTGTGCACATTTTTATGTTGGAACATGGTGTTAGTAATAACTAGTCCATGTCCTGAGCAGAAATCCAACAGATATTTGCCATTATTATTAGCTTTGCTCTTTTCTCCAAATTTTCCCAAAATATTTTTGTATGTCTCACAATCATTTCCTACTCTACTATTTAGATCCCCAACAAGGACCAACTTTTCCTTTTTCATTGTGTCAGTTGCTTTTTCTAAAGCCTCAAAAAATTCCTCCACTTCTACCTTAGTAGAACCTTCTGTGGGACCATAGGCACAAATAAGTCTCATTGTCCAGTTCCCCATTCTCATATTTGCCCACATTACTCTACTTGAGACTGACTGCCATTCAAGAAGATCAGCCTCGTATTTTGTGTTGAATACTATGGCTACTCCTTCTTTTCCTTGATTGTTATTGCCTGAATATAACATTTTGTATTTATTGCTCAGAAAGATCTCACCAGTTTTGGTCTTTTTTGTTTCAGTCACCCCTATTATGTCGATCTGGTACTTATATAATTCCTCAGCTAGCTCCATTTCTTTGCCATTCAGGCTTCTTACGTTGACAGTACCGATCTTTAACTCTGGTGATGTTGAGTTGGGGTTTGTTTTCAGATTTGTTCCAGTAGCTGACTTTTCGATGTTCGCCCTGGTTCCCTGGCGAAAACAACGGGGGCCTTGTTTAACCGGGCGACGCCCCAGCCGGCATGAAATTCTGTCATGTTGTACCATCATTTTTTATTTTGGTTTAACCAATAAGAATACAATTTGGTCGGCTAAATCCCAAATTGCCAGCCCATCCTCGTTCGTTCAGTATCAAAGTAGATACCCAACAGGGTGCACCACGAGAAGGTGAGGATTGGACATTAGGTCAGAAGCCCTGGTCGGTTCTCCGCATTCCTTTAAAGGCTATGTGGAGGTCTCCTCTCAGTTATACAGCTTTGACCCTTAAGCACCCCAGGACAATAGTTTTATACCAAAATTTGTTAGGCTTAAACATACATTCCATTCAGCCAAAGTGGACAAGATCTAGAGGAGAGTAGAACTGTTAATTTTAAGAGAAATGGTTTCAATAGTGTCTTGAATACAGCTAGTTTAGAGTTTTGGTTAATTTCTCTGTTATTCATATAAATTTATTCAAATAACATCCTAGCATACTAGCATTTCTAATTCCAGTGTCTACGTAATTTGCCATCTTAATAAAAATTGTGCCTAAATAGATGAAATGTTTTAATTGTTCTATAGGTTCTTCATTCAGGATACAGTTGATGTTTTCAATGTTCTTGCCTATTTTCATTGTGTTTTTTTATTGCTCATTTTTATACCAAATTTATAACCGCATTTATTCAGCTTAGTCAAGAAATCCTACAAACGTGTACTGGATTTATAATATCATATGCATAAAGAAGTAAAATTAACATCTCCAATTTTGATATCAGGTTTAATGCCACTTCCCTTTATAATGTGATCAATACAGATGATGAATAACAGTGGAGATAATGTATACACCTAATTTATCAAACTATCTTCCTGTATCTCCATCCGTTCTAAATGACTTAAAATTTGAATACAGACTATGTATTACTCAATACAATGTCCATTTATATCATATAATTGTAGCGTTTTGTACAGCTTTTCTCTTAGCACCATGTCATATGCTTTCCTGAGATTGCAAAATTAAAATAGAGATCCTTTTTCGTATTCCCATGTCTTAAAACAACTTATTGTGAATGACTGCCCAAGGTGCCAATTTCACATCAAATGTGACGGATGAGGCCTTGGATTGGCTTTCTGGACTGGACATTGACCTGTAGCAACTTTGTATTCCTTTTTCCATAAGAATAAATAAATAAAATTAAAACAATTTAGCATGCCTCTAAGAAATACTATGCATCTCATGCGCAGCATATATCAGATAAGATATCCATGTGAAGTTGAAATATTTCTTGAATAAGGGTTGTAATTTTCCTGTTGAGATTTAAATGTTCTTTCTACACAGACATAACAAAAAGTGTTTGAATAGTGGAAGTTCACAAAGGCATTCTGGCATGAAAACATGTACTCGCTAATTTTAAAAAAAAATTAAAACATAAAGGCACTTATCGAAAACAAAAATTACATACAAGAGATTTGCTAAAGAGAATGACTGAGAAAATGAACAAATGAAACTCAACTCATAAACTCAATTCCATAATTTGAAAACAGTATGAAGCAAAATAATGTATTCATTTTTGTAATCAGATCAACAAAAAAGCTGTGTGATGAAAAGTGTGACGAATGGCACTGACAGTGGCAAAAAAATTCAGTGCTGTTTTCAATGTAGAAATCCTTTAAATTTCATTAAGTATATTTAAACACAGTGTATTAAACATGGGCATGGAAAAAAGCAACTATTAATGAATTAAATTATACCTACCTAATGCCAGCGGAATTGGTCATCAGCAATAACACAAAGATACTTTGATTTTTTAACAAGCAAGCTATATGTGCTTGATAAATGTATGATCATACAATTATACAGCTCTAAATAGCAAATCTTTGCTGCTTTGTAACATTCTGCCTAAAAAAAAAAATAGTTTGGAATTATAAACAGACAGGTTCTTTTAGAATTATAAAATTAAAAACATTAAATTTATATTCTGATTATCCTAAATAGCGAAGTTTAAATGACATGAATGACTCATAAAAAATACTTACACAGCTTATTATTTCATTAAACATTGAATTCAACAGCACCATGGTATTTTCAATATTACTGAAAAATCTGGTAGAATAATATATACATTAAATTGCCACTTTATCAGGAATACCTCAACTAATAATATTAGGAACAACTGAATATCCCACTTCAAATATTCCACTATATCATTAATTATTATTATTATTCAGGCCTCCATGGAGTCAAAAGACTCATATTATGAGGTCCTTCCTAAGAACATAAAGTCTGTCAAGACTCATTGAGGGGAGTATGATAAACACAAAGTCTATCATACCACACCTTAAACTCATTGACCATTCTCGCTCTCACCACTCCATCAGGCAATGCATTCCACGGTTCAACCACCCTCCATGCAAAGAAACCACTCTTGCTCATAGTTTCCTTTTGTAACTTCCAGGGATGGCCTCTTGTCATCACTCCTTCCTGCTTTTCAACCAAGCAAAAGAACTCTCCAGTGTCAACCCTGTAACCACTTCTCAACAGTTTAAAAGTCTCAATCATATCACCTCTTCTTCTTCTATCCACCAAACTCTGCAGTCCACATTCCCTCAGCCGATCCTCATAACCAAAATTGTACAGTCCTGAAACCATCTTTGTATCCTTTCCACAGTTAATTTTTCCCCTTCAAATCCTGGGACCAAATCTGAGAACAATAGTCTAAGTGTGGTCTGATCAGAGACTTACAACGGAATGATAACCCTTTTATCTCAGCAGGTCATTGTCCTTCTCATTATTGCAGCAATCCTCTGTGTTACCTTCACCACCTTTGCAATATGTCCCCTAAATTTCAGGTTTCTATCAATCATCAACCCCAGAACTCTCGTCTCCCCTACTTCCTCCAGTATAACTCCTCCCATAGAGTATGCAGCATCCCATCGATGTTTCCCAAACCTCAAGACCTTACATTTTGCTGCATTAAACTGACAACCCCATTCATTTGCCCATCTATCTCGCTTATTCGAATCCTCTTGCAGGGCTACCACATTTGCACTATTACTAATAATCCTTCTCAGCTTTGTATCATCTGCAAACAACTGAATATCCCCTTGCAATCCACTGGCAATGTCACTGATATAAAGGTTAAACAATATAGGTCCTAGTACTGAGCCCTGTGGGACCCCACTTGTAACCCTCTGCCTCCTTGAAACTGCTCCACCATACACAACTCTCTGATACCTATCAGACAGCCATTCCTGAATCCAGTTGACCAAACAGACATGCAGACCCATGTACTGCAACTTAAATATCAGCTTATCGTGTGACACCCTGTCAAATGCCTTCGCTAAGTCTAAGAAAATTGCAGTATATGCCTTTCCCTCATCTAATGTTCTTGTAACTTTATTATAAAAGGCTAGCATATTACTAAAACCAGAGCGCCTCTTGACAAATCCATGTTGACTCTCACATATAACATTACCCTCATCTGCCCAATGCTGTATACAGTCCCTCACTAATTTCTCCAAGATCTTAACAACTACTGATGACACAACAACTGGCTTATAATTAGACACTTCCAGATTACTACCACCCTTATGCAATGGCACTATCTTACCTTCCTTCCATTCCCTGGGCACCTTTCCTGCAGCCAGACTTTCAATGAAAAGCCAGGTTAAAGGCACTGTCAATTCCCTAGCACATTCTCTCAAAACTCGTGGTGAAATACCATCCAGCCCCAAAGCTTTACTGACATCCACAGTACTCAGTATCTGAAACACACTCTCCTCCTGTACCTCTAAACCTCGAACAAGCCCTATCCCTCTAGCATTAAAACTGACTCCTCTAGGATGAAATACTCCAATAAAGTGTTCATTGAACAATTCCACTATGTCCTCTGCATCAGCCACTCTATTCCCATTTTTATCCAACAATATCTTTCTTCCACAGTCATTTCCCCTCCTACTGGCCACATAGCTAAAAAATTCCCTAGGATTTTCTTTGGATCTTAGGGCCAATCTCTTCTCATATTCCAGTTTCGCTTTCCTTACCACACTAGACACTCTTCTGGCCTGTGTCTTATATTCTTCATGCATCTTCTCTTAACCTGTCTCCTTATATCTCTTCCATAGCCTCTTTTTCACATGTAATTCCTGTTTAATATTGTTTGTCATCCACCTTACTCCAAATTGCGTCCTCTTCTTCACTCGTGGTATACAACTTACCATTACTGCTAACAAATATTCTTTCACAATTTCCCACACACTAATGATATCCCGGCCTTCCAATTCCTCCCTCCATGAAACTTCCCAAAGTTGGCATCTAAAACTATTATAATCACCTGCTTTATAATTCCACATAAGTTCCCGTCTCTTTGATACGCCTGCATGTCTATTCATTTTCCAAGTCAAAACCATATGGTCACTCTCTCCAACTGGTGGGAGAGATGTCATCTCAGTTATTATCAACTCTTCTGATGCTATAACCAAATTCAAAACTCTTGAACCTCTTGTTCCCTCTGTTACATGTTGCCTAAGACATTTGTCCCTCAAGAATTCTAGAAATTCCATTCCCCTATTTCTACATGCACCTTCCTCTCTCCAATTTATACTACTGTAGTTAAAATCTCCCATAACAATCATCCTTCTTGCACTTGCCAAACTTAACTGTCTAAACATCTCCTGGACCCCCATCCTCTGTGTTCCTGGGTCTGTAGCAACATCCCACTAAATATCCTGTCTTGCCTACCTCTACCTCACACCATATGCTCTCAAAATCATTTGTCTCACTTCCTTCCAAAGCCTCCACTCTTAGAGGACATAGGTCGTCACTTATCATAAGCAGTACCCCACCACCACGCTTTCCCCTCCTATCCTGACGAAAAATGCTGTACCCAGCGACTTCTATTCCTGTTATTATATCCCCTTCTGTCAACCACGTCTCAGTGATCCCAATAACTTTTAGCCAGGTTGATGCTATCTGCGCCACCAATTCCTCTCCCTTGTTCTGGATACTCCTGGCATTAGTATAAAGCATATAAATGCTATTCTTTCAATACCCAGCATTACCCCCTCTAGACTCCACTGGGCTCGGTGTTACCTGATGTCGTCTCCCTTCTCCCAAGTATCCATTCCCACAAGAGGCCACCCCTGCTATCATCCTCCATGGGACACACTGACTCATTCAGAACAGCAATCTCTCCAGATGCCTACGTTTTTCCTCGTTCAAATGTAAGTGGTCTCTCGCATACAATTCCTCTCTTTCCTCAAACGCACTCCAAGCATCCACATATACCAGTCCTTTCTTGTTACACATTCTCGCTATTATGCCATTCAATATCACTGCTCTTCTGCTCAGCTCGTCATTATCATACCTAGGCAACACACAAACTATTTTTCCTCTCTCTGTCTTCTTCCGTACAGCCTCAAGCAAAAATCTCATATCTCTCACTGCCCGACTTACATTACCACTCAAGTCATTTGTTCCTACCATCACAATCATCTCATCCACCCTTTCATCTCTCTTAATTGCCATAGCCACCCTTTCTATTGTTCCTCCTGGCAAAAACTCCTCACGCATCCTATCTTGAACACCACGGATCATTGAGTCGCCATACATTATACCTCTTATCATTCCCTCTCTCCTATTGTTTCCATTCTCTCCTCTTCTTTCATTTCCATAGGTCGCTCTCATTCCCTCTCCTCTACTGCTATTCTCTCTTCTAGCATTCCCATATCTCTCTCTCTCTCCTACTGTTTCCATTCTCTCCTCTTCTAGCACTCCCATACATCTCTCTCCTACTGTTTCCATTTTCTCCACTTCTAGCACTTCCATATCCCTCTCTCATTCTGTCCCTCCTACTGTTTCCATCCTCTCATCTTCTAGCATTCCCATACCTCTCTCTCATTCCATCTCTCCTACTGTTTCCATTCTCTCCTCTTCTAGCACTTCCACATCTCTCTCATTCCATCTCTCCTACTGTTTCCATCCTCTCGTCTGCTAGCATTCCCATACCTCTCTCTCTCTCTCTCATTCCCTCTCTTCTACTGTTTCCATTCTCTCCTCTTCTAGCACCCCCATACCTCTCACTCATTCCCTCTCTTCTACTGTTTCCTTTCTCTCCTCTTCTAACACTCCAAAAATTCTCTCTCTCTCTCTCCCCTACTCTGATTTGGCTTGCATTTATCTCTTTCATTCTCCTAATCTTATCTTTCATACTTCTGCTCTCATTCACAAGACATTCCACCTCCTCTTTCAGCTCATCTATCTCGCTCTGCAGGTCAGTCACTCTTAATCTAAATTCACTCTCCCAAACAAAACCATCTCCTAAACTTTCACAGTCACTCACGCCTTCCACACTATCAACTATTATTTTCTCATTCATATATATATATTTTTCATTCTCTCCTATCACACTACTTGTCTTCCTACATTCATTCCCCGTTCCTGGAGCAACAAGGTCGGATATTGATATTTCTAATGCACTTATTTCCTCCCACTGCCTGCATTTTGCGCACATACGCTCTGTAGATATTAGAGTAGCGATTCTAGTACAGAGCCCTGGATCACTCCACTAGTCACCCTTATTCACTTTAATCCCACTCTATGGCATAGCTAGGGGGGGGTGCAGACGGGGGAAGACCACCCCCTCCGCACCCCCCTAGCTACGCCACTTTGAACTTTTCAAACTAGCTACGCCCTAGTCACTTTGAACCTTTATGAACTTTTGCAGTTAATTCTAAAGTACACTCTCGAGAACTCATTTCCAAATATTGTAATACTACTGCGAATTTTCCTCACAATTGCTGCAAGTGTTGCTAGTTGTGAGAGGATTTTTTTCTAAATAAAACTGATTAAGAATTACCTACATTACTATGAAATAGACTTGGAAAATGTCATCAACGATTTTTCTAACAATTTCAAGAAAAATAACATTTTAGAATGTTGAAATTAAAGTTTTACTTCAAAAATAATCTATACATTGACTTTTTATAGTATTTTTGATGTGTATTGAGAGGGGCGGCAAAAGCTATAGCTACACCACTGATCCCACTCCACTATACATCATCCTCTGATGTCTATCAGCCACCGTCCATGCCACCAACCTCATATCCATTCCCATTTGCTCCAACTTATGTAATAGTTTTCCATGCAGTATTCTTCCAAATGCTTTTGCGTAGTCCAGCAGTATAATGGTGTAGCCATTTCCTTTATCCAATTCTGCTGTCACTTTATTATAAAATGTGAATAAATTACTGAGGCAGGACCTACCTTTTACAAAGCCATGATGTGTCTGCTATAGAGTATCATATTCCAATCCACCCATTCCTGAATTTTAGTTTTAACCAACTTTTCAATACTTTAACCATCACTCCAGTGATACTAATTGGTCTGTAATTTGCTACTTCTGCCACCTTTATGTAATGGAACTATCTTGCCCTCTTTCCACTCCCTTGGAATCTTGGCAGAGATGAGACTTGGATTAAACAATTTCATCAGAAGTGCTGCCAGTTCACTTGCACATTCTCATAGCACACGAGCTGACATATCGTCCAGGTGTACTGCTGTATTCACACTGATATTTTTCAATATACTGAGCACCTCCAGTTCATCTATCTCAATGCTCACATCAGTCTCTGTCACATCAGTAATAACTGCAACGTCACCACCTGGATGATATACCCTTGAAAAATTATCACTTAGTAACTGAAATATTTCTATGAATATTCAGTTATTTTCTGATGATTCTAAACTAGGAAGGGAAACAATAAATAAAGGTAATGTCGAGATGCTGCAGAATGGTTTAAATACTGATATTATACACAAAGGCTAATGACTGAAAGGTGAAGTTTTGTTGAAAATATTGCAAATTGGGTATTACACTGATCGGACTATACTACAAGTCTTTTAGAAAACTAGGGATTTTGGGAATGATGGTACAGTGAGTAATGAAGTTCAAAACCAACAAATAGCCTAAAGGCTTGGATATTGAAAATGCATGCTTTGATACAGCCACATCTGGACTAATATGTACAGATCTATTCATATGGTATTTTGAACATGACTCATAAATCTTGTGATTGTGGTATTCTTATTATTATATGACACTTCGATGGCGACTCATCATATGTGGCCACTCAACACTTAATATATTGTATGCACTATACCATCTACTAACCCACTATACATTTTTGTCTGTCGATCACATATGTGCACTGGCTGATTTGTCTGTTATGCAGGATAAAAAAATCCAAGTTTCTGGGGGAAACCCTGCTACCTCCATATGAGATGGCTCGCCCATCTTCGTTTGAAAGATACTATATAAACATTTCTTTTGTCAGGATGAGAACGAATCTGTCTTTTTCAGAAAAAGTCTATTCCCCTCATGCTTCCAACTACTCCTAATGGTAACACTAGGCAACTTATTCCTCGGTGTTGATCCCATACACGAGAGGTTGGTTAATCAACCTACAGTACTTTAGCACTGTGTATGGGTAAAAAATCTACTGCGACTGCGCCATGGTGCAGTACGTTTTTTACATACATAACTAGAATTGATTTTAGGCTTTATATTCTATATCATTATATATCATATGAGAGGTAGCATTCTTCCTAGTCCATTATTAAAAAAGCAGAAATCTAGTTTCATTCTAGTTACCATGTTCTCTATGGTAAGGGTTAGATTATATCCTCCTCTAGCCAATTGTTAAAACAATAAATCATTTCATTCTTTCATAACCATACAATACTAACTATACAGTATCTGTAATGAAAAATGTGGTGGTGGTGGATGTAGTTCTTCACTCAGCACTTCAGATGCTTCTGTACATGTTAAAATTAACCAATATACTTTTAAAAGCAACCAACACAGGTATGTTACCTGTTCAGTTGTTTATAGAACTGCAACATAATTTAAATAAACACTAAACTTTCAATTCTTCAATTTATAAATAAAATTAACTCCTTGTACACTTGCATCAAGTTCACTATTGAATGTGAATTTAAGTCTTCCCCTTTCTGAATACTCTAACACACTGTAACTCTGCTGGTAATATTGAATGTTTTGTTTGCAGGTAGCCATCCTTTATAGGCAGATATGTCCACGCATCTTCACATCATCTTTCATAAAAAATAGGTATTATCGAAAGCCTTGTGCACCGAGTACACACAATTTGTTCTTCTGAGTTTCTTCTATTAGAAGAATTAAATAAAACTTAACTCTATTACTTAATGGATACAGCGAAACCTTGATACAGAAAATAATTGATAATTATCATCCCTCTCCCATATTGCAGTTTGACATCTGCATATCCTATCTTAAAGGAACTGCTGAACAAATAGCAAGAACTCTGCAAACAAAATTTGTATATCAACTTCAAAATAGCCTGGAAGTTATCTTTCTTACTGCCTAATAAAGATATTACTTTTATCCTTGCCTGATGTTTATCAAATATCCAGTAGCAAAGATGACTTGTCATCTTTGCCATTGAACAGACTGGCTGTTCTGCTATGATTAGAATACATGAACATCAAGATTATATAAGATTTCTGGAATTAGAAGGTACATGTCTTGTTTCTCATGCCATCAACCCTAGACAGAGTTCACAAAAACCAAACCAAGATTCTGCACCACAGTGCAGAATCTTGGTTTGGTTGTCTGATTTCTTGCAATGTGTGACATCCTATATCACCATCCTAATCTCAACTGAACAGATTGTATGCCTATCTTTAAGTTTCAAGATGTAATTGCTGTTAATTGTTTATACATTTTTTTTTAATTATGCAACTATGATTACTTACTTCTCTGGTTCACCCGATATCTAATAGTGTTTCCTCCTACTTGTATAAAGCTGCGTCCAAGACACATGATAGTATATGCATGCTATATGACTCATTCTTGTGTTCATAATTTAAATGTTGTAACCAATTCTTCTGCCTCTGAATGAAGCTCATGACACACTGAGCAAAACATGAGTAATAAATTCTATTTGGTTTTATCTTACATATGTGAAGCCGTTGTTTAAAATGTTATACTTTAAGTATAACATGCATGTCTCTATTAGACATCTAACAGTTCAGATGTAGTCTTATCAAAGCCTTGTAAAGCAGGTCAACTTACAACATTGCAGTTATTTGATGTGATAACTATGCAATCTTAGAAATATGGCCTTTAAATTTCAAATCATGATTCACCATCATCCATAAGTCTCTAGCTTTATCAACTACATGTGCAAAATACCTTCAGTACAATATACATAATCTTATACTCAGTAACATTAAATTAACACTTATTAACATGTGCCTACAGAATCAGTCTACACAAGTAAGCTTGCAAGGATTGCGTATCAGAGCAAAGGTTCAAGCATAAAATCACCATGTGGCATCTCATGTTGTTCACCGAATTTTCTATCAGCTCTTTCTTACATCACTTGCTGATGTATGAAAGAGTTGATACATCACTTGCTGATACCTGTCGGCCTCATCACCTTGAGTTTGTATACCAATTAAAGTGATTTCCTGTTATTTTCATTTTACTTTTAAAAAGTGTTGGTCTCTATACATAAATCACTCACTGATATTTGTCAGTCAGAAGCTCTCTTAAGATAATTAGTCTATTTTGCATACCCATCCATTTGAGTTAGTACAGATTTGTTATTTTAATTATTTTTAAATTATTGCTGTCCTCATCGCGATTATCAATGAAGATTTAAATAAATAAAAAAAACCTGGCTAAATTATGAATAACATGCTGCATAATATACCTTTAAGTCAAGTTTTAAAATCAGAACCGTTTTATGAATAAACACTTACAGCATCTCATAAAAGTATGTTTATTATGCTGTCGCTTGCATGCATATTTCTATCTGTAACACAAAAGCAATATTAAACGATTTTTTCCCCCTTTTATTTAGAAGTTTATTTCATCGTGTAACCATACGTCAGCACAAGATATGTCAACTTGGCACAGATGGATGGCAGCACGATTCAAAATCCTAACATATACCATTAAGCTTTATAGGGGGGAAAATGCACCTTCGTCAATGAAAATTTAGTGGATTAATTGATTCATAAGACCAGTGTAAAGGTAAGGAACGTAACATCTTTTTTAATTAAAAAAATCAAACGAAACTACTACACGTATATTATATTATACCTAACGTTTCAGTTACGACGCTAAACATCATTCTCTGATTACACTGAAACGACCTCGAGTGAGATTATTCGATACTAAAAATAATGAAATAGGAACTTAGTCAACGAAGAAAATTGGGTAAAAAAGCAAAAAAAAAAAAAAAAAAAAAAATCAACTGACGACTTTTTATTTCTGTATAGGGAGTAGGCGAGGCCGTTTAGCCCATGCGTTTCCTTGGAATTGTATCACTTAAAACAGGGTTTCCGAAACTTTTCGTATGACGGAAACACTTCAGAAATCGTGAAATTTTAAAGGAACACCTTGTTTAGCCTCGAGTATCATCGGTCTCGTATTCAGTGTAAAGACAAGCTCCCACTACTGCCGCACCAGGCTGTATCGCATCGCAAAAATGCGACAGCGCACACTACACGCGTGCTGGGCCGCATCGCATTGACTTTGCTTGTGACTGCACGTTTCCTAGAATAGATACCTCACTTTACTTTACTCGCACTCAGAGGTGGCGACAACCGCGGACGGCTGAGTCAAGGCCAGCGCGCGCGCAGGCCTTATTAGCACAATCCACACGCAAAGTGAGGAGCGCCTGATTTTCAAACATGTTTGAACTTGTCGCAGCATTTAAAACTATTCCAGGCTCATATTAATTTTGATAATTTTTCATGGAACACTTATTCACTTTCCGCAGAACATAGTTTGGGAAACCCTGACTTAAAATATGATCTATTAAGAGTTTATTGGCGCTGATATGTGTGAAAGAAATTAAATTAAATGGATGATTATCACGTGCATTGCACACAGAAAAGAAAGTCAACGTAGTTTCTTGTTAAGCTCTTTGCCAGCAAAGGTTGGTCGATTGGTAGAGCCTCTTCTACTAATCTCAGCAAAAGTTATTATTCGTGACACCTCCAAGGAGTCCGAAGACTTATCGCAGGAGGACACCTACTGTACAACTCTCCGTCTCCACTACTACACAGAACCTCTACTACCAATCACCTACATCAACGCTATCTACTGCCCACAACCACTACTACCAGTTAAGCAAGTTTGAGCCCGGTTAGTAGTTGGAAGGGGTCAATTGTCCGATGCTGTTTGCACGCTCTCCCTTGATGAGTCTTTGGACGACTCCCTAGAGATGCCACATAATAATATATATATATATATATTTTTTTTTTTTATTGCTAAAATATTTATACATACAATAAACATCTTGTGTGACATCGCACCTTATAATTTTACGGAGTTCAGCACTAAGTGCTGCAATTCCTACATTGGATTTCAATTAAACATTTTAATAATACTTTTTTGCCTTTACATTATGTATTTACAACACATGTTCTTCTAATATTAACAATGAAAATTAAACAGAATTTTTTGTAAAATTTTTTATTTTTTTATTTATTTTTTTTTTTTAATGTTTGAGAAAGAGTGATTATACATACAAATTTCTGCATTTGCTTATAAGGATTACTTGTAGATGAGTGAAGCAAGTTAATCCCACCTACTTCGAAGCTTGGGTTAGCTTTTATGAAGAGAGTGGAATTTAGCCTCTCACTATTTGTGTTGTTGCTACTGTTTATGTATGGGATGTAGGCATTGGATGCTAGTGATTTGTGACGTGTATATTAGTGTTAATGGTTTCTTAACTTTGTTGGTATATTTTCCAGAGTTCGTTTTTTAATGTTCTGTAGTTATCTACGTGTTTTAACTTTCTTAGTAGGTTGTTGAGTTGCATGGGTATCTGATGTGATCTCACAAAAGAACTGTATGAGTTGTTGAAGGGTGTGGGGATGTAGAAAGTTGTTGTAGGTTGTGTTATACGATGTGTGTGGCTATTGTTTCGATAGTTGATGTTGAAGTAATTCCTTGTTAGCGTCATGTATTGTTTCAGGTTTTTAATGCTCAGAATTCTGTGTATCGCCATGTGCTTGTCGGATATTGGTTGTTGCGTGTAAGGTATCCAGATCACTGTTGACACGATTTTCCTGTGTAATGTGTCTAATTTTGTTAGGTGGCTGTTTGATGTATTTGTATAGACTGTTATTCCGTATCTGAGTAGGGATTCGCAGATACCGTGATATAGGAGTTTTTTTTATGTTGGGTGGAATAATGTCTTTAACTTGGAAGAGTTTTGCTGCAATGATACGGAGTTTGGGTGCAGGTATTCTATATGTTTTGTCCATTTAAGGTGGGAATCTATATAGAGACCGAGGTATTTTGCGTGTGTTACAGGTTTGATTTCGGAACATTGGCAGGTATTTTTGTTGTTAATGCAGCGGTATGTGTGACAATGTATCGATAGTGATGCGGGGCGTGTGATTCTTGGGTGTGTATTACCAACATCTGTTTTTTAGTGCAGTTGATTAGAATTGCGTTTTGGAGGAAGTATGTTGTGATTTCGTTTAGGTCTTGTTGTGCTTTGCAGAGAGCTGTGTTAACGTCTGTGTGGATTGCTAGTAGTGCTGTGGCATCTGCGTATTGAAATATTTGACTTCTTATGGATATGTTATGAACATCGTTAATGTATACGCTGAATAGAGTGGGTGATAATATGGCACCTTGAGGTACACCGTGTTTTACTTGTATACTCCGACTGTGACATGTACCTATTTTTGTTGCTTGTGTTCTGTTTGAGAGGTAGTTCTTGAACCATGTATGCAGTGTTCCTCTTATACCTATTGAGTATATTTTGGTGAGTAGTACGTCATGTTCAAGTGTGTCAAATGCTTTGGTTAGGTCCAGCAGTATAAGGACGGCATATTTGTTTTTGTCGAGAGCTTTGTTTATTGTGTCGGCGATGTCTTCTAATAAAGTAATGGTGCTTTTTGTTTTCTGAAAGCCATATTGGTTTGGTGAGATGATGTTGTACTTCTGTAAATAGTTCAGTAGTCTGGTGTGTGTTATTTTTTGTAGAATTTTTGAGATGACTGGTAGTGTAGCTATTGGTCTGTAGTTCTGAGTATCGTTTCTTTTGCCATGTTTGTATATTGGCGTAATTACTGCAGTTTTTAGTTGTTGTGGAATAATGCCTGTGTCGAATATTATGTTCACGAGTTTCAAAAGTATTGGATTTATTTGTTCAAAGTGTGCTATAAGGTCTGCGAGTCTTATTGTGTCTATTCCTGGAGTGGTCTTTGGTTTTAGTTGTAGGATTGCTTCTTTCAGTTCCTGTTTTGTTATGGGCGGAAAATACATCGTTTATTGTTGACTTTGTGTCGGTAGTTTTTTGTTGATCGTTGGTAGTTTGTCTTTTTTGAGTTGTGTAATGTTGTTTGTGAAAGCATGGTTGAATGAGTCTGCTAGTTCCTCTTGATTTGTGTCCTGACCGAAGCTTTTTGCAATAAAATCTTGTGCTGAAGTTTTCTTTTTTCGGGTTACTAGTTCGTTGAGTGTAGCCCATGTTTGCTTAACGTTGTCGTTACATTCCATGAAATTTTGGAAGTAGTAGCGTCTTTTTGCCCAACGAATTTTTGTTGTTAGTTTATTTCTTGTGTTTAAGGTTTGTAAATGTGTGTTACTGGGTGACTTTTTAAGTTTTTTCCATGGATTTTTTTTACAGTAATAGTATTTAGTATGTCGTCATTTATCCATGAATTGTTGTCTGTTTGTCGCCTCGTTTGTATAGATTTTGTTGCTTTTTTTTGTATATTTCTGTGAACTTTAGTTGAAAATTCTCATATAATGTTACAGGATCGTTTATTTTAAGTAGGGAATTCCAGTCTGTATTTTTTACTTGGTTATCGACAATGCTCTTTAGTATGATCGAGTTTTGTCGACCTTTGTGGTGGTGGAGGGGGGGAGGGGTAGGAAAAGTAATAGAACGAAGTTGAGACAAAGTAGTGATCGGCAATTTTTACGTTAATTATTGATGATGTATATGTATGGATGGGAGCCCGTATGTTGATATGATCAATGCATGATTGTGTTAGTGAGTTATTGAGTATTTCTTCTCTTGTTGGGGAGTTAATGGTAGTGTTTATGTTGTAATGACTTAGTATATCAAGATATGTGTTAGTGGTTGAAGAAGCGTGGTCAAGAGTATTTATGTCAATGTCTCCTATTAGGATGAGCCTGTGTGTTGTACGCGATTCAATGCCGCTTTGCCATGTTTCTAACTCGTGAAGAAAACTAAGTGGATTATTATCTGGGGGTTTGTATATTGTGTTTATTGTGTATTTGATACTATTGTGGCTATTTGTGAGTTCCAAAATTAGTGTTTCCGCATGTTCGGAATGAGTTTGTTTTTCTGTCACATTGTATTTTTCTTTGATAAATGCCACAATCCCACCCCCTCTTTTGTTTGGTCTACATAAGTTGTAGGTTTGATAATTATTTATGTTGTATGCGTAAATTTCTGTGCCGTTTATTGCAACTTCGGTCAGTATTAGCGCATCTATGTTTATCATGGTATAATTGAGCTGTGTTATCAATGTAAGCCAGTGTTTTTTTATACTTCTTATGTTTATGTGTATGATAATGAAGTTGGTGTTGGTGGAAATGTTGTCTGACCATTTCTTCAAAGAATCAAAGACCTTGAAGTTTATGTTGTCTGACTGGATATGTTCGCCTATGTTTGAGATCTCCATTATATAGTTTTTAAATGAGTTCTAATCTTATTCTTAAGGATGTGAAAAGTTAGTGTTTTATATTGGTAGGCTGCGTAAGTCGGATTCACTTGTAATTATGTATACTCGAGTGTTTTCATTTTTTCTCAAAAATATCTGGGAATTCTTTGTCTACAGGAACTTGTAGTTTTCTCTGTTTTTGTCTTCCTTGCTTGGTATAGAAGATTTTTGAAGTATGGAGTCCAGTGTTCCGTTATATAATAATAATAATAATAATAATAATCAGCTAATGCCTTTTATTCCCATATAGGGAGTAGGCGAGGCCGTTTTTTTATATATAATTATATAGATAGATAGATATAAATATAGGGCGTCCGAATTGAAAATATACTTATAATTCAAGTCTGTTGGACTGGAGGAACTTTTTCTAAGCCTTTCTTCGACTGGTCCGCGAGTTAATCGATCTCTGGCAAGGGCAAGAATAGTATTTTTTTTTTCTCCCAGAAACTTCGGAACTCCGGTTTTTCGTCAAAAAAAAAAAAAAAAAAAAACTCAGGAAATTCGACAGTAGAACCAACATTATTTCAGACGGCAACATATCCTGTTAGGGTTAAGAGAGGAGCAACTGTTTGCCCGTCTATTCATCGATGCCGTCTATAATTAGTGAATGACATGGGCCAGTTATCTCTGATTAGCTACCGGTGACGATTGAACTACCAACTCAGTCTCCAAAAGCTAGATAGGGTTTAACGTCCTCGCATACTCCCTATAAGGGAATAAAAGGCATCAGCTGATATTTTGTATATTAACTGACACTAAATAAATTTTAAAAAATAATAAATAAATAAACAAACTAATGAATGTAGGATTCCCGAAAGAATGGATAATTCCGATAATGATTGGATATTATGTATCTTATTATTGCATGAAACGTATACTGAGTCTCATTAAACAAAATAAAATTCTTAGGAAACTAAGTGAAATATACATAATCCATAGAAATACACCTAATATGCACCACAAATTTTACGAGATAATTTGCTGCTCCATCAAACCATCTGCATTCCTGCAACGCCTAAATGAATCGCTTGATCGACAATATTCCTTCATTGGATTAGCCTCTCCCTAACATTTTTTAACTGAACTACTAAATGTATATAGTGGCCCTTTATTATTGGTTAATTATTATACTTTATAAACAAATTTCGTAAGTTTTTGTTAATTATGCCACCGTAAATTCACTTATTCAAGTTTAATCTTTATAGGATCGGATGCTAGCTCTACCCAGCAACTTATAGGCATACATATCACAAATGTTAATTATTAATAATTTGTATGCCATTAATGAAAATATTTCTACTCGCACTTATTTTTTCCTTACATTTCCCATTCTCACGTGGCTTATAAATGATGGTTCACATATTTACACCTTTGAGTAATTCAAATATATCAACCAAATAGGGCATTCTCCTTTCTTATTGTTTTCTAATATATCTTAAAATCTATTCAACAAGTAACTCGGCAATAGAATGGAAAAAAAAAAAAGCAATTGTGATTCCTATCTCTAAAAAACATAGCAGAGATGACCCTAAAATTATAGAAGTATTCTAAATTTCTGTTACAAAATATATAGCAGAATTTTAATTAAGAAACTAATGAAATATTCTGAAAATTTTATTTTAGAAGTACAGAATGGATTTAGAAAAGGACGATTGTGTATAAATCCGGCCTTTTGCCTAAAATTAATCATAGAGAAAAGAAGAGAATACAACTTAGAAACAAATATTACACATATTGACTTTAATAAAGTTAAAAGAAGTATTCCATTTAACATATTAAAAGAAAGACCAATACTAAATAATATTCTAAAAGCTATCATAAGTATATATGAAAATAATAAAACACAAATAAGATTCAATTATGAACTATCATGTACGAGAGAGATAAACCAAATACAGGGATGTCTCTTTTCAGCAACTCTTTTTAATATTTATCTAAATGAAGTAATAATGAAATGGAATAAAAAATTTTCATCAAAGTATTAAACTTTCTCCTACTGTGAACTTAGACACTTTCCTTTTTGCTGATGACCAAATAATAATTACAAATTCTGAAGATAACTTACAGAAAGATATTTCAAGTATAAATGAAATAGCCAAAGATTATGGAATGATAATATCAACAGAAAAATCAAAAACGATGACCTTTAAAGGACAAGATCCAGTAAGAACGAAAATAGTAATACATAACAAGATTTTAGAACAGGTGAATTCATTTAACCCTAGGATACTGTATATGATTACATATGAAAACGAAAAAGATCAAAAAAAAAAAAAATCAGCTAATGCCTTTTTGTTCCCATATAGGGAGCAGGCGAGGCCGTTTTTAAGACTAATCTAACTTTTGGCGACTGAGTGGGCAGTTCAATCTCCACTGGTAGCCAATCACAGATAGCTGGCCCAACGCTATCACAAATTAATCGGCACGCAGTGAAGAAGGCGGCTAGTAAGTGCCACGATCTGGTGGTCCCTAACCCTAACAGAATATATTTTAATGTTTGAAAATAGTGTTGGTTCGACGGCCGATTTTCTTGAGCTTATGGGACGAAAAACCTGAGTTTACGGGAAGAAAAACCCGCTAGCCCGTGCCAGAGATTGACTAACTCTGGAACCAGTCGAAAAAAGGCTTAGAAAAAGTTATTATCATTATTATTATTATCATTATTACGGGCTACTCCAGGGAGTACTTAGACTCATCGAGGGAGGCCCTAAAAATCATGTTCACACAACTGTTCAACATTCTCACAGTATCTATCATACCTTGCCTTGAACTCGCTCACTGTCATAGCACCCACAACAGACTCTGGCAGCTTATTCCACTCATTTACCACTCTAAAAGTAAAGAACCCAGCTCTAACACCCCTGCTAACCACGCTCTTGCCCAGCTTCCATGGGTGTCCCCTAGTTCTCCCACCACCAGTCCTGATCTCAAAAATATCCTCTGAATTAATCCTATAGAATCCTTTTAGCAATTTGAATGTCTCAATCATATCTCCCCTTTTCCGCCTATCAACTAGTTTCTGCAACCCACAAATCTTCAACCTGTTCTCATATAGTTCATTCTATAGACCTGCTATCATCTTAGTCACTCGCCTCTGGATCCTCTCCACCTCATCCCCATCAAGAAGGAACCGAGGTGACCAAATCTGGGCACAGTAGTCGAGATGAGGTCTTATCAAGGCTCGGTACAGAGGTACAATAACTTGCTTGTCTCTGCTCGTAAAGGTATTTTTCAACAACCAAGTGAGTTGATGAGCTGATTTAGCTACTTTCACAATGTGCCCCCTAAACTTCATCTCCCTATCCACCAACACTCCCAAGTCCCTGGCCTCATCAATCTCTTGGAGTACAGTTCCACCAATGTGGTATACTGCTGCTAATCTTTTCACTCCGAAATACATAACCTTACATTTTGTCACATTAAATTGACATCCATTCACCTTAGTCCAGAACTCCAATCTATTTAAGTCATCTTGCAAGACTTTGACATCTTCTGCATTCACTATCGCCCTACCCAACGTTGCATCATCAGCGAACAAATGAACTGTCCCACTTAGACCCTTCCCTATGTCGTTAATGAACAGATTAAACAGCAGTGGTCCAAGAACAGAACCCTGTGGCACACCACTAGTAACAGGCCGTCTTTTGGACTCTACTCCTGAATAAACTACTCTTTGATATCTCTCCATCAACCACCCAGCTATCCATCTCACCAACCCTATATCCATTCCCATATGTTGTAGTTTACGGATTAGAATTCCATGTGGTATCCTGTCAAACGCCTTTGCCAGGTCCAGCAGTATCACTGTAAACTCATTTCCCTTATCCAGTTCAGCCGTCACCTTGTTATAAAACTTGAGCAAGTTACTGAGGCATGATCTACCCTTCACAAAGCCATGCTGTCCTCTGTACAGTATCTCATTTTCATCAATCCATTCCTGTATTTTTCCCTTGACTACTTTCTCCAAGACCTTGACAACGACTCCTGATATGCTGATCGGTCGGTAATTTGCAACCATAGTCTTGGATCCTCCTTTATGCAGTGAAACTATTTTCCCCTCTTTCCACGCCTTCGGGACCAAGCCAGACCTGAGACTCAGATTAAACAACATGGTCAAGGGCACTGATAATTCCTTAGCTGCTTCATGCAAGACCCGTGCTGGTATACCATCCAGTCCCACAGATGTATTCACATTAAGGTTCTGTAATAGACTATTCACCTCCACTTCATTCATCACAGTTCCTGTATAGATTAATGGTTCCTTCATTTTTTCAACGTCACCACCTGGATGATATACTTTTGCAAAGTGCGTGCTCAGTAACTCCACTATATCGACTGGTTCAGTGAACTCTTTACCATCGTCATTCCTTAAAATCATTTTGCCATGTACAGTTTTTTTCTTGCTTACAGCATATTGAAAGAACTGTTTGGGATTCTCTTTTGCTTGCATAGCTAGTTTCCTTTCATAATCGGCTTTTGCTGTTTTTACCACACTCGTTACCCTTCTGGCCTGCACTTTATACCGTTCGTGTGCCTGCAGGTCACCCCTTTCTTTAAATTCCCTCCATAGTTGTTTCTTTTTTTGCAGCTCAAGCTTAATGGTGTTATTCATCTATTTAACCCCTACTTGTTTCACTATTCGGACCTTAGGTATACAATCAGCCATAACCTCCTGTAAATGCTCTTTGACCACTTCCCATGCTCTATCGACGTCCAGCCCTTGCAGTTGTACATGCCATGCCACTGATCCAAGCAATCTCCTAAGCTTGTCATACTTGCCAGCACGGTAATTCCACATATACCCTGTCTTAATCACAAATTGCACACCTTTAGCCACCTCCCAGGTCAAGACCTTATGATCACTCTCACCAATAGGTGGCAACATGGTCATATTCATTAAGTTCCTCTAGTCGGCGACTAGATTCGAACGCCTTTCGTCGTGCGGTCAAGCACTGTAGAGTGCAAATGCCAATTCTACTGAGTTTATTTGTATCAACAACAGCAGCTGTGTACATTTAAAAATAAATATATATACAACTATTTACAATTTGTACATAGGCTGCTAATTCTATTAGGCATTTTCATTTACTCGTTACAATATACTTATGACACCTGTTTTACAATCACTGTTTAAATAAGATAGAACATGTCACATGCTCAATTTCTATTTTCCTTATTGTCCTATTGAATTGCTTGAGCTGTTATTTTGTTGGTATATGTTACATAGTGATTTCAGTCTATTTATAAGTTCCATTATCAGATCAGTCTATTCACGTTTATATATACATATATATACATATACATCCACATACATACATATATATATATACCTACATATTATTATTATTATTACGGGCAACTCCAGGGAGTCATTTGACTCATCGAGGGAGGCCCCAAATCATATTCATCACAACTATTCAACATTCATACAGTATCTATCATACCTCACCTTAAACTCATTCACTGTCACAGCATCCACCACAGACTCAGGGAGCGCATTCCACTCATTCACTACTCTAAAAGTAAAGAACACAGCTCTAACACCTTTACTAACCACACTTTTGACCAGTTTCCATGGATGTACCCTAGTCCTCCCACAACCAACCCTGTTCTCAAAAATATCTTCTGAATTAATTTTATAGAAACCCTAAAGTAATTTGAATGTCTCAATCATATCTCCCCTCCTCCGCCTATCAACCAATTTTTGCAACCCACAAATCCTCAACCTGTTCTCATAAGGTTCATTCCACAGACCTGCTATCACCTTGGTCACTCGCCTCTGGATCCTCTCCACCTCCTCCACATCAAGAAGAAACCTAGGTGACCAAATCTGGGCACAGTAGTCGAGATGGGGTCTTATCAAGGCTCGATACAGAGGAACAATAACCTGCTTGTCTCTGCTTGTCAACGTATTCTTCAGCAACCAAGTGATTTGATGAGCTGATTTGGCCACTTTTGCAATGTGTCCCCTAAATTTCAATTCCTTATCCACCAACACTCCTAAATCTCGTGCCTCATCAATTTCCTGGAGCACAGTTCCACCAATGCAGTAAACTGCCGCCAATCTTTTCACCCCCAAATGCATAACCTTACATTTTGCCACATTAAATTGACATCCATTCTCCTTAGCCCAGACCTCCAATCTATCCAAATCATCCTGCAAAATTTTGACGTCATCTGCATTCGCTATTGCCCTACCGAACTTCGCATCATCCGCAAACAAATGAACTGTTCCTCTCAGATCCTTTCCTATATCATTAATGAACAAATTAAACAGCAGTGATCCAAGAACAGATCCTTGTGGCACACCACTAGTCACAGGCCGTCTTGTGGACTCTACTCCTGAGTAAACCACTCTCTGATATCTCTCCATCAACCACCCTCCTATCCATCTCACCAACCCTATGTCCATCCCCATATGCTGCAATTTACTGATTAGAATTCCATGTGGTATCCTGTCAAAGGCCTTAGCAAGGTCCATTAGAATCACTGTAAACCCATTACCCTTATCCAGTTCAGCCGTCACTGTGTTATAATACGTGAGCAAGTTACTGAGGCATGACCCACCCTTCACAATACCATGCTGTCCCCGATACAGGATCCCATTTTCTTCTATCCAATCTTGTATTTTCCTCTTGACTATTTTCTCTAAGACCTTGATAATGATTCCTGTTATGCTGATTGGCCGGTAATTTTCAACAGCAGCCTTGGAACCACCTTTGTATATGTATACATATATGTATATATATGTATATACATACATATATATGTTAGCATTGACATTTTCCATATGTACAATTCGTTATACATATATCTTTGTTCACATATTTTGGATGATTATTTTATTAACTTAATTTAAATGCACATCTTATTCTTAAAATATATACATTGCTTATGTTTTTATTTACATTTATATATATGCATATATGCATATATTTATATATGCATATATTTTGCTAGTATCTCTATACCTCATGCAGATTTTGTTTTGTAGGCACTCTTATTTTTTACAAAATGAATTCCATATTGCTTTAACATTATATTGTTTGCTTAACTTAAGAGGTAAATCTGTAATTTCTTATATACAAAAGTTTTCTGAATTGCAGAATTAGTTACAGGTCTATAAATTGATAACATATCCTATTTACATTTTGGGTTATTATCATGTTATGAACTTAGGTTATCTGCATTTCTTACAATTGACATTTCTACCGTCCTTGTGTCTGTATATACAATAACATATACATATTTCTGGTAATATATCTTAATCTACATATTTATTACTCGAATAGTATTGACTTATCGTAAGGAGTAATTGCTATTTACATTTCCATTTTTTTTTCCTTACACAATTAGATATACATATATATAACATTCTTATCCCTTATATATAGGCATACCTATATATTATTATTAATATTTTCATTATTTTTTTAAACTTTTATTGATTTATTTATTTTAATTATTATTTATATATAAATATTTTTTTAAAGCTAATAATAATGGCAAATATCTGTTGGATTTCTGCTCAGGACATGGACTGGTTATTACGAACACCATGTTCCAGCATAAAAATGTGCACAAATTCACATGGAGAGAAGAGGCTAGAAATAAGAAACGTCTCATTGACTATGTTGTTGTTGATAGTGATGTTTTCTCCCTGGTGCAGGACACCAGAGTGTACAGAGGATTTGAAATTGGAAGTGATCACTATTTAGTCTTGAGCAGGATAAAATTTAATTTCATATTCAAAAGAATAACATGTAAGAAAGTTTTAAAGCGAATAAAAGTTGAGCAGCTCTCAGATGTGAACTGTAGACTAAAATACAGAAAGATTATTGAAGAAAAAATGAAAGCGTTTGAGAACAGGAATCAAATCTTGGAGATTCAGTGGCAAACTCTGAAGAAAACATTGATTGATTCTGCCAGAGAGGCATGTGGTGAGGTTGTGTGCAAGGATAAAAAAATCAGAACTCCCTGGTGGACACAGGAAGTTAAACAGGCAGTGAAGGAAAAGAAGAAAGCATATCAAAAGTTCCTGTCAAATAAGTCAGCTTGTGCTTTTAGAGAATATAGAGACAAATGCAAGAATGCTAAACACTGTGTAAAACTAGCTAAACAAAAGTCATGGGAGGACTTTGGCAAGAATATAGAAAATAAATATCAAGAAGGTGGCAAAATATTCTGGAGGTTGTTGAAGAAGCTTAGGAATGGAGGAAAGAGTGCTGTAAAAGGAGTTAGAGATGATAAAGGTGACATGAAAATGGGAGAAAAAGATATCCTTGAAGTATGGAGTAATTACTTTGAAAAACTGCTAAATGAGACAAGCAGTGATGACAGCACAGTGGTAAAAAACACTGACCAGGCATGCAGTCAGGAATACATATCCATACTTGAAGTAGAAAAAGCCATCAAAGGCTTGAAATGTGGAAAGGCAGCAGGAGTAGATGATATTCGACCAGAAATGCTGAAGTATGGTGGTATAAGAGTCTTACATTTACTGCACTGTATAGTTCAGAAAGCATGGACAGAGGGACGAATTCCCGATGATTGGAGTAGAGCTCTCATAGTACCCATATATAAAAAGGGAAATAAAATTGAATGTGAGAATTACAGAGGTATTTCCCTACTGAGTGTTCCTGGCAAGATCTATGCAAGTATACTTGAGAAACGGTTAAGAAGAATTGTGGAAGAAAAGCTTGGTGAAGAACAAGCTGGATTCAGGCCAAATAGAGGCTGTCAGGATCAGATCTTCACTTTACGACAAATAGTCAAGAAAGCATGGGAATATAACAAAGATCTGTATTTAAGTTTTGTCGATTTGGAAAAGGCATATGACAAGGTGCCAAGAGAGAAGCTATTCAATACGCTGCAGTTATATGGTGTCGATGGGGCATTATATCAAGCAATACTTAGTCTTTATTTGAGTTGTAAGTCAGCAGTTAGATTTGAAGGAAGTACAGGAAGATGGTTTAATGTTAAATCTGGTGTGAGACAAGGATGTGCATTATCCCCTCTGTTATTTATTATCTATATGGATCACATTATGAAGGAAAGTGGTATTAAACATGATATCAAAATTGGAGATGTTAATGTCAGCTCTTTGCTTTATGCGGATGATGTAATACTTTTAAATAAATCCGCTACAAGTGTGCAAGATTCTCTGACTAAATTGAATAGTTGTTGTAATAGATATGGTATGAAGGTCAGCAATAAAAAGACAAAGACAATGAAAATAGGCAGAATCATTGAAAATGTCAACTGTGTTGTGAATGGAGAACCTGTGGAACAAGTAAAACATTTCAGCTACTTAGGCACGATTTTTACTGAAGATGGTAAATTAAATTTAGAAATAGACAACAGAATCAGCAAAGCTGGTATGGTAGGAAGTCAATTGAATAAATTCATATGGAATAAGAGAGAAATTAGCCAGAACACTAAATTAGCTATATACAAGACAGTGTTCAAACCAGTTTTAACTTATGGATCGGAGAGCTGGGTCAGAAGTAAAACACTTGACCAAAGACTAGAGACTGCAGATATGAGAGTCCTGAGAAAGATTAGAGGTGTGAACAGATGGCATCAATGGCAATATCATATCAAAAACAAGGATATTAGGAAAGAACTTGACATTTCAGCATCGAGGAATGCGTTAGCAGAGCTAATATCAGATGGTATGGTCACTTAAACAGAATGGGCAAGGAAAGATTAGCAAAACAAGTGTTCTCTGCCAGGTTGGCAGCAAAACGACCCAGAGGAAGACCAAGATATAGGTGGATTGATGCGGTACAAAGTGCCTTAGATGATAGAAATATAGGATCTGATAATGTTGGAGTCTTGACAAGTAACAGACTGATTTGGAGGAAAATTGTAGATAGGAAGTTAGTAATGGTGTAATTTTTTTCATGTGGTACTATCATATCCTGCACACCCCTTGAGGGTACATGGCAGGAATTTGATGATGATGATGATGATGATGATGATATATATATATATATTTTTAATTTATTTATTTTTATTTATTTATTTATTTTTATTAGATTTGATATCTTGTTGTCATTATTCCTCTCATTGTGGCGAATGGGCGTACGTTAACAGCACCTTTGTCTGGGTTTATGCTTTTTGTTCAGATAGTGGGTTATCATTTTTGTTTACCACTAACTACGGGGGGTTCCATTATCGGTATAAGTTTTATTTTTCCTTCTTCTTCTCCTTCTTCAATTAGGCTGAGTTTCCTCCATTGCTGTGTTGTTATGCTTTTGGTCTGTGTAGTGTTTATGATAATTTCCTTTAAATAATTGTTAATTTTTGCTAGTATGTCTGGTCTGGTGTCTCTTCCATGTATTTTGACACATCTGTGGGACCATATTACATACATTGTTATTATTATGATTATTAGTTCTGTTTTTTTCATTTTTTGGTCTTCCAACCAAAATAATGTGTTTTCAGAGAATGGTTATGTCTTATGTAAGAATTCTGTATGGTGTTCCATACTGTGGACGTTTTGCTACAGAACATCATAGTATGATATATTGTTTCTGGGTTGGGACTGAAATGACACTTCGCTGGGCCTTGTAATGGGATTTTTTTTGCTACACACCACATTTTTGTCGGGAGACAGGCATGATTTACTTTATAGAAGAATGTTTTGTATTTTGGTGATATTGGAAGTCGGAAACTTTGCTAAGCACCGGACTTAGCCTAATTTCTCCTTTTCTTATTTCCCTGTGTTGGGGAGGTGGGAATGTCGCTTGACTTAATGTTTTATATAGTTTTCTTGGTTTGATTGTCAGTAAGGTTTCGGTATCTGAGTGTTTCATTATATATGTGTACCCTTCGGCTATTTCTTTGAACATTCTCGGGCTTGGTTTTTTAATATCTGGAAGTGAGCTTATAAACCTATGTGGCAAACACTTTTGTAAGAATGTTGCCGCATAGGCATGATAGGTTTTTGTGTGTGCTCGGGCTGCTGTTATTGCCCCGCTGATGAGAGTTTTCAGATGGATGTTAATGCTAAACCTCCAGCTTCAACTTCATGGAAGAGTGTTGATCTGCACATGGGTTCATACTGAGAGCCCCAGATGTATGTAGCGCAGAGCCTGTGTATTTTTTTGGCCCACCTTCCGTGATATGGGGTGTTGTGTATCTTGTACCACAGGCGAGATGTTAGGTAGATGTTGCAAACCCTGGCTCTTCCTCTGACAGACAGCTGTCTAGGGCGCATTGCATTAATTTTCTTCTTTATGTCGTCATGGAGTTCTTTCCACTGTTCTTCGTGTGATTCTGAGCTTTCGATGTTGATGCCCAGAACCGGTATGTAATTATTCACATGTATTCCTGAAGGAATCCTTGGTTGGTTTTCCCACTTTCCAATTATTTTGCAGTGGGATTTTGCCAGATTCACATTCAGTGCTGAGGCTTTGCTGAAGTCTTTTATTATTTTGAGTGTTGTGTCCAAGGATTTTTGTGTTCCTAGTGTTAAAGTGACGTCATCAGCATATGCCAAAATTTTGGCGTCACTTTCTCTGTGTATATGTGTTCCTTTGATATTCTTGTTTGTGTTAATGGCTATAATGAGTAGTTCAAAGGCTAGAACAAATAGAGCCATGGATAGTGGGTCTCCTTGCCGGATGGAACATTTTATTGGGAAAGAGGCTGAGAGATTTTTATTAATGATCAGCCTACTTTCCACGTTTCTGTACAAAAGCTTAATCGTTTCTTTCCAGTTTACTCCAACTCTTATTCCGTCTAGTGTTTCAAACAGATATTGGTGGCTAACTTGTCAAATGCCTTTCGAATATCTAGCCCCATTACAATACATGGATTTTCTGTGAGGCTGTAATAATCGCAAATGCATTGGAGGTGCATTATTGTGTCAAGAATATTTCTTCCTTTCGCTGCACATGATTGTGCTGGTGAGATAAGTTTATGGAGGTGCTTTTGTATTCGGTTTGTAAGTATTTTAGATATTATTTTGTAATCAGTATTCAGTAGGGTTATGCCTCTCCAGTTTTTTATGTCTTGTAACTTCTGTTGATCCCCAACCTTTGGTAGTAGTACAATGTGTCCTGTGTTGAATTTTGCTGGCGTTGTCTGTGTTGTAATCATCGTGTTGATCATTTTAATAAAAATATGTTCAAATTTTGGGAAGTATTCTTTATAGAATTCGCCTGTTAGTCCGTCTTCACCTGGTGATTTGTTATCCGGGAGCTGTTTCACTATAAGACGGCATTCTGCTAAGGTGATTGGTGCGTCGATCTCCTCAGCCTCCTGCTGGGTGATTTTGGGGAGGAGTGAAAGGAATCTTTCTCTTTCTTCCTGACTGCTGGGTTTTTCTTGAAATAGTGAAGAAAAGTATTTTTGAACACCACGAATCATTTCAGAGTCTTTGTTTAAAGTTTGGCCTTCGTATGTTATGGTTTTTATTCTCTGTTTTGCGTTCCATTGTTTCTCAAATAGCCATGCTGTCGAGGTCTTCTCTTCATCATTTTCAATTATTTTGAGACCAGCACGTAGCCACGCTCCTTCTATTTCCTGAAACTGTTTCGCTGTTATGCGGTTTTTAATTTCTTCTATTTCTGTTCTGATGTTTTCATTATTTCTGTCATGGTGGTGATACAATTTTGATAATTTCTTCGTGTCAGCGTTCTGTTTGTTCCTTTGTTGCTGCTTTTTTATTCTACTAATTTTGATTGCTGTTTGTTTTGTCATGTGTTTAAATTTCTCCCAGGCTGTTACAGCATTTTCTATGGATTCTATTTCCTCAACTATTTTCTCTATGTTATTGTTGAATTCATCGTCATCTTTAAGGTGTTTATGAGCTACACAGGCTCGGAAAATATATAAACCTAAAAATTGCGAAATATTTAAAAATAACAGGTGTAATGAACTCTATATTTAAACCTACCTAGTTCAAATGAGCCGTCTCTCTTCACTTGCGTGCCGCTTAATTAGTGATAGCCTTGAGCCAGTTATCTCTGAGTGGCTACCGGTGGGGATTGAACTGCCCCTTCAGTCTCCAAAAGTTAGATAGGGCTAAAACAACCTCGGCTACTCCCTATACGGAAATAAAAAGGTGTTAGCTGATTTTTTTTTTATTTTTATTTTTATTTTTGATAGTTCAAAAACAAACCAGACTAAAAGTATACAGTACATTAGCCTTACAAGTCCTATTGTATGGAAATGAAATCTGGACAATAAAACAAAAAGACAAACAAAGATTAATAACAGCAGAAATGAAGCTTATGAGAAAAACTGCAAAGTATACTCTATTCAATCACAAAAGAAATGAAGAAATTACGAAAGAATTAAACCAGGATTCAGTAATTGAAAAAAATAAAAACATAAATGGATGGAACGACACGTTGAAAGAATGAAAACAGAAAGAATACCAAAACAAGTTTTAAATTACAAACCATTAGGAAAAAGAAAACCAGGGTGCTCTCTTAAGAGATTCAACGATGACTTCTAACGAGTGGTCTGTTCCAGTCATCTAACGATGACTGGAACAGGCCACTCTAGGTCCAAATCCTTGAAAGTCGTGATGATGATCATGAATATATCTTGAAACGAACAACTTTTCCCCCACTTTATGCAGATTTGATTACAATTCATTGAGAAATTAAAGTGTTCAAAGTTATCCTACAGTTAATTGCATTGGACTTATTAAAATGAGAGCTGATATATGCTCTGTTAAAACTTTCCTACATCGATAAAAATGCACAAAAAAAAATAATCTAATGCTTTTTGTTCCCGTGTAGGAAGTAGGTGAGGCCACTTTAGCCACATCTAACTTTTAGAGACTGTGGGGGTAGTTCAATTTTCACTCGTAGCCAATCAGAGATAGCTGGCCCAAGGCTATCACTAATTGAGCAGCACGCAGTGAAGAGACGGCTAACAAGTGCCGCCATCTCGTGATACCTAATTATAAAACAATATTTTTAATGTCTGAAAATAGTGTGGATTCTACGGTCGATTTTCTTGAGTTTAAGGGACGAAAACACCAGAGTTTTTGGGAGAAAAAAATCCACTTGTTCGACTATCTCGGGAACCAGTGGAAAAAAGGTTCAGAAAAGTTTTTCTCTAGTAGGCAATTAGAACCAAATTTGTGACGCTCTTCTCCGTGCAATTTAGCGCTGAGGAGTGTAAACACTACTTCCACTGAGCCACACTGGCTCTTTAAAAATACAATCATATGGTCAAATTGACGTGAATTTTGCAACGCGGGTTACATAAACTCGACAGCCCACCGAACCGAAATTTACACGCAACGCCAAAAAGATACCAAGCAATTTTATAAGCTAGGTTTTTAATCCTTTTTCAGAGCTTACTGAACCTTTACAACGAGTTGCCTAGTGTTGTACTACATGCAACCGCAAGCTTGACTTACTTGTCAGTTTTCTAGTTTTCTTACTTGGGAAAAATGATTAAAAACCTAGCTTATAAAATTGCTTGGTATCTTTAACATAATATATACTCAAGGTAAAAAACTTTCTATAATATATATATATATATATATATATATATCACTGGCATATATATACTCCCTACCTCCATATGAGTATATACTGTATATATAAAAAATAATAAAAAATCAGCTAACGCCTATTTGTCCCCATATAGGAAGTAGGCGGGGCCGTTTACCCTATCTAACTTTTGGAGACTGAGTGGGCAGTTCAATCTCCACTGGTAGCCAATCAGAGAGATAGCTGGCCCAAGGCTATCACTGATTCATCGGTACGCAGTGAAGAAGGCGGCACTAGCTTGCCGCCTTCTTGTGGTCCCTAACCCTAACATAATATTTTTAATGTCTGAAAATAGTGTGGGTTCGATGGTCGATTTTCTTGGGTATGTATATATATATATATATATATATATATATATATATATATATATATATATAGTTTTATGAAAAAAATTGAATGACTAGAACCGAGATTTAATTAAAAAGGTTTTAATATAAACACACTACTAGTTTCGGCCTGTAACAGCCTTCTTCAGGTGACATTATAAAAGAAAAAACACTAAACATTGAGGGTTAAAAGACTATGAACAACATAGACAGTCTTTATACATAATTAGCATTAAAACGTTGTAGTATTTGAAGCTGTTCTTTCATTTGTTGCATTGTTGGGAGAGTGCGTGCTTGCTGCATCACGTGAACGCCAATACATGATTACAGCTGAATGACTATCTGGGAGGTTGTAGCTTAAGTTGTTATTTAGATGAACAGGATTGAAGATGATTTCTCTCGATTCCACAATTTTTCTCTCTATTTCGTCACTGCAACGGAAGATGTTTGTAGATTTTTCCCAGCAGACTTTGTGACTTTGGTTATCATCATTAGGATTAGCCGAGAAGAGGATATGACTTGATAATGCACTTGCTCGCTGTCTCTTGTAAGTAATGTCTCTCATGTGTTCTTCCATACGCATTTCTACAGATTTGTCTGTAGAAATATATCTATGGAAGAACACATGAGAGACTATGTGGCGTTCTGCCTCGTCGTGGCATATATGAAGGTTTGATGTTGTTGTCCAATTTATCTCATGTTGGCGGCCTTCATTATTTGTGTTTGCTGAAAACAGGACATGGCTTGACAGGGCGCTGGCTCTAGTTCTTTTGTAGACGATGTCTCTCTGGTGTTCTTCGAGACATAGGAGAATGGATTTCTGAGTCTGGCCATAGTATGTCTTACCACACTCGCACGTAATTTTGTACACTCCTGGGAACTGTAGATGGTTGTGAGCTGGTTTGTGTTTGCTTATAATTGGTCTTAATTTGGGAAGAGTAGGGAAGCATGTTTTTATGTTAAACTTTCTTAAAATTCTTCGTAGTTTCTTGGAGAGCGAGCTGATGTATGGTAGGAGATATAATCTTTGGGGTTGTCCTGTGTTTCTGGGTTGTTTTGATGGTGGTGGTATAGATGCTTGTTAACAGTTTTTGAAGAGTAGCCATTACTCGTGAAGGTTCTTTTTAGATGTTGTAGTTCATTTTTTAGCTCTTCATCATCTGACAGAACAGATCTGGGACGATAGATTTGAGATGAAACCCACTTTCTTTGCTGGATAGTGATGTCACGACACATGCAGGTAACTATCCCTGTGTGTAGATTTTCTAAAGATGGAGATTTTTATTTGCTTTCTGTGTTTCTTCACGCCTGAAGAAGTCGGCCTTCCGACGAAACATGTTGCGTTGTGAATAAATTTAATTGTTTGTTCTAATTCTCGTATCTAAGTCAGTATATAAAAATATGAACATATCCCAATTCCGAGTTAATATAACAGATAGTCATATATATACACACACACACCCTACCTCCACATGAGACCGGTTAACACTCACCTTTCGTCGAAAGATACCAGATAAAGGTTCCTTATGTCACTGACGGAATCGAACCCAGGTCTTTCCAACTGAAGGGCTTCGTCTGTACTGA
This sequence comes from Typopeltis vanoorti, assembly GCF_054136105.1. NCBI lineage: Eukaryota > Metazoa > Arthropoda > Arachnida > Uropygi > Thelyphonidae > Typopeltis > Typopeltis vanoorti. Next base: position 45,163,061 of record NC_143552.1, read on the forward strand.
CTGAGCTAAGGAGAATTCACATTCAAAGATTAATATGTAAAATTTCCATACATAAGGTTCCTTGAACAATCTTTCAAATTTAAAGAAAGAGAAAGATGTATCATTTCTGACCATTTAATATGATCGGTGGATATGTCACAATTTTCCACTCTTCCGATCTTATGTTTTTGGAAAGGCGCCAGGTTGGCTATGATGAATGACACGATATAAATAAGGCATTTCATACACATCAGTGGTATTTTCTTTTTTTTCCCCTCTTTCCTTTTACTTTTTCTACTATGTTATCAATTCTTAGGAAGTTTGCTGGGAAGATAACTCAATACTCAGCAGTGAGAAAGAAGTTTGTTTCGAGATTGTACTATATTTTTATACAATAAAATTAAAAAAAAAAAAAACTGAATATAACTTTTCCTATTTTAGTGAATATAAGTTGAGATCCACTCAATGTAAAATAAATATGATTTAATGCTATTGATAAAAATGAAATATAACCTATTTTTGAAACAGGTTTTAAGTGCAGTGATCATTTTGTGATTATCATTGGCTAGCCCATAACTCTTGTGCACGAAGTATTTCTAATATACCATTTGATCCTTAGCCAGTTGGCCTACGTAGCTTAGATGATTTCGACAATATTCTTAGTTTGGAAAGAGACGGGTTTCAATCTTCCCTAGGAAGAGAAGAAGAACCTTTATCATGACTTTTCGGCTAACGATGAGTTAACTAGTCTCGTAGTAGGGTGTTTCATCCAACAAAACCCACCGGAATAATACATGCAGTTCAGAGCCAAATCGGATTGTATTAACAACTCTTCCAGAGTATTAATTAGATCTCAGAGGGATCAAGTTACATCGCAGTGACAGGACATTTACTCCAACACACATAATATGCTTTTTGTTAGCGTAAGGAAAAATGAGTATAGGATTCTTAGTCAGTATAAATTAACTACATGCTAACAAAACAGCTTTGAATTCGCTCTTCAAAAATAGTTGAAAGTTAAAAAAATGAAATCCGTCGACAATCCTTATTTCACAGTCGAATTAAATACAGAAACTTTGCAAGTTTCCAAAAAGTGTCCAAAGAGCTTATGAGAATACAATCATCAGCACTGTGGAGTTATCGTAGCTTGCACTACGTAAAAGAAACGAACTCTGCACCGCCGTCCGTATAGTCGTGTTTTTAGTGCTTTTGATGATGGTCATAAGCTTAAAGGATGACTGGTCTCACCACAGCGGCTTCGATAAAAGCCACCTCGACGAACCTCAATCCCTGGTAGCTCAAAGGAGCAAAAACTCTCATTCATTTCAATCAGAGACCAATCAGAAAGCTTTAAAGGGCAAGACTCCTCATTCACTACCAAAGCAACAACACCAATACTGGCTAGATTGGTAAATATGCTTATCATATTCCCCTTTATCTGTGTAAGGAAACGTGGGGGGGGGAAGGATTGTGAGCATTATGCTCACCCCTTTGGGGGCTGTGGAATTAGCAATCCTGTTCAGCTGGGAACAGGATTGTCTTGGGTCTTTCGTGTTTGCAGTGTTCGGATTCATTGTAGTTAGCAGCTTCTCTGATTAGTGGGTTTGGGTGCGTGCCTTTGAGAAGAACGTTTAAGTTAGCTCATGAAGGAGTGGAAAGATGCATGGAATTCTGGTCTCTCGGTGGATCTAGGGAGTCCAGTATCATCCACAGGCACCTTATTCTGTATTCGCTACAATTTTAAAATGTTTGATTTCGAGGTATGGCTCCATGCTGGGGAGACGTATGTAATTAAAAGGCATATCACCATCAAATATAGTAGCCTCTTGTTTCGTGTATCTAGTTTGCTGTGCCCTGTGGAACTCCTGCTAAGATTTTGCACCTAGTTGAGACCGTTCTGTTGATTTTTACCTGCATGGTTCTTTCGCAGAGGTATTCTTTTATTAACCTTATTTGATTTTATAATGGGTCGGTAACTTTGGGAGTGCAGGGGGGGGTCATTGCCTGGCTTCTTTATGGATATAATATCGGCGGTTTTCCATGCTGTGGGAAAGTGCTGCATTATTAATGTTGCGTTTGTCATGAAGATTTGATGCACTACACCCTTTCGTGGAAGCAACTTTATAATTTTGTTGGTGATGCCATTTGGATCTGGTGCTTTTTTTGTTGTTGAGATGCTTTATGATGTTGATTATTTCTGCTGGAGTAGTGGAGATGATGTGTCCTGAGTTGTCCTTGGACGGTCTTAAGGTGCGTTAAATCTGTTGATGAACTTTGTAGATGAGGTTAATGTTTATATTAGCATATGATAGGCTGAAATGTTTCCAGATGTCCACGAGAGCTTCGGCTTTTTCCATATCCGTGTGTGCAATACCATATTTGGCCTGCATGGGGCAAGCGACTTACGTTTCGTACGAAGGGTTCTCAGGAATTTCCAGATTGTATAATCCTCTGAGTTGAGTGCTATTAGCTTGTTTTCCCATTCCTGATTTCTGTGGTTTTTAAGTACTTCTCTGCCTTGGCTGTTCATATTGTTTAGGAGATTTTATTTTGTCTTGTGGAGCTCTTGTGTTGTGGTATCTCTTTCTGGCTTTGTTTTTTGTTCTAACTAGGTCCAAGATATCCTCTGGGAGCCAGCTGGTAGTGTGGGTGATTGTGGTTTAACTGCTGCTAGCGCTTTGTTGATTTGCTTTGTTAAGTCATTCACAGCTTCATCTATCTCTTCTTTTTTGTGGATGATGGGTGCTGGGCCGATGTGTTCTGGGAGAATATTGGATAGCTTGTCCCATGCTATGAAGGAGTGCAGGGGAGAGTTGATCTTGAGTGCCTAGTTTAAGCAGGACAGGGTTGTGGTCTGACGATAGCTCGTTGTTCGTCTCTAGTTGATATTGATATCTGATATTTCTGAGGATAGCAATGTCTAGTACATCTGATCTGCCTTGAGGGCTTTAATGGTTGAGTTCTATGGGTCCTGCTACTACAACTGAGTTGTGTGTTATATAGTCGTTTAGTGTGCGACCGTTTTTGTTGATTGTGGTGCTGAACCATGCTGTGTGCTTGGTTCAGCACCACAATCTCCTGCTATGATGGTGGAGTCTGAGGAGCTGAGGATGGCGTCCAAATCTGACATCAGTAGGGGATTGCTTGGTGAGTTGCAGACTACATATATTTTGAGTTTGCCAAGCATTGTTGGTGTGCACTTCTATGCCGGTTACCTCCAGGTTTGTAGGTTGATTATGTTATTGTGCTTTAGATAGGTTTTGATGAAGATGGCGGTACCTCAGCCTGTGGTGCTGAGTCCGTCCGTTCGGTACATAGATTATCCTCTTAGTTTTGGGTCATTTGCAGGTAAGAGGTGCGTTTCATATTATGTCGGGATTGCGTCTGTGTGCGAACTGTTGTACTTCTAGTATCTTGTTTGTAAGACCGTTGGCATTCTACGCAGCGATCTGGAGAAAGTTCGGTTGGATTTTGTTTCTATTCATGACTCGTGACTGAGGGCTGTCAGAATGGAGTGGATTCCTTGCACGGATCCCTTTACAGAAGATGATGATGGACTGGTTTTATTTAATTCATGGAGCATGGTGGTTAGCGAGGAAGTCAAGATTGCTGCTAGGTTGGGGCTTGTTTGGTCGTTACCAAAGCAATCCCAATGTCAGAGAGTTGTGTTTCACATAAGTGAATTCTCGATTGGTGCTTAATCTATAATAATAACAATAACAAATAACAATCAGATTAAAGATCCATCCTTATGTCATAGCACAGTGTTTCTCAAAGTGTGGTACGCGTACTCCGCGGGGTACGTGGCAATTTTTGGCTCCGTATCGTTAACGCATGGAATTATTATTAAGAAAAAAAAAGAATTATTTTAAACGTATATATTTCTCACTAAATTATATATTATGTATGAATTCTCCTACTCAAATTGTGATAACTGCATTTGAACAGTTTGCAAATACGCTGGCGATCACTCGTAAATCTTCTTTCAGCTTCGTATATGAACGTATACATTGCGAGCCTACAACAACGCGAAGAGCGTGCGATAGCGACTGATAAAAAAAAAGTAATTATATGAATCATCAGTGGCGGCTAGTGGCTTGAAATCGTCGGGTTGCTGCAACTTTCGAAATAAACATACACACTGTAAGTACAGTGTATACTTACAGTGTTTGGATAAAATATCAAAATGATGGTAAAAATTTTGAAAAAAATTAAACATGAAAAAATATTGTTTATTATTGATAAAATTAAACAGTTTGGTATAATTCAAAATTACTTAAAAATAAAATATATTCTTCTTCTTTTGTTTCATGAAAAATATTGTTTATTATCGATAAAATTAAACAGTTTAGTATAATTCAAAATTACTTAAAAATAAAATCCATTATCATAACCCCAATAATGTTCTAAAAAAAAACTATAACAAATGTTATGTCTTTAACTGTAATGTCCAAATATTTAAAGAGACGGCGTAAACACGATAAGCACTACGGACACTCGACTACTGGAGCAAATTGCACATAAACAACAGTGAAACTGAATGACGGAAAGTGCCTCATTACGCTAATAGCCCGCATCTCACTATGACGTGCATATGATTTCGCGCGTAGCAATATGGCACTGTAGTAAACACAGTGCTTCTAGCATTCTTCGCCCTCCTAAGTGCTACAAGATGGATTTTTATTATTTTTATACAAAATAAGAGAATTGTATAGGATTGTTGATGATAAAATTAAATATTACAAGCAAATATAAATAAATTAATAAATATATTTATGTATCGAGAAAAATTGGGGGTGTTGCAGTTCAGCAGTACCTATGCAAGAGCCGCCCCTGTGAATCATTAATGGATGTAATTAAGACAGTTAAGCAGTTATTAATCAACGTGCTTCATTATTTGATCATATTATAAATTTGTTCGTTAAAATGACGATTAATAAATTTGTACTACTTTTACAGTAATATAATTGCTTTGACCCTCCGTAGCGCAGTCAGTATAGATGAAACCATTTGGTCAGAAAGACCTGGGTTTGATTCCCGTCAGTGATGTGAAGAACCTTTATGTGGTCTCTTTCGACGAAAGATGAGTCAGCCAGTCTCATACGGTGGTAGGGTTTTTTTTTTCACTCGGAAACTCGGGTTTTTCGTCCACCAGAACAGGCAAACCGGCCCCGTGAACACACGCCTCTATAGACATAGGACATCTCCAGGAATAAGGAGTAGCCAATCTATTCCTTAGGATTTTGGTTCCGAATGCCTACATGGTAAAATGTGTAGGTCTACACGTGAGCGTAAATTAGGATAGGATAATTGCTTTAATAATGTACGGAAGTTATAATAACGATTATAATTTTTTTTCGCTTTCAAATTCTCAAGTATGGATCATTGGTTAAAGACTGGATTTTTTTAAACGCACAAAAGAGAGCAACATAGCAGATACAAGTAGCTCTAAGCAACAAGAAAATTGACATTGTATCGTATATGGATTAAATGAAATTTTAAGAGTGCGTCGTCTGACATCTTAAAGAACCAACTATAGAAAGAATGAAAAATTTTCCTAAGTACAATATAAATTACTTGAAATGTGGATTTTCATGGACGGGAATTGAAGATGAACCTATTCCATTATGTGTCATTTGTGGTGAAACTTTAAAAAATGAAAGCATGAAACCATCTTATTTAAATCGCCATTTTGAATCGAAACATAATGAATACAAGGACAAACCCGTAGAATGTTTTCAAAATAAACTAAAAAATGTAAAATAATTTCAAAAAGTGATCTCGATCGTGTCAGAAGGTGAAAATAAGAAGGCTTTAGCTTCGTATCGTGTGTCGCTATTAATAGCAAAATGTGGTGCAGCGGAAACAACTGATGAAACTTTGGTCAAGCCTGCAGCAAAAATAATAACATAAATTATGATCGGAGATAATGCAAAAAGGTCTTTTGATCGGATTTGCCTTTCAAATAGAACTGTTCATCGAAGAATCACTGAAATGGCTGAAAATATAAAACAAACATTGTTATCCGATATACGTAAGAGTCGTCATTATGCGTTGCAGGTGGACGAATCCACCAACATTACAAATTTTGAAAATTTTTTATGTGCGTGTGGTACGAAAAAAAAACAAAAACTTCATGACGGCCATTTATTTTGCCAACCGTTGCCAGAACATACAACAGGAGAAGAATTATTCAAACAATGTGAATACATTTATGCATCAAAACAAGCTTGATTGTTTTGATGCATAAATCAAAATATGTCGACTTTGCACCAGATGCAAAGTCGACACGCTGCTGCATAGGCAGTGAGGCTTTGGCTACACATATGTCTACAGATCTAAGAAAAGTTCTGGATAAAGCTGTAAAAATCATAAATTATATTAAAGGCCGTCCTCTAAATGCCAGACTTTTCTCTCAACTTTGCGAAGAAACAGGAAGTAATCATATACAGCTTGGCTTTCTCGTGAAAAAGTTCTTACTCGTTTATTTGAAGTTTGGAATGATCTACAAGTTTTTCTTGAAGAAAATTTTGAATTGAAAAAATATTTATATAATTGGAAATGGCTCAGTCAATTAGTATACCTGGCATATATATTTACTGTATTTAATAATCTTAATTTGTATTTATAAGGCAATCAAATTTCTATATTTCATGTCCAAGAAAAAGTGAACGCCACATTGGCAAAAGCCATAAAGTTATAGCAAAAGCGGGTTGGTAATAGAGAATTTGACTCGTTTTCATCTCTTCATGAATTGCCCGCAAGTTCAAATGAACAGATTGATGATGATGTGAAAATAACTATCATGCAGCATTTACAAAGATTACAAATGAATTTAGAAAAGTATTTGCCTGAATTGGATATTAATATTGACGGGATAAGATCCCTTTCATTATCATCAAATCTATGCCAAAGACCCTTCTTTTGTCTATCTCCAATAGAAGAATAGAACTAGTTACTGACGTTTCTTAAAAAATAAAGAGAACGAGAATACGTTATCATCATTTTGGCTACAAATACAGAATAAATTTCCTGAATTAACAGATAAAACTCTAAGGTTCATTTTTCCATTTCCAAGTTCATATCTGTGCGAAGTGGGATTTTCAGCCCTTGTTATTAAGACGCAGAAGAGGAACCGCATCTGAGATAGGAATTAACAACTATAGAGCCAAATTTTGCCCCACCATAAGCAATTTCACTCCTCTCACTGATGATAAATGTTTACATTAAGTAAAAATTTATAGTATCTTTATAAATTTTGTTTTCTGTTAAAAATAAACCATATTTTTTGTTTACATATAATTCAAAATAAAACAGACATTTATAATGAAGTATGCTTTTCTTAATTATTCAAATTAAGTGGATATTGAATCCAACATTATTTCAAAGCCGAACAGAGAAACCAAGAGTTTCGTGCCGAATATAGAAACTATAAAAGTTTCGGCGGATCCAAGCGTAAGCAAACCTTTCATGACAGTGGAAACTCGTAGTAAAGGTGGTGTCAGCGCCGATGACTATCCTTGGTATTTCCCATAATGTAAAACACATCTCCTAGCGGACATGTATGATGTTATACATTATGGGGGGGGGATTACTACTCAGACCGGTTTCGACCTTTTTTGAGGTCTCATCAGTGGGAGCCAGACCCAGATGTAAATAAATACTCAGGTTGTAGTGATGCAGAACTTATACTTTACCATGCGAGTTGCCAAAAAGGTGTCATATCACAAAAGGCACCAAGAATTACTGAAATAAGAGAGCCAAAAGGCTGCACTTCGGGGATGCATAATTATTCAAATTAAGTGGATGTTGAATCTAACATTATTTCAAAGCTGAATAGTGAAACTACAAGAGTTTCGTGCCGTTTACATCTGGATCCCACTGACGAGACCTCAAAAAAGGTCGAAATCGGTCTGGGTAGTGACTCCCCCCCCCATAATGTATAACATCATACATGTCCGGTAGGAGATGTGTTTTACATTATGGGAAATACTAAGGATAGTGATCGGAGTTTAGTCCACCTTTACTTCGAGTTTCCCCTATCATGAAAGGTTTGCTTACGCTTGCATCCGCCGAAACTTTTATAGTTTCTATATTCGGCATGAAACTCGTAGTTTCTCTATTCGGCTATGAAATAATATTGGATTCAACATCCACTTAATTTGAATAATTGTGCATCGCTGAAGTGAAGCCTTTTGACTCTCTTATTTCAGTACTTTTTTTGAAGTTTATTTATTTATTATTATTATTATCAGTTTGATAAGGGATACTTGGTAATAATGAGAAATTTAAGAAGGGTCACAGAGATATCTGAAGTTAGAGAAACACTGTGATAGCCGAAAAAAAATATAAGCTAATGCCTTTTTATTCCCGTATAGGGAGTAGGCTAGGCCGTTTAGCACTATCTATGTTTTGGAGATTGAGTGGGCAGTGAATCTCCACTGGTACCCAATCAGAAAAAGCTGGCTCAAGGCTATCACTAATTAATTGGCATGCAGTGAAGAGAGACGGCTCAACAAGTGTCGCTATCTCGTGGTCCCTAACCCTAACACTCGTATTTAATGTCTGAAATAATGTGGGTTCTATGGTCGATTTTCTTGAGTTTACAAGAGACGAAAAACCCGAGTTTTTGGGAAAGAAAACCTGCTTGCATGTGCCAGAGATCGACCAACTCGGGAACCTGTCGAAAAATGGCTTAGAAAAATTTCTTCTAGTCGCCGACTAGATTCGAAACCAAGTTTTCCTTTGTGCAGTCAAGTGCTGTGGTGTGCAAACGCCACATCCACTGAGCTACACAGGCGTGGGAAAATAAATAAATAAAAATAAATTGACACTTTTAAAATTAATTGATTTAATATTCGCTGAAGTTTTATCTAGATGAAACGTATTCTAGAGTTTACCAAATTAACTAAATAACAAAACCCAGTTCATTTCTTTCACTTTTCTGTTGAAGGAAAATGGACACATGAAATCCTACTTCCTGTTTAATTTGATCCGTTTTCTCGAAAAGAATCAGTTGTTTTATGCATTTTTGGATAGCAACGGTAATCTATGAATATATGAACTCACAGTGACTTTATTTGCTTTATTTTCTTTTGTTACGCTTCATTTTTCAGGCTTTCATTTTATTTAATATAGAAACATTTATATATGTATTAAAATCCTCCTTCATTAAGATCACTAACTGACATTACATGAATTTTCTAGTGTATTTCAGTCAACAGCAAAGATAAAAATTCAGAAATTGCAATAAAATATTTTCACCATTTCGAGGCTTAAATGTTTTTTTGATATTTGTAAGTCGCAAGTAATTTAGGAATTGAACTTATGGCAAAGAGAGTCGATTGTTTCCTTTTAAATAATAATAACGTAGAACCCACACTAGTCAGACATTAAATATATTTTGTTAGGGTTAGGGACCACGAGATGGCCGCACTTGTTGAGTCGTCTCTTCACTGGGTGTTGTTTAATTAGTGATAGCCTTGGGTGAGCTATCTCTAATTGGCTACCAGTTGAGATTGAACTGCCCACTTAGTCTCCAAAAATTACGGCTCAAACGGCCTCACCTTCTCCCTATACGGGAATAAAAGGCGTTAGTTGATTTTTTTAATGTAATTAATAAATTTGTAAAAAGAAGAGATTTGCCTTTAGATCTGTTTTGAGATGAGGGTGTTACATAAATCGCACACTATTGTGACTTATGCTTACAGTTTGAGAATTTGAATTTAAGAAAATCTCTTTTTAATCAAGTATTTTATGCGTTAAAATAACTGTTTATTCTCCAGTAAAAAAGCAGTTAAATAATCACCAGTGGTGATTATTACAAGGTCACAAGATTGATAAACGTGATAACGGAGGCACTGGAATAGGTACTGTTCGAACGATAATTTGTTTCTGGCAAAAAAAAGGAGTTTATTGTAATTCTGAATGAAAGATTATCAGAAAGCAATGTTTCCATAAACGAACAAACTGAACTGATCAGTTGCAAATTTGGTGAAGGAGTGAACAATGGCTACATGCGAGACACTAAAGGACCTTATATTACACAGATCACAAGAAAATAACATGGTATAAGATGGGTTTGCGGAAACCTGGTCGTCTATCCTCGTAAAGAGGATAGAAGACCAGGCAGATGAAAGCAAAGAGAGAGAGAGGAGAATGTAAGATGATGCAGAATTTGGAGAGCTCAAGAAAGAACACAAGAGCAAATGAGATTAAGATGAGCTAGACAGTCACTTTCCCTGAATGAAGTGCAGAACTTAATTTTGTCGATACTTTGATATTGATCCTATAGGTATATATATCTAGTTAAGATAATAGAGCTCCTTTTAGTCGACTCAAAGGGTTAATTTAATTGTTGGGCTTGTCAGAGAGATAGCATACTGTAAGTCACATTTTCACATTAAATACTGACGTATGTAAGTGTACATATTTATTTAGAGCCTCGGTAGCTCAGTCAGTATAGACTGAGCTACTGAGGCTTCCCAACCAGTGGTACAGGTATCCCCGGGGGTGCGTGCTGGGCCGTTCAGGGGTACACAAAAAATAATCAGTAATGGAGGAAAACCAAGTAAAGTAAACGAAATGCAAAATGTTAGTTATGGAACTCAACCACTGCTAATGGAGACACTTCAAAACTAGCTCACATTAGCGAATGATGATTGGTGAGGGCGTGGCTATGAACCCCTCCTCCAGACCACTCTTCTACCTATCATTATGCACAGTTCATGCGTCACTTTTATCACCCATCCTCCTTTCCAGAACAATCGCGTGTTATTAAGAAATGACCTTTGTGGTAACGAACCTTCCACTGACTTCCATTTGCGACGTTTCTAGAACTTCTCCAAAAATACATCCGTATCTAGACTGTTTGATCAGCTCAGTTATTGACTGAGTATAAGTAAGTGCGTTGTCTTTAATTGTGATTCTTTTCAAGTAGTTTTTTTATTTAATGTTTAACGTAGTTTCAGTTATCATTGTCAGTGATATTTAAGCGTGTCAGTTATGGATCAGTGATTGAAAACAGGAACTGTTAAAAAACCAAAAGTTAATGTGGATTATAACCCGTCACTAAGTACTTCTCAACACGTGTCCGCAGCTACGATTGCACCGACACCGGGAGATAGTAAAAGGCGCGTGCCTCAGATACTACACAGAAGGGAAAAAAAAGGAAATAGTATGAAGAGTATATTTAATATGGGTTTCATTTGTAGGGAATGATCACTGTCCTAACCCTTTGTGTGTTGTGTGTGGGGAAGTATTATCCAACGATTGCATGAAACCCTCTGCACTCTTGCGACATTTAGAAACTAAACATCTTATGTATAAAAACAAAGAAATACATTATTTTCAACGCTTAGAAAAACGTCCAAATGTAACTTCGTACATGACGTCAGGAAAGAAAGATAACGAGAATGCAGTTGAGACTTCCTAGAGTATTACTTATCGCATAGCTAAATGTGGCAACAACTATACCACAGCTGAAGATTTAATTTCTCCTTGTAGTAAGGATGCCGTTTTTTGTAGGTTTGGGGAAGAACATGTCTGCAAAATCGATACCATCTCTTTTTCAAACAATACAATGTCTCGAAGAATTCAGGATATGTCTGGCGATGTTGAAGCTGCAGTAGTAGATAGAATTAAAAACAGTAAATTCTTTTCCATGCAGGTCGATGAGAGTGTAGATGTTGCTGATTTATCTACTTTGGTCGTCATCGCGACGTACTTGACAGAAAATGAAATTGAGGAAAACCTGTTGCTTTGTTACCCATTGACAGAGCGTATCACAAGCGAAAATATTTTTAATGTGATCGATGGTTATTTCATTGAAAAGGACATTAGTGTAGTGTATGCACTGACAGAGCCAAGTCTATGTGAGGTTGTCTTATAGGCCTACGTGGCCGATTTAAAGAAGTAGCTCCCCATGTACCATGAAGTCACTGCTGCATTCATAGACAAACTCTTGCATCCAAGGGTCTTCTTAGTGAACTAAAGATTCTTGATGAGACTGTAAAAGTTGTAAATTTTATTAAGTCACAATCACGAAACTCCAGATTGTTTAAAGTGCTGTGTGAAGAAATGAAAACAGCCTTCACAACACATTACTTTGCATACAGAGGTAGGTGGCTATCTCGTGGTAAAGTACTTACACAGCTGTTTGAACTTAGACATGAAGTCCTGCCAACCAGGACGGCCGTCTTTTTAACTTGCACAGGAAATTTGGAATTTGGCTATCACTAGTTAGCAGCTATCTCCAATCGTTGCTAAAATTTTCGTCTCTTTGTGGGTTATACATTCAGGTTATTTTAGAGTATTCAATAATGGTATATTTTTGAACAGAGATGTTCATCAATACACTAATATTGAATGCGGTGCTACTTTCATCAATCACCTTCGCATGAGGAAACACCACGAAATGATATGAAAGATATTAATTATGAAATATTTTTTTGATTTAAGAACTATAGATTTAGAGACCGCTGGAGCAAGAAAAACGTTTATAGCACTAATTAACTTATTGAAAATCTGTGCGGTGGGGCAGCTAGTCTCTATTCTTGGCCATCACTAGAACATGTCAGAAAACTCCATTATCTCGTCATCGTAAACCCTAACTCGTACTGTTGTCTGAAAGAATGTGCACACTGTATGCCTGATATTTCTGATATGCAGGATAAAAATCAGTGTTTCTGTAAGAGGAAACCCTATTTTTTGTGCCAAAGATAGACTAACTCGGAAAGGGCTGAGAAAAAGTTCTAGTTGGCGTAATATTATTTATAACGGTCTTTCTTCACACTAGAAAAGTATGTATGGCCATATAAGCACTTAAACCGAACTGTATAATCCTAACACCTTAAAAGAGCAAATGCTATTAGAACTGCTTGTCCAGAGGCATTAGGTAGTAACCCTACCACTGGATTTACCCAGCGAAAGGCTAATAACTTGTCCTGGAGAAATTTGATATACTTTCAAGTCTCACCCAAAGATTGTCCAGACGGCCTATTTAGGAAAACGAAACTGGAAGGAAAATATAATGAAAATCTCAACCTCGAATGTAACGAACATCACATACAAAGAAGGAGAACTTGATGAACAACTAAACCAAGACAATGCAAGATATGTATATAACAGAAACAAAGAAAAAGCAAAAAAAAAAAAACTACCAAAGAAACAACCATGTACAAATCTGTATCGCAGTAAAAAAAAAAGAAAAAAAAAGAGCTTTTACTACTGGACAAACAGAAATTGGACTCAAACCATTAAGAGGTCACATAACAATAATCGGGACATATGAACCAGAAGAGGAGGAAACAATAAGTCAGTAAATCCTTTCACAAAGAACTGGAGAAAGTCATAGATAAAACAAATAAAACAGACTGTTTACTACCAGCAGGGTATTTAAATGTCAGAATAGGAAACAGAAAATACAAAACAAACATAGAGAAATTTGCTGAAGATATATGTAATCAAAATGACACAAACTGCGAAATTTTTTCATTTACAGGATAATAATACACTTACCAGTCACTAAATTAGAAACTTTTATTACAGTGGTTTCCGTATAGGCATACGACTGATATCGATCCTATTCAATTCCCTGCGCATATTTCGGTGAGATGTGGATCAGAAACAGCCGTCATTAAATGCTTAGGTCAATTGCTACACACAGGAAGTTCTGTTTGTCCTACAAGCTTTCTCAAACAACGGCGATCTCGTTCCTGACAGACTGTCTTAGGACCACAGTTACGCCTCTTAAACAAGCAATGTAGGTTATTGTCCCACTTCTTAAACACAAGGGATATCTCACCTTATGAGAAACCAATTATCTCTGCTGTTTTCAAAATTGTGGTTCCAGCCAGACGGCACCCAAAATAGGTCTTTTATCGAACTCCGAAAGATCGTTTGTTTTTCCCATTGTGATCAACACTGTCGCGATTACTTACCAATAGCATTCTTAAATAGTTGCCTAGATCGTGGCGACGCACGTGACGAAATATTTTGCATGTACTCTGCATAAGTGACATTTACGCACATATGCATAAAGATTTTTAACTCAGTGGCCAGTATGAATATGAGAATAATGAACTAGGTATTTGACCATAAATATACATGGTCAGCCAGAGGATACAAGTCAGTTATTGACTTGTATCCTCTGGCTGACCATGTATGAAAATGTTCAGTCAAATTTTAAGTTAGCCGAGTTAATATTAGAAGTAGAGCATATCGAGGCTTTGAATTAAACTCTGATCATATGGTATTGGGAAGATTTCGATTTAAACCAAAATGGCTAAACATAAATAAAGTGGGAAATAACTAATTATATGAAGAGCCAAAGGCTTCAATTCGGCGACATGAACTTATTTAAGTTAAGGGATATTACATCCCATATTGTTTCTTAGCCGAATAACCGGTCTTTCTTAGCCGGTCTACCAACTCACTGATGAGACCTCAATAAAGGTTGAAACCGGTCTGGGTAGTGACCTTCTCTCATAATGTAGAACAGTAATACAGCTCCTAGGAGCTAAGTTCACATTATGGGTAAATACCAAGAATAGTGATCAGAGCTTGCTCCACCCTTACTATGAGTTGCCTCAGTTTGCACTACCAAATGGGTCAGGTGTTGCAATACCCAGGTATTTGCTTACGCTTGGAATCGCCGAACTTTATATAGTTTCTATAGTCGGCATGAAACTCTTTGAGTTTCTTATTCGGCTAAGAAAAAATATGGGTGGAAAATAACTATCAGCTGAGTTACAAAATTTCTTCATTACAAGATCCTCATACCAGACAACAATATCAGAAATACACTAATTTAAAAATAGAAACCAATAATGAATCAAATGACATAGAAGAAGAATGGGAAATCTGAAACAAGTCCTCACAAATGCAGCAAGAGAATGCTAGAAATAAAAGGTACATGGAATAGCAAAAAAAAAAGACTACGAAACTGGGACAAAGAAATAGCAAAACAAAAAAGAGTTACCAGAAATGATTAAATTCCAAGATACTAGAAGCAAAAATAAAGTACAAATAAAACAGTACAATTGCAAAACGAAAATTAGGTAACAAACATAGAGATGGAACGATTTTGTAACAGAACTAGAAAATGATATATATTAGCCACAGCCCAAAACCTATAAAATAATAAAATATATGAACAAAGAAATAAAAGAAAAGGTAAAAATACAAACAACAGATTTAGGAAAATGGGTAACTTATTTTCAAAATCTACGGACTTATAAAGAAAAAAAAAATTATACAACAAAGAATGATTTAAAAGAAATATTACGATGTCAGAACTACAGAATACAATAAATATAAGATGAAAAATGGAAAACACTAGGAGAAGACAACATAAACATGGAACTGTACAAAAATGCAGGTGAAAAGTTGAATGAAAGGCTTCTGAAATTCTTTAAGATGATCTGGATTTCCGGAAAAACTCCAAACTCTTGGGGAAAAAGCACTGGTGATCCCGGTTTATATATATATATATATTTTTTTTTTTTTTTTTTTTTCAAAATTCATTTTTACTCGGTTGGAATATTATAAAAAAAGCTTTAATGACTGTTGCCGAGAGATAAAAAGATGACAAGATATATTTAAAAATGATATATATGTTAAAGATACCAAGCTATTTAAAATAGCTTGGTAGCTTTAACGTAAATTATACCCAAGGTAAAAAACTTTCTTTCTATATATATATATATATATAGAACAAATATGAGAATGAAAAGACATCAAGGATGGCACGACAAGGATGTACCATATCACCTCTGCTTTGAATATATATATACATACATGGTGTCCAAGCTGCAAGAACGTTAGGTGTAGATTTTCTAAGCCCCCCCCCCCCCCCACTACCACCCTGGAAGTCATCGACCACTCGCTAACGTCAGTGCCATTTTAAATTTCAGCACTTATTCAATGAGAATGCTGGAGACTAGGACCATAATAATTGTTTTCTTATCACAATTCTCGGAAAGTCGATCCGTATCGTTAATAATAACAACTTTTTATCGTTTATAATTATCAATCTTATATAGGCTGTATTATACCACTATAACGTTGGCCTGTATCCAGGGCCATCGTGATATCCACTAAGCAACTGAGGCATGTATAGGAGTGGCAAAAACCGGCAAAATTGTATCTCAACCAGAACCTTTTTTATTTTACATATTTTCTTGAATATAAGGGGGAAATAGTGTTACCTAGGGAAGGCCTATACTCTAGCAATGGTCCAGCCCATATCTCTTTTGAGATCTATAGTTGTTATTTCACGTTTATTAAATGACAATTACATACAAAGACTGATATAAATTAGATTCCAGTCGCTGCTGGAATGGCTTTTTGAATCGGTTGCTATGTTAATCGATCGTTGACAGATTCAAGCAGTTTTATTCGGAAAACTCGGATTTTCAAAATCTAACAGTTCAAAAATCAATTACAGAACATGCACCATTTCAGACGATAATATACACCTATTAGAATTTTGGACCACAATATGGTTGCAGTTTCCCTTCATACTCTTTCCCTGATGCCTATGAAATGGGTAGTATCATTAGCCTCAGCTGTCATTGGGAACTAGGCATGGGAGTCTTTCAAAAAAAGACAGAAACAAATGAGCTCGGAATATTCCAATTTGGAAAAAAGCAGTACTTTATATTTTTATAAGAAATTAATTTCTAATTACGTACCGATCATCCGTATATGGGTGACCTATGAACATGACGTTTGCTTCTTTAGCGCTAGACCACCACAGAAAGGGCAGTTATAAGGCTACAGAAAATTAATACTGCAGCACAAAAATCGAAAGCACAACTTACAGTATTTTAGTATTCACAGTATTTCATCTTGTGGCCCTAACCACCAGAGTTTGGGCCACAAGACGGCACACCCCTGTCTGCTGTGATCACTCCCCTGTAATTACTGTTAGGTTAAGCTGTCTACAAGTGAAATACTGCCCAACGATCTTTACAAATTTAGGACTAATTGAGTTCTGCTTAATTTGTTCATTCTGAACTTTGGGAATAAAAGGCATTTGAGGTTTATCCTTGTGTCAGTTGATATCATTTACCACAGCGCAATAATAATAACAATTTTTTATCGTTTATAATTATCAATCTTATACGTTCTTTACTATATCACTATAATGTTTGGCCTGTATCCAGGGCCATCTACTAAGCAACTGAGCCATGTTGGAATGGAGGAACATTGCAACCTTCGACTGGAAAAGACTTGAGTTCGATTTTCGTCGTAACGAGAGGAATCTTTATATATAGACCTCTGAAGGTGAGTTAGCCGATCTCATAAGAAGGTAGCAGAGTTTTCCCTTTTGAAACAGGCCATGATACACTGCAATTTACAGACAAAAAATGTTATTGTTGGTGATGGGCGGTAGATGGTGTTGATGGTAGTTGCATGTAGTGAAAGAATTAAGCAGAGAGAGTGCCTTCCCGCAATGGGTACTTGGAGGTGTCACGTGATGATAATAATCTACCGTCCATCCAAAATATTCATCAAAAATAAAATAAATCAACTAACACCTTTTATTCCGTATAGGGTGCAAGCAAGGCCGGTTTAGCCATAACTTTTTGGAGACTGAGAGGCAGGTCAATCTCGACTGGTAGCCAATCAGAGATAGCTGGCCCAAGATTGTCACTAATTACATATGGCGTCCGGCGACTGATAAGTGCCGTCATCTCGAAATCCCTAATCCTAACAGTGTTTACTGCCTAAAAATAGTATGGGTTCTACGGTCGATTTTCTTGAGTTTACGGGACGAAAAACCCGAGTTTCGGAGAGAAAAAACCCGCTTCTCCGTGCCAAAGATCGACTAACTCGGGAACCGGTTGAAAAAAGGTTTGGTAAAAGTTCCTCTCGTAACCTTTATGTATGGAGTAACATAAAAAAATTACTGGAAAATAGCGAAAATCCTGCAGGTTAGAGGAAATTTTACTGGAGGACTCGAACTGAACTTATGACGCTCTTTCTCTTTGGACGGTCTAGCATCATGGAAGGCACATGCCACTTCCACTGAGCTACACGGGCGCTCATCTAATGCATTGATAAACTATTTTTCAAAATTTACCGCACTCTTAAATGTCATAATCGTATGTATTTTCCACATCAATTTTTTTTTAAATGAACCGAGTTTTGCTAATACTTATATCAGCTTCTCATTATGCCCTTAGTGAATTGGAACTTGAATCCTCAATATTTTCCAGGATCTAATTATCCCATCTATCTATTTCACTAATAAGTTCAACGGGTCCAGCAGGATAATAATAATCTGCAGCATTTCGTTATTTTCCAGTATTTTTTCTATGTTACTCCCATACATAAAAGGTCACGAGACCTATAACACTCCAGTGACAAGTGTGGGCAAGTGATTAAGGGAAAAAAATAGCCTGTTCTTAAAGAGTGGGAGGTTGCACTCAGTGGGAAAAAACAATATGAGGGCGATTGTTCCAAAGAATAGAGGTGGATGGAATAAAGGAAGCTAATGAGAAATTACTTGCGACTGCTCGAAGCTGGTCAATGTATGAGTGTTGGCCAGTGACTGCTCTAGTTCTTCTGTGGTTAGAAGCAAGTGAGGGAATGATAACAGCCAATTCAGAGGAGGAATGCAAAGTAAGTGCCTATAGAGCAGGCATAGAGCTGAAGCACAGCACCTATGATAAAGTGACTGAAGGGAGTTTTTGAGTCCTCTTTTAAGCTTATGATTCTGGAATTTAACATTACAGTTAACTCAAAATTTCCAAACGGTTATATTCACTCACAATATTTAAAATCCATTCCATTGGATATGTATTCATCTAAATCTCTCCTCTTCAAGTATTTAAATTTCCCAATAATCGACATAATCTTTGCTTTTTTCTCAAGTTTACTAAACATCTAAAGTCGTTCTACATAGTATTATGCTTAACTAAATCATCACTCTATCTAGTTGCACTTCATGGCCAAACAGAAATGAAACTGAATGCAGTTAGGAGATAGCGATTGTACTGGTAGGCTCAAATAAGAATCATGAGTTTGCATATAGTCGTAACATCGCTTGTTTTTATCATAACTATTTTTAATTCTTTATTTCACAGAGACCTCTATTATTTTGAAATTTTTGTTTTCCTTTAGTTGGGTTAGAGCAATAGATTCCTTAAGGTATATGGTTCGATATTATGTTCCATAAAAAAATAGGTCTGATTGTCTGAAGCTAAATTCTACCAAGGTCAATTTTATTCTGCTGCTCATTGGAAATTCGAATGTTTTACGCAATACATTATGATTTTATTACATCTTTTCACATAAAGTTTTTTTTAAATTAAAACCTGAATATATTCATCCAGATTTGTATTTATAGTGTTTTCCCCCCTTCCTTGTTTAATTGAATGCGCTTTTTATATTGCATCTTTTGAAGATTTTCATTTCACTGATCCTAGTTCTCCGTTTTAAGTTTTCCTGACATTTCTATAAATTGAGATTATAAATTGAGATTAGATGTCAAATTCTAGTACCTCTGCAATATAGTGCATGTTTGCAATTCGTGAATTTCGCAATGACGTTGCTTATCGGTTTGACTTTACATTCAGTCGCGTGGTCAGTCCTAGGTTCGTATTAATTAAAGTACAGGCATGAGTTGTGCGCGAGGACAGACTACAAAGCAAAGCCAATTCATTTTATTGGTAAAACATTATTTTGAAATATGAAAATTAATAGTTAGCATCAACATATACAGGGTGTTCGGGATAAATTTGACAGTTTCGTAAGGAAAAAGAAAATCTTCTTTGTATCTATTAAATTTAATGAATTGACAAAAAAACATTACAGGCAGAGTTAATTACAATACTATCAACAAGATTTACTCAAAATAACCACCATTAGCATCGATCACAGCTTCAATTCTGCTTCGGAACCTCGAACAAGCTGATGCTACAGTCTCCCTGGGAAGGGCCGCAAAAACTGTTTTAATTTTATCCATTAACTGGGCTTTTGTATTACTGGAAGTGCGATTGGTGAACTTTTTCAACTGCGCCCCATACAAAATAATCCATGGGGTTAAGGTCTGGGGAGTTTGGAGGCCAAACATTTGGACTGGTGAAGTCGTAGAAATTTTCAGACAACCATTTTTGACTTTTCCCAGAGGTGTGGCAAGGGGCCGAATCCTGCTGCCATACATACGGCCTACCATTGGCTACCCTTGTTATCCAGGGCTTGACTACAGTTAGCAACTCCACGAACAAAGCCCGAATTCCAATGCCAGGGTTCTTCAACACCTGTTCCTGCAGATTTGCGAGGAATTCTGCTGTACGAACGCAATCAGATCGTCTGCTAGGGATCTTTCTTCTTGCTACATCCTCGTAGTCACCATTGCAAGTCTCTAGTTCATGCCTGATTGTTTTTACTGTATTCAGGGAGCATTGGGCAGCAGTCGTAATATCCTTATTTTGATGGCGGGCACGAATCATCATGATACAAGTTATTCTCTTCCATGATTCAGGTGGGTTCCAGCTATCCATCCTTTCTGACATCTTGTATATGAATGAAGAAGGGTCCAAACTTTTAAATGAAGAGAAGTGTGTGTTAATACATGTAACTTACGGAAAAATATAATTAATTATAAATATGTCAAATTTATCCCGAACACCCTGTACATATTACAGAATCTTCCCAAACCCATTTCTTACTATTATTGGATTGATAGCATTATCATTTGCCCATAGTTACAGCCTATTCAAATCTTTTTATATATTAGTAACATCCCTGATTATTCTGCAAGTTGGGTCCTTCTCAATATCATTAAATGTATAAAACGAACAACAATGATCTAAGCGCTGATTCTTGGGATAATCACTGGTCACTTTACACTACAAACTAGATAAAATCAAACTTATTGCTACATGGGACACTATTACTATTATTTCTTTCATGTATTTCCATCCTAACTAAACTCAGATTAGTTATCATTAACCGAGGAATATCATTCCGATCTTAACCAGATTAGAAGAAAAAATTCGTCTAGTCTGGCGAGAAAAGACTGTTTGCAGGGAAAAAAAAAATCATCTTTCATCAGGACAATGCACCTACCCACAAAGGGGTTTTAACAATGGAAAAATTAAGGGATCTGCACTATGAATTGTTGGAAGTACTTCCCCTTCCTCTTCTATTGGTTAATTTCTTCCTAAAAAAATATACCCTTTGCACTCGATGCCAGTTAAAACTTGATTAGTTAAAATTTGATATTGACAGCTAGCGTTCACAATACCAGCAATCTTAGGGCACAACATATTCGCCAAAGCAGCGAATTCAAATCCCCGTTTTCCAAATATTTGTGTATAGACATAACAAATTACCACCTGACTTTAACTTGAATATGCAATCTACTTGGCCCACTTGCGCAACTTACTCTTTTCCTTCCCAAGATACAAGCAAAACGGTTGAACCCAAAGCGTACATTTCCACCCTTTGCTCAATAACATTCATATCATAGCTGACCTTGCACATTCTTACTATTCCTCCCATGATGATCCAATGATATTAGATTAAGAAAAAAAAATTTTTTTTTTCGAATTGAATAATTGTTGGTGTAAAAATGCAGATATTATATTATACATTAAGTTAAGGGATTAATAAATCCCTCATTGTTTTGAAGCCGGATACGAAACTCGGAGATCGAAATCTGAGAGTTTCATGCCGAAGAACTATCGGCCAGTCCAAGCGTAAGTCATCACTTGGGTAGTACAACACTACGGCAACTCGTGTCAAAGGTGGAGGAAGCTCCGTCACTATCCTTAATATTTTCTCATAATGTAAACCGCAGCTCCTGGGAGATGCATTACATTATGAGGAGAGATCACTACCCAGACCGGTTTCGACCTTGATTGAGGTCTCATCAGTGAGTAGGTAGACCTGGAATACCAAGGTTTAAGTGAACCGAACTTACATATACTCCTACTAACGAATTGTCAGACCGGTGTACCGATATATTATCCGGCTTTAAAATAATGAGGGATTTATTATCCCCTTAACTTAATTTATGCCGCCGGAAAAATACCTCTTGGCTCTTTATCGTAGTAATAATAATATATGGGTACATCGGTCTGGCAATTCGTTAGTAGGGGTATATGTAAGTTTGGTATTCCAAGTCTACCTACTTACTGATGAGACTTCAATAAAGGTGGAAACCGGTCTAGGTAGTGACCTCTCCTCATAATGTAAAACAGTAATACATCTCCTAGGAGCTGCGTTTTACATTATGAGAAAATATTAAGGACAGTGACAGAGCTTGCTCCACCTTTGACACGAGTTGCCATAGTGTTGTACTACCCAAGTGATGACTCACGCTTGGACTCGCCGATAGTTCTTCGGCATGAAACTCTCAGATTTCGATCTCCGAGTTTCGTATCCGGCTTTAAAATAATGAGGGATTTATTATTCCCTTAACTTAATTTATGCCGCCGGAAAAATAGTCTCTTTATCGTATATATTATACATTACAACAGGTGAACGTAATGCTGGATACTTTATAATAAAATATCTGCTTCAGAAAGCAGAAACAGTTTTTAGAAAATTTTATTTATTTTCTACCATACCATTGCATTAAATTAAATATTACTTTTTATTATAATTAAATATTATAAACATAAAAGAAAAAAAAAAGAACTTACCACATTATCTTCAGAGTATATAGTATAACCACTTCTTGTCTTTCATTAAAATTCACTCAGATATCACGGTTTAAAAACTGCAAGCTTATAAAAGCAGTGTTTTATCAGCAGGTCAGTCTTAAAAATACTAAGTACAAAAGGCGATATTTGTTATGATAGGAAATCCACGTGGTTATCATGCTCTATGTGCATGTTTATTTATCTAATGCTGAACTAAGAGCAATGGCCAAAACCAGAGGCGTTGCCCTTATAGCATAAAAGTGAAACTTGGACGGCCCAGAAGGAGCGTGATACGACTCGAGGGTGTGTTTGTAGGTGTGTGCAGAAACCATGCACGTGTATTCGCACATGATGGCAAGAGCCTATCTGGCATCGTTATTGACATTAATATAAGTAATTCACTGTCCTTACAATAATAATAAAAAGGTTCGACAACTATAAGAGTATAACTGGAATTTTAATCTTTTTATAAATATTGTTAGAACGAAATGTCAGAACACAATGAAATTTTGGGGTCTAAATCCCCAAAATTTCATTGTGCATTTGTTTGTAGTTTCTAAATTTAGTAGGGATAGGTCACTGCCCAAGATGATGTTTTGTTTGTAGAGAAAAGTCGGAGTGCTTTGTACATTTTATGGAATTGATATTTTATATTCTCTGGGCACTAAAAATGCAATATTGGAAACATAGTTCGTGATATTTCACAGACAAATGAAATAAATCTTAAAATTTACACAGAAGAAATTAATGTTTAGATTCGGGGGGGGGGGGTTTGAAGGTGATTAGATTACTACAGCATTCCCTGAAATTCTTAAAATGTCAAACATAGTATCTCTGTTTAAAATTCACATTGTCATATAAGATCGTCGACTCATTGTTTCGATATTAAAATCAGACATGAAAGCTGATATACATACGAAGGAAAAAAAAAAAAAAACCTTCATGCCTTGTAAAATAATGACTTTCCCAGCAATGGACACACAGATAACTCTCTAAGTTTAGAAATAAGGTTTGAAATTTTTTTTTTGAAAGGTTTCAAAAGTTTTCTAAGATTTTAAATCTACTTTTTTTGCTTGGAGGATTGCGAATGGGTTGCTAGCGGTGGTTGTGGGTGCTTCATCAGTGAATGAGTTTAAGAAGTATGATAGGTATTGTGTGAATAAATGATATCTCGCGATGACTCTTCTGACTCCATGGAGATAACTATATAATGATAATGATGATAATAATCAAATTTCGCACAGGAATAAAACTATGCTTGCAATTCAGTCACGTCACCTTCGAATTTTACTGGCATTATAACCCAGACACGAACAGCGTTTTCAATGTGGCTAATTTATCGCCCCCCCCCCGATAGCATTATTTGCTATCTGGGGGAGTAACAACTAATAATAATAAAACGTTTCGTTTATATATATAAACTAAATCTATACTGTACTTTCCAATAGAAAGAGATAGTTTTAATCATCTTCGTTTTATGTCTTTATATCACATCTACAGAATTTGATTCAAGGCCGATAATTCGAACGTATCTTCTCTTCACTGAAATTCTTTTAGCGAGTCATTGCATCGCAATTATCCTCAGAGTTGTATATGCAGTTTTTGTTATGTGACCTTTGAACATCAGTTTCCTATTCAAAGCTCCTTAACTTTGAGTTATTATGCCACCTTGCTACCTTTGAACTCTAACTTTCCCCCATCCCTGCAATTTTTAATGTCCATTTACATATATTTAGTATCATGTACTAATAATTTCAGTGCAGCAACTTGTGAAGGCAAGAGATTTAAAGAAAATAATGGACGAGAAATGAGGGCCATATTACAAGGAGGTAAAGACAGAATAACTTCTGGGTAGAAAAACACCATGGTTATTGTTTCTTTTTATTCAGACTGTCTGCACAGATCTGGTGAAGTGTGGTTTGAAGATTTGTTAAGTTGAAAGTAGTCAACAAATCTTCTCCAAACCGCACTTCACCAGATTTGGAGAAGATTTGTTGAATTGAAAGTAGGCAGTAATAAGGCTATGAGGCAGGCATGTTAGATCTGTTGTGTATTCTCTGATTTTTGGAATAAAAAATGTCGGTTTCATGAAGGAAAAACCCTTCCAACACAGTATAAGATCGACTCACTTTCAACCGAAAAGTCCTTGCAAAGGTTCCTTGCATACTAGACAGCCTGTGTAACCGAGTGGTTATCGTATCCAACATGCTGCCGGTTGGAATCCCGCTGTGGACATTGATGTTTGTGACTGTATTTAGATGGGGGACCACCATTTACTGAAGGCCCGAAAAAAGATCATGGCAGTTCTCTAGTGCACGATTACCAGACCAGGTAAAAATGAATAAAAAACTAGAAAAAAAAAAGGTTGTCTTTTCCACGACCATTCAATAGACGGTGGTGGTGGTGGGGGGAGACACAAGCGAGTGATTACGAGATTTAGAAATGAAAAATAAAAAAAAGATTTTAATGAAATTTCCTTTTAAAATATTTTCAAATCGCCACCGTAGTCTTTATTTTATTTTTTTAAATCTTATCATTGGCTTTGTGGTTCTTAGCCACGTTTAAACTGATGGAGCACATTCCCAGGAATTATAGAAATTTTCCAAACTAAGAAAGAGTGGAATATTAATACAATATTAGTATTAGTGGAATATATATAATTGAAGGCAAGTTAGCCTATCTCATACAGAGGTAGCAGGGTTTTGGTCTACTGACATACAGTCAAATCAGCCAGACAATTCCACACAAAAAATACTATTAGTGGACAGCAGATGGCATACTGTGAGTGCTTGATTATGAAGTGTAGGTATAATGTAGATACCCTCAGTGGCGTAGATAGAGCTTCTGCCGCTCGGGGTGGTCCCTGAGTTTGTCGCCCCTCTCAATACACACCATAAATACTACAAAAAGTCAAAACGACGTATTGGGAAATAAACTAAAACACTATGTTTATTTTTGAAGTAAAACTTTAATTCCAACATTCTAAAATGTTATTTTTCTTGCTTTCCGTTAGCAAAATCGTCGATTACATTGTCGAAGTCTATTTCATTATCCGTTGCTATTCTATAGTTACTTAAAGTTTCTTAAACGCAAAGTGCCACCAGGGGCGGACTCCTCCCCCCCCCCCCCCCAGCTACGCCACTGGGTAACCTAGCACGATGAGTCCTTGGACTCATCGTGCTAGGTTTATTGAGGTATTCAGTAATCAATTTATAAGGGTATTTCATCTGATCAGGGTGGAAATCATGAGGAACTCAAATATAGAGGACATGGTTTAATTGTGGGTGAGCAGAAGGTATTTGAGGTAATAAACAAACCTGGTGTCAATAAGGCTATAGGATTTGATGGCAAAACACCACACATCTTAAAGGAATGTTCTAGGGATTGGCAGTAGCATTAGCATGCCTGTTTAAAAAGTCTTACAATAGCACAGGTTCCAAGGGAGTGGAAGGAGGGTAAAATTTATCCACTGCATAAAGGTGGTAATGGAGTTGTAGTGAAGGTACTGGAGAGATTGGTGAGAAGTAAGATACAGAAATGGGTTGATAACAGCAATATTCTCTGTGGTTATCAGCATGGTTTTGTTAAAGGGAGATCATGTTTCACTAAATTACTTATGTACTATAACAAGATGACAAATATCCTGGACAGGGGAGATAATATATATACAATGGTGCCCTTGGATTTTGCCAAAGCCTTTGATAGACTGCCATACGACAAGCTGGTGAATAAATTGAAACAGATGGGATTGGATAACCAGAGTTGGATCAGTGACTGGCTGTCAGATAGGTAAATTTGTGGTGTACTAACAAATCTGTATTCGTTGTGTCCTGTGGTGTACCACAGGGGTCAGTTTTGGGACCATGTTAATGATATTGGGATGGGTTTGACTGTTTGCAGATGATGCAAAACTAGGGAGAACAATGCAGAGTCAAGTGGATGTTATGGCCTTACAAGAGGACTCAAACAGATTGCATGAATGGACAGGTAAGTGGAATTATCCATTCAACGTTGCAAATATTAAGGTTTTGAGATTTGGTAAGCAACGATGGCATGCAAAGTATGCACTCGGTGGGGAAACTTTAAAGGAAGTAGAGGAGATCTAGGAGTGATGGTGGACAAGGACCTGAAATTCAGAGCCACATTGCACAGGTGGTGATGTCACATCAGATAATGGCGATGATGTGGAAGATCCTAACATGCAGAAATAGAGATCTTATGATGCAATTGTATAAGGCTTTGCTCAAGCCTCATATGGATTATTGTGCACAGATTTGGTCACTGGGTTTTCATTGCGATGAGGATATGTTGGAAAGGGTCCAGAGAAGATTCACAAAGAGGATCGGTGGTCATTGGAATGTGGAGTCTGAGGACAGATTGAGAGAATGTAAGTTACAAAGCCTCATGAATAGGAGGAAGAGGGGGGGGGATATGATGGAGACATATAAGCTAGCTGGGAGTTATGAGGTTGACATGACAGAGATTTTTCATAGAAATGGGAGGGGGGGGGTAGAACAAGAGGCCATTGCTGGAAATAAGGGTGTGAGGAGTAGGTTCTTAGCATGGAGAGTGGTTAGTGAGTGGAATGCATTGCCTTAGTATGTTGTGGGTGCAGATACACTGAATCAGTTTAAAGCACAGTTGGATGAGGATTAGGCGCAATAGTGTGGACCTCCCATGATGAATCTGACTTCATGGAGGTCAGATATTAATAATAATAATAATATGCAAATGTGATTATTACTGATATATTTCAAATATCGGCCCAAATTTTCATTTAGTGCACTCAGTAAAATGTACTGTAAGTTTCAACCGAGAATGACATTAAAAAAAAAATAAAATAAAATAAAACTTAATATAAAAAAAATCATTTCCTTCAACAATGGTCTATCTTGAATGGCCAATTGAGTTGCATTTGAGCATACTGTTTGCAAAGGCCTAACATACATTCCTAGTAGTGCCTATTTCGATGTGCTTTTATATGTTTTCCTTTGCAGCTCATCACCGCATACTACTGTAAGCTAACTACAGTACTGAGCTTTTCTATAATTGTTCACCTTTTAGTTCCATGCATATATACCATTTTGATCAAAACTTTTCCATTTTCATCAGATGGGATACCCATTTACTCCCACCAATACTAAAGTTGATTCTTATTCACAATTACATGTTTGTAATCTTTCCCTCCCCGTGTCTCTAATAATTATCTGCCAGTGTATGTCATATTCCACTATTTTATGACACCTAGGTAAATCAACTCTTCATCCATTTTACCCACTAACTTATTTACATTTTAGGGAGGGTCTAGCAGTAGATATACAACTGTTTGCCAAAGATGTAAAGATAGGCAGGGCAATCAGGAATGCTACTGATATCCAGCACTTATAGATTGATTTGAATAGGCTGGAAATTTAGGGAAACAAAAATAGCTATCAGTTTAATGGTGGTAAGTGCAAAGTTATGCAATTTGGCATGATGAGATTTCCAAAAGCATGTTATATTAGCAAGGTTATTCTACATGAGGCATAATGGTGGATAGGATTTAAAGTTCAAAGGTCATGCAGCAAAAGCTGCAAATACAACTCAGAGGATAATTGTGATGCTGAAGTTAACCTTGACATGTAAGGATAAGAAGTAATTTTGCCTCTTTATATAAGGCCTTGATAAGACTGCACCTGGACAAATTTGTCCAAGTGCTGATACAAATGTGTGCAAACAAATTTGGTCTCCCAGGTTCCAAGGGGATAAAGCTGTGCAAAGGGTGAAAAGAGCTATGAAGATTATATTGGGATTATGGGATTTAGATTACATGTATATGGATTATAGACTCTGGTTAACAGGAGAAAGGGGGGGGGTAATATGATAGAGGTCTATAAAACATCTGGGTGGATGTCATGGGATATCGTGTGATGAAATGTTTTGTTATAAGGAAGGTGGGGAAAACACAGGGGGGGTTCCATGGAAGTGAAGTTTGTTTGCAGTCAAGAAAGGCCTAAGAGCTAGGTTTTTCTCTCATAGAATAATGAGTGAATGGAATGGTTTCTCTTTAAAGGTAAGGAGTACATTTAGTATGAATAAGTTTGAGGGAAGGTATGACAGCTGGTTTGAGTGATATATATAGCCTCCCATGATAAGTTCTTGACTCTCTATAGGTCTCAAATAATAATAATAATATATAAGTTCTACTACTGAGTTAGCTCTTGGTATTCCCCAAGAGTCCAACTCCCACTGATGAAACATCAATAAAGGTCAAAATCAAAAATCAGTCCAGGTAGTAAACTTTACAAAATGCATAGCATTATTACTGCACAGGAAACTCCACAGCATCAGAACACTTATCACAGGAGACCCATACTATCCACACAATATCTATTATACCTCTCCTTAATGCATTGAGTGACAACACACAACAGATTCTGACAACCCATTCCACTCATTCACCACCCTCCAAATGGGTAATCTAGTTCTCTCAACCTTGCTAACCACATTCTCCCTTAGTTTCCTGTTTCCCTTACTCTTCCTTCTCTATAGCCAAGTGTTGAAATATTTCTGCTGCATCAATCCTTATAAAAACCCTTTTAGTAACTTCAATGTTTCCATCATTTTCCCTATCTTCTGCCTAACCACCCAGCCATCTTGGTTACTTGCCTCTGGATCCTCTCCACCACTTCCACATCTCCAAAAAATCCAGTTTTTTCTTTCTTTCTTTCTTTTTTTTTTTTTAATATATTTATCCCATGTGCCAGAGATGCAGTTACTTCTAGCATATCAGTGTTACATGTGAGGTGACCAAGACGTAAGAAGTCCACATGGATGAAACCAAGGCATTCTACATGGCTGAAAAAGTGCACTGTGAATTATGAAAAACTGGAGTAACTTGATGTGAAGTCAACTGTCTCTATATGCAAGTAGCCTAACTGTGAAGATATTTCACATACAAATGCTTATTTATTCATGCTTGGGTAAAATAAGGAAGAAAACCAGAATAAAATTTATTCTCTAGTATGTATTGAGTATAACTCAGTGAAAGCATCTATAATAAAAATGTATTGATAAAAAAACAAACTACAGAACTAGCAAATGATATAGAAAAAGAATGGGAGAATCTGAAACAAACGTGATAAAAGTAGACACAGAAAGTTTAGGATTAATGGAATGTAAAAAGAGGCCTACCTAACACACTGAGAAATAGAAAATATTACAGAAATAATTACCAGAAATGGATAAATTCCATTTGTAAAGAGTACAAAAGAAATATTTCTGTCATAAAAAGAAAAAATACAGAGATAGATGGAATAATTTTGTAACAGAACTAGAAAATGATATATCAAAGCCAGAATTGAAAAACTTATAATATAATAATAAAACACATGAATGATGAAATAAAATGTAAAAATAGAAACAAGAGCCTTACAAAAATGGATAAACTATTTTCACATCTTTCTACCAATGATAATAATGAAATAAAAATATATAAAAGAAAGAAAGAGTGATTAAGAATGTTAAAATGTCAGAACTAAATAATATAATATATAAAATGAAAAATAGGAAAATATCAAGAGAAGATATTGTAAATATGGAACTAAACAAGAACAGACAAATTTCAAGAAACCCTTCAGAAATTCTTTAATAATGGAATACTGGAAAAGTTTCCAGCTTCTAGCATAAATTATACCAATTTATAATTTAAAAAATAAAAAATAAAAAAATAAAGATGACCACAACAACTAAACAGAATTAGCAATTGTTACCTTAAAATTAATTAAAAAAAGAAGAAATTTTCAAAAAATATGTATAGCCTTTATTGATTATAAGAAGCTTTAAATAAATTAATGAGCGAAAATAGCATATTAGAACATTGAACGTGAATTAAATGTGAAGAATTAAAAATAGTGAAGATGAATTAAATAACAAAATAGCAGTTAAATTAAAACATATCAGAATGAAAGAAATGTCACAAAAATATAGCAAAGGTGAACTTTATCACCTTTATATATATATATATATATGGAAAGAGCAGAACTCATTTGGAATATCATTAAACTCAAAAACAAAGGCACATTATTATTCATATGACAGATTTAATAGAACTGCTACCAAAGACGTTTTCCAACACATGGTAGAGAGAGAGAGAGAAAACAAGGGGTACCCTTGATTACTGGTCAAGAGTGCAGTTAGCAAGGATATTAGGATTATATTTTTTGCTTGAAGGGTGGTGAATGGGTTGTCTGAGGAGATGGTGAGTATTTCAGTGGTGAATGAATTCAAAGAGAGGTATGATATGTATTGTGTGAATAATGGTTAATAAGGTCAGTTATGAGTGACTCCATGGAGATGATCCAGAAAATAACAAAAATATAAATTATTTTCAAATGACCAAACTGATGGTGACGTAGCTAATATCAAATAAATGATTTTATATATGTTATCCATTGTTATCACTTTATATAAGTTAATTAAAATCATTAAATGAAATTTCAGATGCTGAAAATATTGAAAGAAAAAACAAAAATAAAAATGTTCAAAGGAAGAATTCTAGTAATGAGTAATGATGCATAATAAAAGATAAAATATTAGAGAAAGTAAATACAAGGACAGTTATGAAAGTAATGTCTTCTATTTTGTCCTCAGAAAATATAATTTAATTAACAATAGCATTTTTATTGCATGAGCAATAAAATGAGCAAGCTGTTGTATGCTGACTCTCATAAAAATGTTTACTCTGACATTGGAGCACCTCACAAACAGCTTGTTTCTGCTCCTCATCTGTCCATAAAATGGCATCATTGGGGTTCATCCTTCCAAACAAACAGGTGGTAGTCAGAGAGTGCCAGACAGAATGAGGAAGATCAGTCTGGCCAAATGTTGCAATTGTATCGGTTGTATGCAAACTGATGTGAGATGAGTATTATCATGAAGAAGGATGTGATTTAAGTTTCTGGTAGTCCAAATTCTATTTTTCAATTACTGCAATGTCTCTATATGCCATTTGAACTTACTGTGCTCTCTCTAGAAGTTCATAAGCAACATCCATTTTTGCTCCCCCCCCCCCAAAAAAAACTGTCATTACTTTGTCTAACATGCACTTAATTAAAAATTAAGTGCATGTGCAAGGAAAACTACTGTCCACTCAGTGACATGCAAAGCTTTCTTCACTACTTGAACTGAAAGCAAAAAAAAAAAAAAAAATAGAAGACAATACTTTTGTACTGTTCCTCATACTTTCAGATACATGGGATGTCCTCTAATCATATAAGAATGAAAAGAAAATACACTAACAGATTAACGGAAACTGATTACTAAAATTATTATATACATATAAAATAGAACAAAGAAAGAGAAGAGATGAAAAAACCAAGAAAGTGATGGTATGAAAGAACTATAGACCGTATTGCCTAAGTCTATGATAAAAGAAGACAAGACAAGCATAACTTTTCAGCTTATAGTTATATATATACACAAAAGAAGGTAAGATGAAAGGGAGAGAAAGGGGGTGGTTATACACACACACTTTTGTTTTTTGTATATAGAAACAATTATGTAACACCACTATCATTTTTGATTATCTGGTTTCCTTTTTTTTTTTTTTTTTTTGGTTAGAACACTGCAAGTGACAGCTATATTGGGTTAAAACAGGTGTGTATCCTTGGTTTTCCTTTATATACAATGTTGCAACTCTAGTGTTAAGTTAATATTTAACTGCTAAAGATAGCAAAGCCGCTGAAATATCAAGTGCATGTGCGCTTGATATTTCAGCAGTAAGCCTTAACATACTGTCATAGTATATTCGGCAATAATTCTTAACATATTGTCATAGTATAAATATTATTAATTACCAGAAATCTACAATCTGTTTCATTTCTAACCTAACTCTTAGATTATATACATTACAAGTGGGTTGGGTTCTTGCATATGATGTTGTAGTGTGGGATTCCTCCAATTTTCCTCATATGTCCCTTAGAACTGGTTGCAAATTACTATTGCTGATAGTAATTGCATCTGCTGTATTCTCAATATCTAAAATATGTTCACTATTGAGAACACAGCAGATGCAATTACTATCTGCACAGTGTTCTTTTTATTGTTAATTTTCATACCAAATTAGTTACAAAAATTATTTAATATAGGTGAAAGAGTTTTGAAGATCTATAGCAGAGTTTTTAAGAGAATAATTTTTATTGCATAGAGCAAAAAAAAAAAAAAGACTTCTATTTCTATTCTAATGTCAGGTATAATAAATGATAAATAGCAGTAAAAAGAGAACATATGCTGTCAGAAATCAGATGTCAATATCAAAACATCTTCCTGTATATCTTTCGACTCTAACTAGAGTAATCTACCATTTATCCAACCACATTGGGAAGGCAATTTGCCCATTCTGATAAGTGAGTGTCAGATAAATGAAGTATAATCACATAGTGTGGTACCAAAAGTCACTTGACAGGCAAGGGTCAGTTAAATAGTAGATTAACTTATATAACTTACACACACACACACACACACACACATATATATATATATATATATATATATCTTACAACTTCAATAGTTTTTATCACAATGTACAGTGTTTTGAACAGTTTATTCTAGATGCTTAGAGTAATCATTTTGAAAGAATGCTAAATGAAATAAGAAGTGGCAAAATAATCATAGAAAATATTCAAGAGGAATGCAATCTGGAATACATATCAATACTTGAGGTAAAAAAAAAAGATATCAAAAACCTGAAATGTGGAAAGGTAGCTGGAGTACAAGATATTCAACTAGAAATGCTCAAATCTGGAGGTATACAGTAGCTGCCATACTAATTCAGAAGGTCAAATTCCAGGTGTGGAGATGAGCTCTCACAATATCTAACTATTAAAATATAAATAAAACTGAATGCAAAAATGAAAGAGAAATTTCCATGCTGAGTATTCCAGGTAAAATGTATGTTAAGCATACTTGAAAAGTAGCTAAGAAAAATTATGGAAGGGGAAACTTGGAGAAGAATAAGTTGGGTTCAGAAATCAGAATCAAAAGTTTTGTAGATCAAAGAGAGAGGTGTACTATAAATGAGAAAGAGTACAGCGTGATAGTGCTGGTGGAATGGCCTCAAAGTTTGTTTATGTACTGATGTAAGAAGTATCAGAAACAAAGAGGCTGAGTTTATAGCACTGATCAAGACAGTGTGTCCAAAGATAATTGGTGTAAGTGAAACTTTGTTGTCTGAGGATGACATACTGTCAGGATGAAAAATGGTAAGATACAGAATTTTCAAAAAGGACAGGAAAGTGAAGAGAAGAGAGAGTGCTATAGTTCGCCCACCGATTTGAGGTCTCTCGACACTTGTGCGCATCTCAGAAAAAGGAGAATCCATTCCGATAATAGGGTAATCAGTCCGTATAGTGGGATGAGTTGTTTATTATTACCGGTCGGAAAATTGACTTCTGTTTTATGATCATTGTAGTTAACTATGTTTCTTGTATAACAGTTGGAAAAATTTACCTATAAAGCACATGATTTCGCGTGTTGGCAACCAATTCGGACGTCCTTCATTTCTTTCTCCCCTTCAGCATGAATTGACTATTCTTGGAAAGACGCGAAGCAGGGACCTGCAAACGGTGGGCGAACTATATTATTGATAGCAGAGGAATTGTGTCCTTCAAGAGTGGAAGCAGAAAATAGTAGTACATGTGAGGATTTTGAAACTATTTGGTGTGAAGAAGTTGAGATCAGTAGAATAGTTTATCTAATAGGATGTTCTTATAGGCCAGGGAATGTGGTCGAAAGAGCACTGATTGTGAAATTAGTTAGGCTAGTAAAAGAAAGGTTATCCAAATGGGAGATTTTAATAATAGGAATGTGGATTGGAAAGAAGAGATGTATGGTAACAAGGAGAGTGGATTTGTTGAGTTTCTGTGGAATTTTAAGTAGCATGTGACAGAAGCAATGAGATTTCCAGGTGTTGGATTTGGTGATGTTCCAACATAAAAATGTGCACAAATTCACATGGAGAGAAGAGGCTAGGAATAAGAAAAGTCTCACTGACTATGTTATTGTTGATAGTGATGTTTTCTCCGTGGTGCAGGACATCAGAGTGTACAGAGGATTTGAAATTGGAAGTGATCACTATTTATTCTTGAGCAGGATAAAACTGAATTTCATATTGAAAAAAATAACATGTAAGAAAGTTTTAAAGCGAATAAAAGTTGAGCAGCTCTCAGATGTGAACTGTAGACTAAAATACACAAAGATTATTGAAGAAAAAATGAAAGCGTTTGAGAACAGGAATCAAATCTGGGAGATTCAGTGGCAAACTCTGAAGAAAACATTGATTGATTCTGCCAGAGAGGCATGTGGTGAGGTTGTCTGCAAGGATAAAAAAATCAGAACTCCCTGGTGGACACAGGAAGTTAAACAGGCAGTGAAGGAAAAGAAGAAAGCATATCAAAAGTTCCTGTCAAATAAGTCAGCTTGTGCTTTTAGAGAATATAGAGACAAATGCAAGAATGCTAAACACTGTGTAAAACTAGCTAAACAAAAGTCATGGGAGGACTTTGGCAAGAATATAGAAAATAAATATCAAGAAGGTGGCAAAATATTCTGGAGGTTGTTGAAGAAGCTTAGGAATGGAGGAAAGAGTGCTGTAAAAGGAGTTAGAGATGATAAAGGTGACATGAAAATGGGAGAAAAAGATATCCTTGAAGTATGGAGTAATTACTTTGAAAAACTGCTAAATGAGACAAGCAGTGATGACAGCACAGTGGTAAAAAACACTGACCAGGCATGCAGTCAGGAATACATATCCATACTTGAAGTAGAAAAAACCATCAAAGGCTTGAAATGTGGAAAGGCAGCAGGAGTAGATGATATTCGACCAGAAATACTGAAGTATGGTGGTGGTATAAAAGTCTTACAGTGGCTGCACTGCATAGTTCAGAAAGCCTGGACAGAGGGACGAATTCCCGATGATTGGAGTAGAGTTCTCATAGTACCCATATATAAAACGGGAAATAAAACTGAATGTCAGAATTACAGAGGTATTTCCCTACTGAGTGTTCCTGGCAAGATCTATGCAAGTATACTTGAGAAACGGTTGAGAAGAATTGTGGAAGAAAAGCTTGGTGAAGAACAAGCTGGATTCAGGCCAAATAGAGGCTGTCAGGATCAGATCTTCACTTTATGACAAATAGTCGAGCAAGCATGGGAATATAACAAAGATCTGTATTTAAGTTTTGTCGATTTGGAAAAGACATATGACAAGGTGCCAAGAGAGAGAGAAGCTATTCAATATGCTGCAATTATATGGTGTCAATGGGTCATTATATCAAGCAATACTTAGTCTTTATTTGAGTTGTAAGTCAGCAGTTAGAACTGAGGGAAGTACAGGAAGATGGTTTAATGTTAAATCTGGTGTGAGACAAGGATGTACATTATTCCCTCTGTTATTCATTATCTATATGGATCACATTATGAAGGAAAGTGGTATTAAACATGATATCAAAATTGGAGATGTTACCTCTTTGCTTTATGTGGATGATGTTATATTTCTAAATAAACCCGCTACAAGTCTGCAAGATTCTCTGACTAAATTGAATAGCTGTTGTAATAGATATGGTATGAAGGTCAGCAATAAAAAGACAAAGACAATGAAAATAGGCAGAATCATTGAAAATGTCAACTGTGTTGTGAATGGAGAACCTGTGGAACAAGTAAAACATTTCAGCTACTTAGGCACGATTTTTAGTGAAGATGGTAAATTCAATATAGAAATAGACAACAGAATCAGCAAAGCTGGTATGGTGGGAAGTCAATTGAATAAATTCATATGGAATAAGAGAGAAATTAGTCGAAAACACTAAATTAGCTGTATACAAGACAGTGTTCAAACCAGTTTTAACTTATAGATCTGAGAGCTGGGTCAGAAGTAAAACACTTGACCAAAGACTAGAGACCGCAGATATGAGAGTCCTGAGAAAGATTAGAGGTGTGAACAGATGGCATCAATGGCAATATCATATTAAAAACGAGGATATTAGGAAAGAACTTGACATTGTCAGCATCCAGGAATGTGTTAGCCGAGCTAATCTCAGGTGGTATGGTCACTTAAACAGAATGGGCAAAGAAAGATTACCAAAACAAGTGTTCTCTGCCAGGTTGGCAGCAAAACGACCCAGAGGAAGACCAAGATATAGGTGGATTGATACGGTACAAAGTGCTTTAGACGATAGAAATATAAGATCTGATAATGTTGGAGTCTTGACAAGTAACAGACTGATTTGGAGGAAAATTGTAGATAGGAAGTTAGTAATGATGTAATTTTTTTTCATGTAGTACTATCATATCCTGTACACCCCTTGAGGGTACATGGAAGGAATTTGATGATGATGATGGATTTGGTGATTCATAGGATGTGGTTGTGAATGAGGTACCAACACTGCCACCTGTGGGTGAGGGTGATCATGAGGTACTGATCATAAGGCAGGTGATTGTGAGAAACTCTGTAAGTCAACTAACATCAATACAATGGGTTGATGAACTGTGCAGAAAAGGTGTTGACAGTGCATGTGAAATGATAAGGCAGTAGCTGACACAAGCAATGCATAACTGCATACAAATAAACAGAATAGGAGTGAGATGAGCGAACTCTGAAATCAAGCAAGCAAGCGGTGTGGAAAAGAAGTTATTATGGAGGAAGTAAAAAACAGTTTGTAGTGAACAGATGCATGAGGTATATAAACTGCAAGCCAGAAAAGTGAGAAGCATGGTTAAGAAAGAAAAAGTAGAATATGAGAGGAGACTAGCTAGTCAAGTCAAAAATAATTCAAGGAATTTTTCTGTTATGTGGCAAGCACAATAAAAATAATTATGGTAGATTGACACTGGTGAATAGTTATGGTAACAGAGTGACTATTGCAAATGATATAGCAAAATTATTTAATAAACACTTCATCAGTGTATATCACACTGGAGTAAATGATGCTGTGCAACATGTAGAAGGAAGGCAAGTATTAGGAGAATTAAATATGAAAGAATCAGGTGTATCAAATGTTGCTTAGGTAAGATGTTAATAAGGCTGTGAGATGACATATCACCAAAGTTGGGAAGAATTATAAGTAGCACTACTGATGCTGAATCCCTCCAGGAAGATTTTAATACACTTTTTACTTGGACAAAAGAGTGGGGTTGTAGTTTTAACATCAATAAGTGCAAGGTGTTGCAGTTTGGAATGCAGAAATATAAGGCTGTACTATATTGATGGTGCCATACTGCAGGAAGTGGATGAGATTAGAGATTTGGGAGTGATGATTGACAGTAGACTGAAGTTTAGAAGCATATTGCTAGTGCTGCAAAGGTTGCACATTGTAGTGCTGCTATGATAAGAAGTACTCTAACATGCAAGGATAAGGAAGTGGTTCTGACACTGTATAAGGCATTAGTCAGACCACACTTGGACTATTGTGCTCAGATCTGGTCACTTGTGATGTGGAGACATTGGAGGGGATCCAGAAACGAGTGACTAAGGCAATATCAGGTGTTTGGAATGCTGGCTATAGAGAGAGGTTGAAGAAATGCGGATTGCAGTGTTTGGTGGATGGAAGGAAGATAGGTGATATGATAGATACATTTAAGTTAGTGAGAGGATTTTATCAGATTAATCCAGAAGTGATTATAAAAACAGTAGAAGGTGAGAGGGGAAGAACCAAAGGTCATTCCTGAAAGTTATGTAAAAGTGTGGTGAAGAAGGGTGTGAGGAGTAGATTTTTTACATGGAGAATTGTCAGTAAATGGAATGTATTACCAGAATGTGTTGTTAATGCAAGAAGTGTGATAAGGATTTTAAGATTCTCTATGATAAATATGTTGTCAGTTGAATGAACCTCCCACGATGAGTCTGTTGACTCCATGGAGGGTGCAATAATAATAATAATAATAATAATAAACAGCTAGCTATGCATTTGACCAGGCTATTTAATGAAAATCTTGCAGTGGGGAAAATTCCTAAAGAAGGCAAAATAATACTTCTCCATAAGCATGGTTTTAGGACAGAAGTTGTCAATTATAGACTGGCCTGTATAGCTGCAGTTGTGTACAGCTGCAATAGAATACAGGATTGGGTTGTGGATTCTCTATTATGATCAGCATGGGTTTGTGAAGAACAGGTCTTGTTTTAGCAATCTGCTTACATTTTATGATAAGGTGATGAATATGTTGGATAAGGGAGATACATATACAGTAATATTCTTGGAGTTTGCAAAGGCATTTCATAGATTACCACGACAGATTGGTGTATAAACTGAAGAAAATGAGATTGGATATCAAATTGGTTACATGGATTGGTGATTGCATCTCTGAACAATAGCAGCAAGTTTTGTATGAGGAAGCAGCATCTCAGAAAAAGGAAGGTGACCAGTGGCATGCCTCAGGGTTATGTTATTAGCCCCCCTACTGTAAATTATTTGTTAAAGGATATTTCAGGTGGAGTGACTAGGTATCTTCAAATGTTTGCTGATGTTAATTATCTGTAGGAAGATTTGAATAGGCTTTCTTTAATAGGACAGATGAGTGGGGTGTAGTTTTAATATTAATAAATGCAAGATGCTAAGAATTGGGGTGCAGAGATATAATGCTATGTACTATATTGGTAAAACTGTGATTCAGGAAGTGGATGAGATTTGACATCTTAGGATGCTGGTAGACAATGGACTAAAGTTTCAAAGGTGTATTATAAATGTGAAGATTTCACATCATACTGCTACTATGATAAGGAGGTGGTGATGCCTCTGGATAAAGCAATGGTCAGACCATGCATGGGCTATTGTGCTCAAATTTGGTTGCCTAGTTATCATTGCGACATGGAAACCCTAGAGAGGATCCAAAGATGAAAGACCAAAGTGATACCAAGAAATGCAGAGTGGGTTGCGGGAATGTAAATTACAGAGTTTGATGGATAGGAGGAAAAGAGGAGATATGATAGAGACTTTCAAACTGGTTAAGGAATTTTACCAGATTAGTAGAGAAGGAATTATAAAAAGAGTGGATGATAAGATGAAAAGAATGAAAGGCCAGTCTTTAAAGTTACATAAGGATGCGAGGAGTAGATTTTTTTATATGAAGAGTTGATGGTGAGTAGAATGCATTCACAGAGTGCATTGTGAATGCAAGGTGTGTAAATGATTTCAAAGTTCAATAATGACAGACATGTTGCTGGTTGAATGGACTTCTCAAGATGAGTCTACTGACTGCATGGAGATTACTGTAATAATAATAATAATAATAAGGTGAAAAGAGAATCGCTGTTCAAAACTACAAAAATAGTGGCATTTTGAACAGCTAAATGGTGTAAATGTATTATTATATCAAATAATACACTATTGTCTATACTAAGTTGTCAGGAATTGAAGAAGGTACAGGAAGATGTTCTGATGTTTCGCCAATTTCCGGCAAAAAAAAACAACAACAACCGGAAATTGGTGAAAAATGGAACCTAGCCTTTATTTAACTTGCCAATGCATTTTTGCCACTGAAAAACATAAATAACACACTATATATCACTTGTGAATGTGTGCGAAAGCTAAAAAACACACTAGGATATACAAAAGTACATTAAAATGAACAAAAGCTTACCTTTAAATATTTTGATTCTTGCACATATCACTACACTTGGGTGCCATTATAATCACAAACATAAGTATGAATACTGTATTATAAGCACAAATATAAGAGATGCACTTTGTATAACTTCTATACACACATGGAATGTAAGTCAATTGAGAGAAGAAGCATGAGAAAGGTTGGCAAAACATGGCAAAAGAGTGAACCATGTGGTGAGTATAAAGATCATGGTTATATTTGAAGGGGCGAAAGAGTGGAATGGCAAAAAGTGAAAAGCTGGGAACTACTGTATTATCTTCATCTTATTTGTTATTTATATAGATCACATTATGAAAGTAGCATCAAAATCATAGCTCTATACTTTAAGCAGATGATGTTATACTCCAAAATAAATCTAGTGAAGCCTAAAGAATTCTTTAAATATACTGTATATGGTAATTTCCTAAGTGTGCTACTGAGGCACCTGCCTTGATAAGTGAGTTAAAAGCCGCTGCTGAATTATTGCAAAGGTTGGGAATTTGAATCCTGC
Source organism: Typopeltis vanoorti (assembly GCF_054136105.1). NCBI lineage: Eukaryota > Metazoa > Arthropoda > Arachnida > Uropygi > Thelyphonidae > Typopeltis > Typopeltis vanoorti. The sequence goes on from NC_143552.1 coordinate 45,203,828, forward strand.
TGAATGCATGGATTCTCTGCACAACCTAATAATTTTTAATTAGGTTTAATCACATAAATAAAACAAAGAAAAAATACACAAGATTCATATTTTTAGACTAAGCAAAAGCAACCAAAAGACTGCTTTATTCTTCTTTAACAGAAATTTCAAGTTTCAAGAAGAAAATAGTATGAATTACTATAATTAAAAGGCAGGTATCTTGAAAGGTAACTGTATAACTGCATTAATTGTCCTTCATAATTAAACAATATTTCAGTTTATTTGGACACTCATCAATTGTTAAGTATTCTTTCTGAAATAAATCCATGGATGACTTGAAAACTTCAATGCCATTTGCCACAATGAATGCCATTTTCATCATTCTTTGGTGTTGTAATTTAGTAATAAGGCCTTGAAGCTTTAAGTCATACAGGCATATGTTAAGGAGACTAGAAATAAAATGCACTCTGCTTGCAACTCTCTTTAAGTAATTTTCTTCTTTTCTTGTTTTTTATCTGCTTATATCACTATATATAATCCTTGACCATAACTGCATATCAAATTAAATTATTATTCTTTAAAACAATGAAATTGTTACATCATAAGTATGCATTAAAAATGTTTATATAACCAACAATTTTTTTTTTCAGGAAGAATAATTGTTTATTTCTTTACACAACACTATAAATCTCTTAATAGCTCAATTTCATTCTGAATGGTTATATACAATATATATATATATATGTATATATATATAACTGTGTACATATATACACAAACATGGTGAGAGATTCTTCACACCAAAAATATTTCAAAATTTTCTCAGGATTTTGGAGGACACTCGTTTTCCTGGATATTTACATAGCATCAACATACAATAAAACTAACAATAAAATAATATATATATATGAATAGTTAAAATAATATACATATGAAAACTACAATATAAATAATAATAAGAATATTTGCAGTGAAAATATTTTCATTAACTTCCTTCCCATAAGAAGTTCATGATCTATGATGGGAAGCAAGGCACCTGCTGTGAATTAACTGCCTAATTTTCTAACATGAAATTGGAGCAACATTGGAGGACTCTAGAAAAGATGAAAACAAAATGTAAAAAACTAATATAATATTTAAAATTCTGATGTCATAAAATGGTACCTGACTTACTGATAACCACTCGTTTGAAAATTAAATTTAAAGTGCACAAATATAAAAACAGAATAAGATGATCAGATTGCAATAATTCTTTTTATTTCAATTTTTAATTTATTCATAAGGGATTCCCCCCCCCCCAACCCTCATCTGTCCCTTAGGACTGGTTGAGCCTTCCCGTTCTGAGGGACGAAAAACCAGAGTTTCTGGGTGAAAAAACCCTCTACCTCTGTATGAGATCAACTAACTCAACCTTTAGTCAAAAGAGACCAGATAAAAGTTACTCACATTATGGATGGGAATCAAACCCCAGTCTTTCCAAACAAAGCGCTACATCTATACCCACTGAGCTACTGAAGATCTTTATTTCAATGGCATCACAGAAAAGATGAATGATAGGGAAAATGAAAGTGAATTGTATAAGCAACAGTAAGGTAGTTTTAATTGCTAAGTGACCAATAGCAGTAAGAGCAGCAGCAGTTGATGGCTCACAAACAGCAGAATACTCTAATTTTAAGCTCATTTAAAAAAGGTAGTAATGAGGTATTATGTTGTGACTACTGGATGCGTGTGTTTTTTAATACTTTGGCCAATAGTATCCTAATTCCAAAGCATTCTTTAGGATGAGCTCTAGCTTATCCCAATTTTAATCTATCATTATACAGGAACCTCTATGGAGCCAGAGGTCCACAACCATTATTTGCATAATATCCATCATAGCTCCCTTCAAACTGACAAGGCTTATTCAACACCCTCCAAGCAAAAAATTTAGTTCTCACACAATTGTTAACCACATTCTTGCATAACTTCACCTCTTTTCCAGCTAGAAATTAATTGTAATAACAAATCTTCAATCTATTCCTCATAGGAAACATTCCGCGCAGTCACTGTTTTAGTCACCTCTGGATTCTCTCTAGTATTTCCACATCTTTAGGAAACTAGGCAAACTATCTGTACTTGTCAGTGTGTTTCTTAACATCAAAGTAATTCTTTGAAGTGTTTTGCCAGTTTGTAGAGCATGGCATCTAAACTTCAAATGAGGTTTTTATTATTATTCAGGCCTCCATGGAGTCAAAAGACTCATCATGGGAGGTCCTTTCTAAGAAACACAAGTCTATCAAGACTCATCAAGGGAAGTCTCTCCTAGAAAACACAAAGTCTATCATACCACTCCTTAAACACAATGACCGTTCTCGCTCTCACCACTCCATCAGGCAATGCATTCCATGGTTCAATCACCCTCCATGCAAAGAAACCACACCTCACCCTCTTTCTCACAGTTTCCTTTCGTAACTTCCAGGGATGGCCCCTTGTCATCACTCCTTCATGCTGTTCAACCAAGCGAAAGAAATCCCCAGTGCCAACCCTGTAACCACCTCTTAACAGTTTAAAAGTCTCAATCATATCACGTCTCCTTCTTCTATCCACCAAACTCAGCAGTCCACATTCCCTCAGATGATCTTCATAACTATCATTGTACAGTCCTGAAACCATCTTTGTTATCCGCCTTTGTACCCTTTCCACAGTTAATTTATCCCCTTCAAATCCTGGGGACCAGATCTGAGACCAATAGTCTAAGTGTGGTCTGATCAGTCTTATACAACGGAATAATAACCATTTTATCACTGCAGGTCAGTGTCCTTCTCATTATTGCAACAATCCTGTGTGTTACCTTCACTACCTTTGCAATATGTCTCCTAAATTTCAGGCTTCTATCAATCATCAACCCCAGATCTCGTCTCCCCCTACTTTCTCCAGTTTAACTCCTCCCATAGAGTATGCAGCGTCCCATCGATGTGTCCCAAATCCCCAAGACCTTACACTGTGCTGTATTAAACTGACAACCCCCCCATTCATTTGCCCAGCTATCTAGCTTATTCAAATCCTCTTGCAGGGCTACCACATCTGCACTATTACTAATAACCCTTCCCAGCTTCGCATCATCTGCAAACAACTGAATATCCCCTTGCAATCCATGGACAATGTCATTGATATAAAGGTTAAACAATATAGGTCCCAGTACTGAGCCCTGTGGAACCCCCACTTGTAACCTTCTGCCTCTTTGCTATTGCTTTTTTTTTTTGTTGTAGTTTTTTTTTTTTTTTTAATCCCACACATGACAGGTACAAGAGCTTATAGCATATTGTTACATCCTGAATGAAGCACTTTATTAAAGAAACACTTCATTCAGGATTTAACAAGTCAGAAAAATCAGCTGAGAGAAAAAACTTGTACTCGAGCAGAAGAAATAAAGTACTAACTGTAAATGGAAATAGAATTACCTTCCTTTAATAGAATTGTAAGACCATGTAAAGAACTTTGTGTATAAATTAGTATTATATGAATGTATCATGTATACAATGAATGGGTAAATTAGATGTAAACAATAGTCCAAAGGTCACAGGCGGGCCTGAGGCATTGGCAATCTCGGAAAGCAATGCACGTTTGTTTCCCGGAAGACGCTGCTATGATCTCGTGATGTACCGAAGTTGCCGCGGACGAAGAAAGTAGCAGGCAGGAAAAGATTGCAGAAAGTAGTAAGAGGGAACTATCGCAGCTAGTAAGAGGGGGGGGAAGGAAGGGGAAAAAAAGGGGTTTGCACCCCTTTCTCAGGGCTTTTTTCGTCTGTTTTGCTGGATGATGATTTGACTTCTCTCATGGACTGGTGGTTCCTGATGGTGTTCCTTGGCAATAGTTCGATATTGGAGGGTGCGCCTTTCCCTTCGATGTCGAAATTTCCGCCAGTACGAAAGCGTGAGATGTCGGCATATCTGTCTTCGCTCCTTCGCTGAAAGTTCCGATGGAATAATATCGCGGACGTATACCAGAACTGGCAGTAGAAATAATTGAGAATTGAGAATAGACGAGGGAAAAATGCCAGATGCAGAGCACAGCTTAATCTGATGACCATAGTGACCCACCACGTGGATGCAGGCTTATGGAAGTATCGACAAGGTAATTCAAACAAAGAAGGACAGTTCAGACGGACCTGGAGATCCTGCCCCAAGAAATGGTAAAGTACAGATTTTGTTGTATAATTACCCAGTCGGAAAAAGGGAAAGATCACTGTTGTGTATTAATCAAGTATGGACAGTATTTAAGAACTTTAAGTGATTATTTAGCAGTGGCTAATGTCCATAAGACAAATTGTTTGGAATGATTATAGAAGATTGTGACTAGTTTAATATGCAAGACAAACATAGTAGGTAGAATATAGATTAGAAGTGTATAATGTGTATATTATGTGTGTTTAGTCTTTAACTTAAGAGAAGGATTTATTGTTCATGTATTAGAGTATTAATCAGTTTAAAAAGGTTTGATTTAGCATGTCATTGAACTAATTGAAAGTGAAATTGGTCTAAGTGTATATTATGTCTTTAGATTCCAATAAATATGTTTTTTCTTTTATACCTGAGATTTGCCTGTGATATGAACCAAAACTACCACTCATTAATCTGAACCATAGCGGGGGGGGGGGGGGGGGATTGAAAGAAAGATATAACATGTTGTTATAGAGGTTACGACTGCAAACCAGAATTTACTTAGCCATAGTAGAGCATTTGATTTATGAGTTTAAGAACTAAATTTATTCTCCTATGTGCACCAAAGTTCTGGAAAAGTCTCCCTGAATAAGATCTGAACCATAGCGGGGGGGGGGGGGGAATTGAAAGAAAGATATAACATGTTGTTATAGAGGTTACGACTGCAAACCAGAATTTACTTAGCCACAGTAGAGCATTTGATTTATGAGTTTAAGAACTAAATTTATTCTCCTATGTGCACCAAAGTTCTGGAAAAGTCTCCCTGAATAAGAGTCCCCTCTATTCTAAGATATTGGCTGGCACAGCATTAAAAAATAAATCTGTCAATATCTGAAGAGGAGACGGCCCCAGACAGAAATTAGAGGACTCGTTTCTTATAGCAAAGAATAACCTTTAACAGTCAGGGTAAGCACGTGAGTAAAATTAGGAATCGGCCAGAGATATAGAATTTGCTTTCCTTATAGAATGAACACGTAAGAAGTGATACAGATGTTAGAGTCAAGGAAATTTTGTAAGTCTTGTAGTTAAAGTAGAGAGGTTAAATACATAAGATAAATAAAATATATTAAGGAAGAGCAAATATAACAACATTAGTGCCATGTGGGAGGGTATCTGTAGAAGATACTCCAAGCTTCCATCCATGCTTTCTTGGCTGCTGTGTTGCAATCAGCATTCCATAACAGTTTAGAGGAAAGTGGAAATTAAATGTTTAAGGAAGTTTTGTTGTGCAGCTTGTGGTCAACAATTCATACTATTGTTGATAAGAGACCTGATCATCACAGAATCGAATTCTGCTAAAGAAGAAAAGGTGAGCCACTCAGATTGCTCAATTTTCCATCGTGATATCTGTGACGTAGTACACGGCTGTCTATGCAAAGAAAGTAGATATCATGAGGAATTAATCACTTCCAAATAAGTTGTCACCAGTTTCCCACTTAAACAGTGGAAAGAGGGAAGGTGAGCAGACAATTAAGTCAATGGAAAGTAATGTTTGGGTAAGCACATAGAAGAAGGTGCTGTTCTCATCTTCAACAGGGAGAGATTATTGTAGTCAAGCATATGTTTAACGACTGTTCTTCTGATGTTAGTTCAGGCACTACCCCATAGAGCATATGCTTGTTTAAATCCCCTATTAGTAAAAGGGATGGTAACTGTAACATAACATCAAAGTCATCCTGAGAGATATCTGTAGCATATTGTTATAAGAGATCTGATTGAGAGTCAGAATGGAAATGGCCTCTAAGTTTTTAAGTGGGACTTGCTGGAAGGGAATGTGGCTGTCCATAAAGATGGTAATTCCTCTGTGGGCATGTCCATCTCCTGTCCTGTCCTTACAAATGGTGGTTACATTTTGCAATGCCAGCTTGTCACTGAGCTTCAGGCATATTTCCTACAAACAAAAGCATATTAGTTTATACTTCTTCAAGAGAGTTGATTGATGGAATCCATGACTTTTTTATTTTTAATCTAAACTCATAGAGTTATCATGCTTGTCTATAGCAGGCTTTTATAAACATCCATGCCCAACATGGGATTCAAACCTACAACGTGTTGGTTGGAGAGTTGGTATGCTATCCACTTGGCCAACCAGGCTGGCATTCCATTCCATTGTAGAAATGTTTCCATTATCTATTTTTGGTGGTGTAATTTGGCTTCTGATGCTGTGAGATGTTGTTTTAATTCGCCTTGGATTTTTTTCTTTTTGGAGAATTATGGAAGGCCAGTATCTATCATTTCTTCTTCATCAGGAAAAATATCCAAGATTTCAAACTGGCCTCCCTCAAAGGTACCAAGTATATTAATTGTTTCATCTTATTGCAGGGAAGCCAGAGATATCAATGTTATCCACTAATTATCTATGAATTAATTATATTAATATATATGAATTAATTATTATGAATCAGGAAGTAATCTTAATTTTTTGTGGTGCATTTTTTGTTATTTTTTTTAATTAGTGGATTTTCATTTCAGGGAACCATTTTTGCCATATTCTCAGGAGTAAGGCAATATTGATTTTTCTCACTGATATGCTCTAAAGAGATATGTAATTGTGAGAAGGGGGAGGGGTCGACATGTGTTAAGGTTCTTACCGACATTTTCTTCACAGTTGCCTTCTCTTCATAGGAGGGTTTAACCACAAGATGCTGCTACTTTTGTGGTATACTGCCTCTGCTTCCTGGTATGGGATGCACTACTCAATTTTTATTTTTTGGATCTTTTCATCCTTCCACTTTTGAAATGCTTGGGAGTATGCTATGCTGGGTGATCTCCCTCAGAATTGGGGCATTTCTTTGTTCTTGTGATCTTTACTGTACACTGAATACAGATATTGGAACCATAGGCAGTCTGAGAATGACTATACTTCTGACATTTAAAGCAGCATAAAGGGTTTGGAATGTACATTGTAAAGCAGAATATCTCAACTGGGCTTCTGCTTTCACTAATGTTGGTAGTTTAAATGTGTTGAAAGTAAGAATGACCTTCTGATGGAAACCAAATGACCATCCCTACATATGAGGATTCTTCTTATGGATGTCGCTCCTTGATCTCTCAAGTCAGAGCAAATCTCTTCATTTGGAACATCAAGGCAGTCCGACTCTGATATTGCTCCTCAAGAATAGTTCCAAGTTTTTTTTTGTTTTTTTTTTGTATGTGTGTGTGTGTGTGTGGTGGTGGGGGAACAGTGATTGCTATTCCCCTGATAAAGGTTGCAGAAAGGAGTTGCTCAGACTGAATCTGTGTTGTTATTGTTTCTATAAGAATCCCTTGTTCACTGATTTTGGAGATCCTTCCAAACCCTTCTGGATGAAAAAGAGTGACATTTTTCCAAGTGAACATTCTTCAGTTGAGTGTAATATTAAAAAAAAAAAAAGGTTGGCATGTTTACTGCTGCCTTTGATGTTTTTTGCTTTTTGATTTAGCACCAGAGCTTCTCACCCAAGATGAAGCTACACATGGATACCTAGTCACCAGCAAGCAATGACTGTGCTCAAGAGTGGAATGCCATACCAGCCTTGGTCCTGTTCCCAGACCATATAAGGAAAGGAGACTTACTGCAACACCACTGACCCTTGCATGCAAGCTGACTGATCCACATTAAGCCACCCAGGACCACTGATGTACTGAAGTAGAGGCCAGAGTAGGGTAAGACTATCAAAATCCCCCATTTCCAAATGTCCACAGGTTGCATCACGTGGCAAACATGACAGCAAGGCACTGGATCGCAGTGAGGTGGTCTGGAAGATAGGATAATAAATAAGACTCAGAAGTAGAGCAAAGAATACAGGAAGAAATGCATAGAAAAGTATGAGAAAAAAAGGGCTAGTATCACTGCTGGGAGGTCACTCCAACATGAACAGGTTCCTTACATGGAGGGGTAGGTTACAGGTATTAGTAAGACTTGGTTGACTGAGGATGATATAGTCATAGGGATGCAGTATTTTCAGAGAGGACAGAATGAGAACAGAGGTTTTTCTCATGATTGCAGAAGAAAAGAAGCCAAAGAGAGTAGCAGTACATCAGGAAGACAAGAATTTAGACAGCAGTTCAATTTGAGGCTATCTGGTGTGAGTTAGTCCAACAGGATGAAATACACAGCTGGTTTCTGCTATAGGTCATGAAGTATAGTATAAGGGATTTTCAAATATGGGACATAGATTAGAAGGAGGAATGGTCATAGGGAGAGAAGGAAATGAAATTTATACAGCTGCTATGAGATAGTTACCCAAGACAGCATGTACCAGATGGACAAGGGTTACAGGGTGCTAGATCTAGTCATAGCATCAGAGAACTTTGCAATGACCAACATAGCCATGTTGCCTCTGCTTGCTACACATACAGAATTTTTTGCATGTCTAGCAATTATAAGTAATTATTACAGAATTATAAAGCAGATGATTATGACAATTCGAGGAATCAGCTTGCAGCTCTCATGGCATAAGAATTTGGAGGGGAGAGAATTTGGCAGTGCATGAGAGATGGTCAAGAAGGGTTTTAAGAAAGCAGTACTACACTGTATACTCAGTGTCAGGAGGATAAATCTGGTAGGAATTACACTGATGAACAGAATCATTAAGCAGGAATTGCAGAAAAAGGAAAAGTTGAGAAGGAATATAACCAAAGCAAACCAAACAGTTTAATAAGTGATCATTTTGCAAGGGCATAAAATCCAGGTGGCAATAATGCACTGCCATATATGACGTTGATGGATGGGAGCATAGAGGTTGATGAATTGAAGGTGCTTAGGGTATTACAGAACCTTAATGCAAACATGGCTGCATGTTAGTCCATATATTATGAGAATGTGCAAGGAAATTAGCATCATCAATGACCAAGTTGTTTAATTTAAACCTCAGTTCTGGAAAGGTGCCAATGGAGTGGAAAGAGGACAAAAAAGTCTACTCTATGCATTGGAAATGCATAGAGAAGGCTCCAACATAGAAGTAGCAAAAGGTCAATCATTATCTCAGTGGTCATGATTAAGCATTGGGCAAGTTAGTATGAGACAGAATTCAGGACTGAATGGACAGGAATATACTTTGTAAAGGACAATATGGTTTTGTGAAGGGTAGATCTTGCCCTAGTTATTTCCTTAATTATATATACAATCATCCCTCGACTTACGTCCGGGTTCCATTCCATCGGACAGGATGCAAGTCGATACATTAAACCAGGGATGCACAAACTTGTCAAGGCCAAGGGCTGCATAGTTCCATTGTTACTTATGGGAGGGCCACCAAAAAAAAAAACTTGAACGTTATCTACCATATATTGTTTATTTTATTTATACCTATCATAATTGTTACAAAAAAGGTAATAAAAAGTAAGTGAATTTAATTTGATGCATGACATTGCATTGATTTGACAATTGTTTTGATATTTGGTTCGAGTTTTGTAGTAGCCAACCTCAAAATTGATTCTAAATTTTTATCAGTTAAGCGGTTCCTATTTTTCGATTTGTTAATATTCATGACTGTAAAAGTTTGTTCACAAATATATGTTGAGCCAAAGAGGCTTGCACATTTTAATGCATTATCTAGCAACCATTTATAATTGTTTTTATCGCCACAACGATAGAAGTTTAATAAATTGCCTTCGTTAAATTTATTTTGCAGGCTCTCATCGTTTTGAATGTCGATGAGTTTAAGCTGTGCTGATTCGGATGCATTTTCGGGCAAAATGGCAAAAGGATTGCTAAATAAATCTAGCAACAGATTCACTTTTTTAAAATCAGAAAACCGATCCTTGAAGGCTGATATCAAGTTATCAATCTTTTCAACATACACAGTTTTGAAGTTGACATTGAACTTTTCAGAAACTTTCTTATAATTAGGAAAATGGATGTAATTCCCTGACTTCAGCTGGATTTGAAATAGATTTAACTGGCACTGAAAAGACAAAATGTGGCCGTAAAGTTGAGTAACCAATTGATCTTTGCCCTGAAGTCACGTATTTAACGTACTTAAATGATTAGTAATGTCAACCAGAAAGGCCAAGTCACGTAACCAATCCAGATTTTTTATGTCAGGGACGTTTTGTTTTTTTCAGTCAAGAAGATTTCAATTTCATCAATTCATAGGTTCCTAAATTCATATGAATTTAGGAACCCCTCCAATGTTTGTCCACGACTCAGCCACCTCACTTCTGTGTAAAAAATTAAGTCACCACATTCACTTTCAACTTCTTCAAGAAACTTTTTAAATTGTCGGTGATTAAGGCCACGAGATTTTATAAAATTAATCGTTGAAACCACAACTTTCATGACATGTTCAAATCCAAGTTTCTTAGGGCACAAGCTCTCCTGGCAGATTATACAGTGGAATTGTATCAACTCATCGTTGTGCCATCCCAAATGCTTTCAATAATGTTACCAATCCAGAATTAGCTCCTATCATGGAAGGAGCTCCGTCAGTCGTGATACCTGATAATTTTGTGAGATCTAAATCAATTTTGGAACACTGTTCCAAAAGCCCAGTGAACATGTCATTACCTTTCATTTGATCTGACAATTAACTCATTCCAATCAGCTCCTCACTTACCTCAAACTCTTGCGTTATTCAAGTGCAAATATTAACAACTGGGCTGTGGAAGTAATGTCATTTGATTCATCAATAGCTAATGAAAAATAGGCAAATTTCTTTGAATAAGATGTTAATTGGTCCTTTACATTTTCCGACATTGCAGTAATTCTTCTTTGCACAGTCATCCTGTTTAACTGAATTTTCTCGACATTTTTGGCTGATTCAGGACAAATTTTTTTAGCAGCTATCTCAAGGCAATCTTTAACGAAATCTCCATCTGTAAATGGTCGGCACCTTTTTGCTATAAGGCGAGATATTTCAAAACTTATTTCTGTTGTGATTTTCGAATCTTGAATAGGTTTTGTAAACATCACTTGCTGACCTGTCAATTCTCATTTCAAAAATGAAATCTTTTGTTTACGTAGTTCTTCGGGTAGATTTGAAAATGTAGAATGCAGACTTTCATAGTGTCTCCTTATATTGCATTCTTTTGGTATGGCTACAGCACTTTTGCAAATCAAGCACACGATATTATTAAACGACTGCACAAAAACATATTTTTCGGTCCAGCTATCCTGAACCTGTCGTTTTTCATCCTGTAGTTTGCGTTTCCTACTTGGCCCTGCTTTATCCATTGTAGAATTTATTTTTTACCGTTTCCTAGGGGTAATAATTAATAGTAGCAATTGCACCTATGAAAACAAAATACTCATATGACAAATAGACGAATTACAAAATTTGTTAACATTATTACTAACCAATTATCGCAAGTAGACAGGTAATCGTGACGTCACAGCTACTTTGCTTTGCGCATGTACCATTTTTAAAAATTACCTATCGTGTAACTTGTTAAAGTTGAAATAATACACGGTGAGGTGGGCCACCAGCAAATCAACAGAGGGCCGCATGCAGCCCGCGGGCTGTGCATCCCTACATTAAATCAACAGAGTTATAGGGGTTAGGGACTTAACAGTAATAAGTATACTGTAATTTTAATTTTTAAACCTTATTATAAAACTATACTGTGTGCTACTACCACTATAAAACAGGAGAACAATCATCCAAATCTTCCTCCACAATCACATCTTCATTTCCTTCCATGTGTGAACGATCAGGCTGTGGCTCTTCTGGTGTAGCCTTTTTTTTTTTTTTTATTTTTTAAATGAAAATGTCCAATGTGCTTTGCTTATTCCTCTTCTTCTTTTCATTATAAATTTGTTCATAGCAAGCAAACGCATCATGTACTTTCGTTTCTATTATTAAGTAGCGTTCAACATTGGGGTCCATGTCTTCGGCCATTTTAAGGACATTGCTAACTGCAGAAAACACTTCTGCAAGACCCTTCACTGCAAATTGTTTAACTACATCTTCCTATTTCTCTTTTCCCTCTTCCTTTTCTCGTTTTTCCTCTTCTGCAACAGTTGTCAGTTTGACCAATTTTTCATTGTCAACTCTTCAGGGGAACTTTCTATGAGTTGAATTATCGTCATCATTCACTTCGAGATTCAGATTGTTTGTTAGACCCACTATTACAAACTTCCAAAATCATGCACAAACCTTTCTAATGTCTTTTTCCATATGCCACTCATACATTGAGAGGTTACTTCGTCCCAAGCCACAGCAATATTTTTAATAGCATGATAAATATTGAATGTGTTTCCAGAATTGCATGAGAGTCTGGTCATTTCCTTCAGTAGCAGAAATGGCTTGTGAAAAAGTTCTCCGTAGATAATAAGCCTTAAACGCTGCAAGAACTCCCTGATCCATCAGCTGGATCAATGCAGTAGTGTTTGGAGGAAGAAACATGACTTGAACTTGGTGAAGATCACCGCTATAAGACGTATAGGACAGATGACCTGCATTATCTAGAATAAAATTTTAAATTCTACATTTTCTTTCACACAATAGCTTTTTATTTCACTCGCATAACAGATGATTAAGGCATCCACGACTTCTTATTGCTCCGAAAATGAGTTGGAAGTATGCTACCTAATGTTTTTGAAGATTCGTGGATTCTCACTGTGCCATATTAGAAATGGTTTCAGTTTATATCCAGCCACATTACCCGTAACAGAATCGTAATACGGGCATTAAGAGCTTTGAAACTAGGTATAGATTTTAGCTTTTTTTTTTTTTTTTTGTGGATGAATTGTCCACTCAGTCATTTTTTCTGAAACAAGAACCTCTCATCCATATTAAATATTTGCTGTGGAAAATAATTCTCCTCCGTAATAATTTTATCCAATTTTTCCACAAACTCCTTGGAAGCCTTCTCAGCACTTGCAGATTCCTATACATTTTCACATTATGCAGTGCAAAACGCTGCTCGAGTCTAATGAACCAACCGGAAGCATTGAATTCGTAGTCATAATTGGGTTCTGCTTTCTCCTTCAACATGTTGAAGAGACTTAGTGCCTTAGCAGTTATGGTCACAGTGCTAAGGGGGTATGCTCTTTTGGTTCAGGTCCTCTATCTATGATGCAAGTAGCTTTTCCATATTACTGATAGGACCTTGTCGTTGCTTCTTCACTATCATCGATTTAATGGAAGCAGATCCTTTCACAGCCTCTACGATTTTATCCTGATTTTTCAAAGTGGTCATCACTGTAGAATGAGACCATCTGAAGTCATTTGCGATCACATTGACAGGTTTACCAGCTTCATGTTGCTTTATAACTTGCAACTTTGTTTCAAGATCAATTGCTCGCCTCTTTTTTCTGCGATTCTTCACTTCACTTTTTTTGATTGTGCATGTAGGGGGCCATATTGCACAAAACATCATGAAATAACTAAAGATAAATACACAAATAACCCATTTCTCAAATACAAAATCAACACAGGAACTGTTGAAGCACGTGCCGAATGCCGAGAGGTTGACACTGAAAGCGCTGTTGCCGCTATGCATGCTTTACCTTACGCTCACTTGCATAAGGTAAAGTTCTTGTTTGAAAGTATAGCCGAAAATGTTATTTATTCCCTTATGGGATCACAGATGTATCTTCAAAAGGAAGTAACTCGAACAGATGTAAGTCGAGGGACGACTCTATATATAATAATAATAACTTGACACCTGAGATGGATAAAGAAAATGGCTACTCGGTGATACTTCTGGACTTTGCAAGGCATTTGACAGGATTGCATATGGTTGCATAAATTAGAGCAAATGGAAATGGATATGACGCTGGTGATTTGGATTAGAGAGTGGTTGATTGACAGATATCAAAGAGTGGTTTATGAAGGAGCTGAGTCCAGGAGAAGGCAGGCAACCAGTGGTGTACCGCAAGGCGATCACACTTTGAACTAATGACCAGAGACAAAGAAAATCAAATAAATAAATACTGCGAGGAACTTGAAAATTATAATAAAACTGGGGATACTAGAAACACTTTTCAAATGATAAATTATATTTGTCACCATAAAACAAAAAGAAGTGGAAATATTGTCACACATGACAAAAACGGTACACAGCTATCAGTAAATTCGAACTTGATGAAAGAATGGAGAAACTACTTTCAAGAATTACTGAATGTTGATAATCCTCAACATTCAAGTCAGCTAGCAAACCTGCATCTAACCACCACTCTACCAATAAATGTGAAGACTTCACTGAAAAGGAACTAAAAATAGCAACAGATCAAACCAAAGCAGTAAAGTCCCCAGGAATTGACAGAATTAGAGTAGAAGCTTTCAAAAATGCTGGGTATAATACATACTCCAATCTCCTTGCCATAATGAATCAAGCTTTAAATACTGGAATAATATCTCAACAATGGAAATAAGGCCTTATTGTCCCTATACCCAAAAAGGGCAGTCTTAATAGAATAGATAACTACAGAAGTATTACTTTGCTATCAACCACAGTTAAAAATCTACAACAGGATGATACTCAATAGAATAGAACCCTACTTAATACCACTTTTAAGGAAAAGCCAAGCTGGATTTCTAAAAAAACGATGTACAATAGAACAGATACATTGCATCAGAAGAATCACAGATGGTTCACAGGATAAAAACTTACCACTCATTTTAACCTTTATAGACTTCAAAAAAGCCTCCATTAATAGAGAAGCAATGTTTAAAATACTCAGCTTCTATGGTCTACCCTCAAAACTCATAAGCAATTACAGGTGCCTTATAAAGATTATAATGCTACAGTAATCTTTAAAACAGAAACATCTGAATCATTTCCAGTGACAACAGGAGTCCTGCAAGGTGATGTAGTAGCACCTTATTTGTTTTTAATATGCTTGGACTACATCTTACAGACCATCAACACAGAAGATCTTGGTTTTAACATTAAAACATCCACCCACACCATGCAAATAACTGATCTTAACTTTGCTGACAATGTTATACTTATTGATACAGAACCAACAAATGCACAAAAACATCTCAGTCTACTAGAGGCACAGGCTAAACTTATTGGTCTACAGATCAACATCCAAAAGTTAAAAGTATTCTCAATAGGTTGTGAAAACTTTATACTACATATCAACAATAAATCCTTAGAAAGAGTAAAGGACTTTCAATACCTTGGTTCGTACAGAAAATGATATCAGAAAATGTAAACAGCTGGCTCCAGTCTTCCATAACAAACTCTGCTCCATATGGAAATCATCATTAGTATCATTAAAGACAAAAATAAGACTATACCATGCAACCAATAGATCCATCTTCTTGCATGGTTCTCTAACCTGGACAATAAGCACCTATAAAACTACAGATCTAATTAACTCCTCTGGAACTACATGTCTCAGACTGATTCTTGGATACACCTGGATGGACTGCATCACTCACTCTGCTCTGCTAAATCTGGCTAAGCAAGAACCACTTGTCAGTATAGTCAAAAAAACTACAACTCAGACATCCTGAAGTCTTGCCCTTTTTGGAATGCGTCATCCTGTACAAACCAGAAGATGGCAAACATAGTAAAGGAAGACCATGCAAACAATTTTGGAAATACATATGTGAAACTATCAGTAGGCTGAACTGCAAAACTCCATCTGACATCTACCAGTTAGCTCAAGATAGAGAGAATTGGAAGGCCATAATTTGCAATATTTAATTTTTAATATAAATCTCTTTTCCCTTTTCACATTGTATCATATTGTGAATAAACTATGTATGTACCATTCAGTAATGTGTGAGCAGAGTTAATCCAAGACGGTATGGTCACTTAAACAGAAAGGAAGAGGAAAAGTGATTTTTGCTATGAACACAGGAAAAGGCCAAGAGGAGAATGAAGATTTGGATGGATTGATATAGTAAGAAATACTTTCTTTTAGGGTTAGTGATCAGCATTCATATTTATAAATTTAGGGACACAAAAACACACGTGTTGAACAGATTATTTTATTAATTACTAATAAAATAAAACTTGACGTTTCGACCCCTGTATCGAGGTCATCATCGGAAGGATACAAGTGTATAAGGAACCAAGCTACATGCTCTAGCTCTGTATACCAGTAAACTAAATCTACGTAGTTAATTAATCCTTTTCCCTAGCCTGACCTCTAATTTGGGAAATTTTAGACAGGATCACAGATGACTCGGCCAACCACTTATTACTGAAAAACAAAGAAAAATTAGTAATGAAATTTCAAGCCCTACAACAACAGAAAAGCACAAGACCATCAGGACGCCATAATGAAAGGAGCAGCCAATCACAAACCGACATCATAAGGAGCAGCCAATCGCCCACAAACAAAGTTAGGAGCAACCAACCACCATCGGACTACAGCTTGGTTATCAACCAATCAAACCACAATCTCACCCAAGGTGAACTCTCACTGCTAAAGAAAGGTTTGAACTACGCCATTGCTCCGAGGTCAGTGAACAAACTTGATATCGTTTATCATACTGAGAGAAGTTTAAGATCCCTCCCCACCAATTTGGCTGATAAAATACGAATGGAAACATCGTGTATACTAAATTCAAACCAAAAACTAAGCACCAACTTAAACAAAACCGAAAAGCTAGCCCTTAAATCCTTAAAAAATAACCAAGACATTATAATCACGAAAGCAGATAAAGGCAATGCCACTGTCCTTTTAGACCGTACAACATACATTGAAAAAATGAACCATTTGATATCGGACCACAACACCTACGAAATGGTAAACTACAACCCCACAAAACGTAACAAAAAGAAGACAACTGAATTAATCAAATCCGTCCACACATGGCCCGAAGAAACAACAAAAAAATTAATACCTCATTATGCCCATGCGCCCAGAATTTATGGCCTGCCAAAAATACACAAACCAGGCACACCACTACGTCCAATTGTTGAAGGAATTGACAGCCCAAATTATCACTTAGCCATAAAATTAGCGGCCACACTCAAGGAATTGGTAGGTCAGTCCCCTTCCTAAATAAAAAAAAACGCACAACATTTCATTAATAAAATTAAAAACATTACACTCGATGACCAAGATTTATTAGTCAGCTTTGACATAACTTCGCTTTTCACCAATGTCCCAATCAATGACACTAACTTGCTCCTACAGAACACATTTCCACACGGCATCACGGATCTCTTTGCCCACATACTCTGCTCCGGATATTTCGTGTGGCAAAACAATTTTTACCTTCAAAAAGAAGGGACAGCCATGGGCTCACCGGTTCCCCCCCCCCACCCAATAGCTAACTTTTATATGGAAGACTTTGAGCAACGTGCTCTAGAGACAGCATGTCTAAAGCCCAAAATTTGGCTCAGATGCATCGACGATATTTTTGCCATTTGGCCCCACGGCCGAGAAGCTCTAAATACATTCCTTAGCCACCTAAACAAACAACACAAACATATCCAATTCACCATTGAAATGGAAAAAAACAACTCTCTTCCTTTCCTAGACACACTTGTGACACGTCTTCCCTCTGGCTGTCTCTCCTTCTCAGTTTACCGCAAACCTTCACACACAGGCCGATACATACATATACAAAAATTCTTACCACCACCCAACACAAAAACTAGGTGTCATAAGCACCCTTCAACATAGAGCTCTAACAATTTGTTCTAATGAACAAGCTCTAAACCAGGAATACAAGATCATCAACCAAATATTTATAAAAAAATGGATACCGTAAAAAAACTATTCCCAAGATCCTCCATAAAGATACCAGTAAAAACAAAAAAGATTTCAGGAATGCTATTGCCATTCCTTAACTTAGAGGCATTTCTGAAAAAAAATAGACAGAACACTACACAAATACAACATCAAAACCACCTTTAAATCCCTGACAAAATTAAGACACCTACTCAGTTCTTCTAAAGATCCTCTTCCACATGTAGCAGGGTATGCGAAATACAATGCACATGTAACATACCATACATAGGGGAAACAGGGTGAACTATCCCAATCAGACAAGATGAACACAAACGACACATAAATACCTCCAATTTTGGAAAAACCAGCCTTTCTGACCACGCACTCCAAACATACCACAGAATTGATTGGAAAAATACCAAGTCCTTACACCGCACCAAAACCTGGTTTGAGAGAAAATTTAACGAGTCATGTGAAATGCTCAAACACAACCGAAATCTCAACAAAAATGATGGTCTAACCATTTCAAGAATGTGGCGGACCCATCTACAACCTGTATAACAACCTAAACTAGCCATAGGAAAATCCCACTACAAGAAGACAACCTGGTGAAGTGTTTGTAACATTCAACAGTAACTGAAAGAAATCATATTATAACAATCAGAACTGTACAAATCCAGAAGAATATTAATACATGAGGACTTTAGCAGTTTATTGTAGTTGTATTTATTTATTTATTTTAATTAATTTATATATATATATTTTTTTAATTTTTTTTTATTATTATTATTATTTTTTTTTATCAATAGAGGTCAGCTAGGGAAAAGGATTAATTAACTACATAGATTTATTTACCGGTATACAGAGCCAGAGCATGTAGCTTGGTTCCTAATAAAACCTTGGTTCCTTGGTTCATAATGATGTCATTTTCTTTAAGTTCCTGAGAAGACTGACTACTTCCATTATTTATTTCAGTAAAGTGGCTAGTAATTAATTTAAACTGATGTGCTCTGTTTCACTACAGCAGTAAGTATTAAGACTTGAACCAAATTTGAAGGTTACTTAAGAAAATGAATGTTATTTTCCAAACCAAACGGATCCAAAGTCATTTATACTGGTTTTTGTTTAACATGAATTTACTGTAGGAAAAATTAATCCATTCTCTGCAGCATGCTTTTCTTTTAGTTAGTTCTGAATTTACTTTTAATCCATCTACAATATTTTATACTGGATATATTTCAACTCTAGCATATTTGTATTATTCTATTTCTTTGTGCTTGTTTTACACTGTCATTTTTTCATATTCTGTATGAAAATTCTTTATGTTTAATATTTCGGTATCTGGTTCATGTTTTAGGGTATCTGAAATGTGAATACGAGTTATTCAATTGTTTTTCTAGACAGACTTTTTTTTAAGAATCAATCATGGAAGAAATTTCTTTGCTTCACAATATACATATCAAAGATCTAACTGGGGGAGTCTTTTGATACATTCTTCTGTTATAGATATTAAAATTAGCAACTAAAATACTTTTTAAAAGGAAAGGAATTAAAGTCTGTGTGGCTTCATCAAACTACAATTTAGACTTTCTGCCTTGTATATAAGGAATTAATATTTGGACAAAAAGAGCTGGTTTCTCTATTTTCATACACAAATTTCATATACTGTATTTTCTTATAGTTTTCTCTGATATAAAAGTATCATCTGATGCCAGCTAGCTGTCCATCATTCATGTTTCCTCTATGTCATTGAGGCAATTAAGAAGCTGACATGTGAATACACATCAGCTGTGTGATCAAAGCCAAGAATTGTGAGGCTGACATGTGAATGCCATCTGTCCATCATCTGTGTCTTTGAATCGAATGTGTTCGATTCTCAATGTTATGATTTACTGCAAATTCCTATGTTCCCTATTTTCAGTGTACAGTCCCCACCCCCCAAGTTTTTCATCATCAATTCCTGATATGTATCTTGAACATGATAGAGATGTGATGCTAGTACTACACCAAATTACGAAGATGGTCTGAAAAGTTCTCTTTTCAGATCACTTTATATTTTGCATCACTGGTAATTAGCTTACGGAATTAACAACTTCTTAAACTTGCTTAGGTGTATTATTTTAGTTTTCTTCCAACGAATTCGATGGTGGGTATCTAAGGCATGGTCTGCCAGCCCAGAGTGGCTGTACTGGTGAAACCAGATGTAGTCTTTGTGTTCTGAAATCCTGATATTTGCTGTCCTGCCTGTTTGGCCAAAGTAGGACAATTTGCGGCTGCAAGAGACCAAACAGGCAAGACAGCAAATATCAGGATTTCAGAACACAAAGACTACATCTGGTTTCACCAGTACAGCCACTCTGGGCTGGCAGACCATGCCTTAGATACCCACCATAGAATTCGTTGGAAGAAAACTAAAATAATACACCTAAGCAAGTTTAAGTACGAAAGATTATTCAAGGAATCATCAGCAGCTCTAAAAAATGAAACCTCAACAAATTTGGGTGCATGAAACTAATCCAAATTTGGGAGACTTACATTATGAGAACTTCAGCCCAATGGCCAAGACAACCAAATTAGCCCGCAGGGGGCACCATAAGGACTTTAGGAACAATATTAGTTTCTTGCCTTCTTCCTCATTTGCTTTTGTTAGTGCCTGCGTGCACATACCATATTTTTACGTTCCTGAAGATGGCAACGTGACGCTGAAAAATTGAAGTTATTCATTAAAGTTGCCTTTAATTAATATCCTTTATATGCGTTAATTCCGTAAGCTAATTACCAGTTATGTATGACCAATGTATAAGCCTTGCTACTAGAATATACAGGGTGTTCGGGATAAATTTGACAGTTTCGTAAGGAAAAAGAAAATCTTCTTTGTATCTATTAAATTTAATGAATTGACAAAAAACATTACAGGCAGAGTTAATTACAATACTATCAACAAGATTTACTCAAAATAACCACCATTAGCATCGATCACAGCTTCAATCCTGCTTCGGAACCTCGAACAAGCTGATGCTACAGTCTCCCTGGGAAGGGCCGCAAAAACTGTTTTAATTTTATCCATTAACTGGGCTTTTGTATTACTGGAAGTGCGATTGGTGTCTTTTTCAACTGCGCCCCATACAAAATAATCCATGGGGTTAAGGTCTGGGGAGTTTGGAGGCCAAACATTTGGACTGGTGAAGTCGTAGAAATTTTCAGACAACCATTTTTGACTTTTCCCAGAGGTGTGGCAAGGGGCCGAATCCTGCTGCCATACATACGACCTACCATTGGCTACCCTTGTTATCCAGGGCTTGACTACAGTGTTTAGCAACTCCACGTAGCCATCTGAAGTCAACCTGAGGCCCTCTTGGAAAAAATGCGGAGGCATCACATTGCCTTCAGAGGATACACATCCGAAAACCATCACAGTTTGGGGAAATTTAGTCTGCATTACACGAGGAATGTCCTTTGTACTGTATGCAAGCCATCTGTTATTCTGCGTGTTGTGTTTTTGATCCTGGCAAAAGTTTTTCTCATCGGAAAAGAACCAGATTGTTTGTGGTTCCGCAGGATGTTTCACTTTGCTTAGAAGTTTCTTCGCGTTTATCAAACGTTTTTCACGGGCCTTTTCTGTAAGCAGCTGACCTTTGCGGCGCTTGTATGAGTAGTAGCGGAGGTCTTCATTGAGTGCAAGCTTCATAGTAGAGGCTGCAACATTCATTTCACGTGACAAAGCCCGAATTCCAATGCCAGGGATCTTCAACACCTGTTCCTGCAGATTTGCGAGGAATTCTGCTGTACGAACGCAATCAGATCGTCTGCTAGGGATCTTTCTTCTTGCTACATCCTCGTAGTCACCATTGCAAGTCTCTAGTTCATGCCTGATTGTTTTTACTGTATTCAGGGAGCATTGGGCAGCAGTCGAAATATCCTTATTTTGATGGCCGGCACGAATCATCATGATACAAGTTATTCTCTTCCATGATTCAGGTGGGTTCCAGCTATCCATCCTTTCTGACATCTTGTATATGAATGAAGAAGGGTCCAACCTTTTAAATGAAGAGAAGTGTGTGTTAATACATGTAACTTACGGAAAAATATAATTAATTATAAATATGTCAAATTTATCCCGAACACCCTGTATTTTGCGTCATATACTCTTGTATTCTGAACCAGTCTGAAGATAATGCTATTAACAATTATATAATAAGTAGGACATTATTTCTTGTGTCCTTTTCATATGCTGGGAACATGGTGTTAATGATGACTAGTCCATCCTGAACAGAGACAGGTGCTTTCCATTATTATTAGCTTTGCTGTTTTCTCCAAATATTCCTTAAACATTTCTATATAAATTGCCCTTGCAAGTTGTTATTATTATTATTACATAAACACATGAGGCCACTCTATCACTACTTAGCACTATACAATTCATCATCCACACTATATGATGATGATGACTTAAAAAACAAAAACCATGTCTCAGACTTTACCAATTGGCTATTTCAATAGGTATTTATGAGTTCTTTCTTTTCTTTGAGCAGCAGAGTGCACTTTAAAAATGATGCTACCATAGCAATCAACTTCTGTTTGCTGTTGCATACTGGTTTATCTTGAATTACCACTTCCCTCTCCCAATTTTTACCTCATATCTCTTGTTGCTATAGCTACAAAAATTTTGATGCATTTATTTATGTTCTTAAGTTGATTCCTACTATGAATTTGCTTTAAAAATACAAAAGTCAAAATGAAGATAAGTAATGTCCTTCAGTTATTACTTATGTTATTTATTTATTTTTAACATGAATCCTACACAGAGTAACATCAATACTAGGATTGGACTAAGAGATAGATAACCTGGGAATCCTGCTCTGTAGAAACATAGAACTTTTCAAGCCACTTCATGCTTCCAGTAAGCAGAGTGGTGGTCTCATTAGACAATGAAATTCATCTGCAACCTAAAGAGATTCACAAACATCCATGCCCAGAGTGGGATTTGAACCCACAGCCTGTTGGTTGGAGTGTGGATACACTATCCACTCAGCTAACCATGATGAAGAATACCCATTACAATTGTCAGTGAGTCCCAAGGGGTTCACTAAAGCTCGGTGTGGGTTAAAGTCAAGAAGTTACTCCACTGAAGTCAATATTTTTGCAATCATCATCATCAATTATCTAATATATAGTCCGTGCAGTTAGCCCAGTGGCTTTGCACTTCACAACCATATGCCTGGAGGAGTGTCCTGGACTCGATTCCCGTCACCAATGTGAGGAGCTTAAGGATCTTCCTCAGCCATAGCCAAGTTAGCCGGTCTTGGGCATGGAGAGGTTTTCCCCCCCAGTTTATCTGGGGTTTTTCATCCCGCAAGCAGGCAAACCGGCCTTGTGAACACACGGATCTACAGCCATAAATACTTAGCCCCCCCATGAGGGGGCTCAACTCGCCCCAATAGGGACGGGGGAGGAAACTTCATATGAATAAATAAAAAAATCTAATAACTACATTAAAAAAGATCTACATTTAAGGAAGTGTGAAGGATACTATGACAACACTACATGATATGTTGATATCATTACTAATTTCCCAACAATAATATCTGATCAATACTCTCTTGAGAATCAGGAGAAGGGATTCTTATTTCTCTAAATTCACAAAAGTAAACCGTTTCTTGTTTCCTTACTATAGAAAATCCATAGAGACAAGAGAAATAGCCTGTTCATCAATCTTATGGTTTTATATTATCATTAGATGGAATGTTTGCAAAAAATGAGTATTTCTTGTATACATATAAAACAGTTCTACTAGTGGACTGAGAGAGAGAGGTACAAGTCATTAATAGGTCTCTCTTACCTAATTTACTACAGGAAAAATCAAGAGTGTACAGAATGTGATGTTTATATCATATTCTGTATTTGACAGAAACTGAACAGTTCCTATTATTCAAATAATATGAACATTTCAATGATGGCATGCAATAAGAAAGGCAAAATCTGGACTAGCATACTATATCTCTGCCCATTCTCAAATGGCAGATTAGGACAAATCTGCATTCCACTTTGAAATTGGGATGGGGGACAAGAATAAAGAAGCTGTAGAGGTAGTCATCATTTGCAAAAAAAAAAAAAAAAAAAACAACTAAAAAATGGAAATGATTTTGCTATGATAGTGTCTAATGAGTTATAATATACCAAGGAAAACCGCAACTATTATGAAACATGTTATGTAAGTCATTTTAATAAACAAATTATAATGATTCAACTCAAAGCTGAAGCATACATGAAACCTTTGAAATGCTTTTTTAAGCATAAGTCATAGTATTTGCATATTACAGTTTGCATTACTGATTAAGAATACAAGATAATGAAGTAATATTAAGTGACGTTAAATGATCAAAAATTAGTATTAGTACAATGAGAAGGCTACTTATTTTCAATAAGAAGGAAATACTTTCTATAGCTGATATGCTATTGAGAAATCTATATTTTAACTCATTAATTCATGCTTCTAAATACTGTAAGTAAGTAAGGGAGATTCGATTACTTGACTCTTTTTCAAACTAAATTGAATTTTGTGAAAATAGTAGCACAATAAGATGTTTCAGTAATGAAAGTTCCTCTCAATCTCCTCTCCTATAATATTAGAATGCTGAAAGGTAGATGCTTCCCTTGATGGTAGCCTGTTTGCTTATCCAAAAAGGTATGAAGTATGAAATGGCTTTGTGGTTCAACAAGTCATTTACTTTTTGTATCTTGTATGCAACAAGTAGCTTTTCTACTGAGGATGCAACTTTCTTACATATCCATCTTTTGGTGTATTATAAAAAACTTGTTGACATTAAAAACTTTATACTGCGCATGATTACAGATCAAATATTATGAAGGGATATTCCAGCAATGCAATTAAATGCTTCACATTATAACATATCTAACTGGTTTTTCTCATTTTTGTGAATGGATGTAGTAAAAGGAAATTCAAAGAAATTCAAGAAATACCTGATCTTTCCAAAATGAAAGCCAAACCCTTTTTAAACAATGGTTCTCTGGAAGTATTCTGCCAGTACAAAATACATCTACCTGAAAGAAAAGCAAAATGACCTATTTATTAATTTAAAAATAAGTATAGCAGAAATATGAAATTAATATTACAGACTGTAATATTATAATTTAGGATTAGTAAATTCTGCTTCACAGCATGCAAACAGATGAAATGGAGCACAAATTATTATGCTAGAAGATTTTTAGCACTTCTTTATCACATAAATAAAATATTTATAACTAAAGTAGAACTTTCTTTTATTAAAATTATTTTATGGTCTGTCCTTGTTACTAGTACATGTTCAGAAATACATCATGTAGTGACATATTTCTGAAGGAATATTACATACCAATATGGCTACTAATATGCATGTACTGGAATCAAGTATTTATGTGATGAGCACATATTGAAAATATTCAGCATAATACATCAAGTGATTATCACTTGATAAAGTGACGAAAGTTTTTGACAAAGATTATCGACCAAAAGGCAATTTTAGCTCAACAATTAAGATAAGCGGATAAGTAAATTCTGAATAAAATATAATGCCTGTAAATAAAAAAATGCTGCATTTTCTATACAAGCCTGCATCCATCTCTTAATATTAGCAACAGACATAAAATGCATATGTAATTGTAAAATCTCTTATAGTGAAATAAAAACAAATTTTTTTTTTACCTAAATCAATTTTACATAGGGAAAATAACTGAATGTAAAACTACAAGTATATGTAACTAAAAGGATTAGACAGGATTATGCTAGAAGGTGAAGGTGAACAATAATCTCCAAAGTCACTGAAATATAGGAACTTTGCTGCCAAGACCTCAAGTAAGCATACGCAGGAAACTCCGGGAAGTTTGGATGGTGGGACAAGGGATGTCGAATGATATGAAAGGCCATTATTGCAGGCGAAAGGACATTTTTCCAAATTTTTCTGGAGTCTTGGGAGGAGAAGAGTAGGGAGTCCCTCGAGGAGTCATCCGGAGAATCCTGGGAAGTTCATTGGTAGGTGACCCCAGTGCAAGGGGGGAGGGAGAGTTAGGAAAGGCTGTATTCAAAGGAACCATCTGAGATATTCTTCAGCAAAACTACCGACCCATGTGCATGCTGATATGCTGCAACCAGAGCAGTTCCTATCATCGCTGAAGAACTATATTACTTTTCCAAGGGAGAGAACTTGTAAGTGACGAATAGTACCTGATCACAATCGTTTCGCAAGAATGAAGAAGAAACTAGCAGAACTCGCCGATATACCCCTCGAAAACATCAGGACTTGACAAGGTACTGAGAGCTAGTAAGTAGATTGCTCTGTGTTAATGTCCAAGATTGTTGTAGATAATCGATGCTAGTCCTGTTTAACCAATTGTAGTATATAGCAAGGAAGTTAGAGAGCAGAGCGTTAGCCTGGATATGCATAAATGACTGGTATAAGTTTGCATATTGCTTGTGTTAACTAACACATAGAAAGTGTTACATATAACTTGTCTTAGTTTTTATGAAATTGAATGCAAGGCTGTGTGAGCTATGAACTTTTCACATGATAAATAAGTTGAATGTGAGATTTCTTTGTTTAAAGTCTCAAGTGATAAGCTCAACATCATCATCAAATTCCTGATATATATCGTCAAGGGGTGTACAGGATATGATAGTACTACATGAAAAATTTACATCATTACTAACTTCCTATCTACAATTTTCCTCCAAATCAGTCTGTTACCTGTCAAGATGCCAATATTATCAGGTCTTATATTTCCGTCTTTTAAGGCACTTTTTACTGTATCAATCTACCTATATCTTGGTCTTCCTCTGGGTCTTTTTCCTGCCAACCTGGCAGAGAACACTTGTTTTGCTAATCTTTCCTTTTCCATTCTGCTTAAGAATGGAAAAGGAAACATACCACCTGAGATTAGCTCTGCTAACGCATTCCTGGATGCTGACAATATCAAGTTATTTCCTAATATCCTCATTTTTAATATGATATTGCCATTGATGCCATCTGTTCATGCCCCTAATCTTTCTCAGGACTCTCATATCTGCGGTCTCTAGTCTTTGGTCAAGTGTTTTACTTCTAACCCAGCTCTCAGATTCATAAGTTAAAATTGGTTTGAACAACACTGTCTTGTATACAGCTAATTTAGTGTTTTGGCAAATTTCTCTCTTATTCCATATAAATTTATTCAGTTGACTTCCTACCATACAGCTTTGCTGATTCTGTTGTCTATTTTCATATTTAATTTACCATCTTCACTTAAAATCGTGCCTAAGTAGCTGAAATGTTTTACTTGTTCTATAAGTTCTCCATTCACAATGCAGTTGATATTTTCAATGTTTCTGCCTATTTTCATTGTGTTTGTCTTTTTAATGCCGACTTTCATACCATATCTATTACAACATTTATTCAATTTAGTCATGGAATCTTGCAGACTTGTTGCAGATTTATTTAGAAGTATAACATCATCCACATAAAGCAAAAAGCTGAGATTAACACCTCCAATTTTGATATCAAGTTTAATACCACTTTCCTTCATAATGTGATCCATATAGATAATGAATAAGAGAGGGGGATAATGTACATCCTTGTCTGACACCAGATTTAACATCTGATTAGCTTTACAAGTGATTAGCTTTACTTGATAAATTGAGATTCACGTATGTGATATGTCCATTGCTGTTTGTAAAAATGTTTGTCTTAATTAAAATAAACATGTTTTGTTTTGTAAATAGCTTGCCAGATCTTTGTTATCCAATGCAACTGTTCTCATAAAAAAACTAATTGGACCTGTGTGAACAAAGTAAAGTAACTGCCATGACTGTACAATTCAGAGTTGTTTGAGATTAATGAACAAAGGGTTCTTATATGTGCTTAACAGAAAAATTCTCATGTTTGTAAAGGATAAAAAAAATGTACATGTCCTTGATGGTGCAGTCGTTACCTAATATAAATTTTTCAAGGACTAATTCAACATGAACATTAGCATTCTAAATAGGATATACCTTACGATGTTGAGGGGGTGGGAGTAATAGGTTAAGTGGATTAGAGACAGACTAAGGTCAAGTTATAGTATCAGATGTGAGTTTTAAGATTAGACTGTTTTAGGCAAAGATAGAGGTTACCGTCTCCGAAGGAATTTAACTTAAACTCAAGCAGACACAGATATCAATATAAGGGTGTGTGTGTGGGGGGGGGGGATTCATAAAAGATAAGAGTAACTAGAAAACAAAGACAATTACAAATCTTTGTTTTTTAAATCCTTTTTTAAATTACAAGTGACACGGTTCGACATAATAACAAAATCATCATCGTCATGCATATTAAGGATTTAAGCCTAGTGTCACCTGTACTAGCCTTAGAAATCATCGTTGAATCTTTTAAGAGGACGTCCTGGTTTTTTTTTTCCTAATGGCTTGTACTTTAAGGCTTGTTTTGGTAATCTTTCTGTTTTCATTATTTGAATGTGTTCCATCCATTTATGTTTAATTTTTTAATTTTTTCTATTACTGATTCTTGGTTTAATTCTTTCATAATTTCTTCTTTATTTTTATGATCAAATAGATTATACTTTGCAGTTTTTCTCATAAACTTCATTTCTGCTGTTATTAATCTTTGTCTTTTTGTTTTATTGTCCAGATTTCACTTCCATACAATAAGACTGGTAGGGCTAATGTATTGCATACATACTTTTAGTCTGGTTTTTTTTAAAAATAGAATTAATTACACCTGTTATTTTTAAATATTTTGCAATTTTTAGGTTTATATCTTTTTCATTTTCACATGTGATCATACATCCTAGGTAGTTAAATGAATTCACCTGTTCTAAGATCTTGTTATCTATTACTATTTTAGTTCTTACTGGATCTTGCCCTTTAAAGGCCATAGTTTTTGATTTTTCTGTTGATATTATCATACCATAATCTTTAGCTATCTCATTTAGATCTAAAATAGCTTTCTGTAAGTTATCTCCAGAATTTGTAATTATTATTTGGTTGTCGGCAAAAAGGAGAGTGTTTAAGTTCACAGTAGGAGAAAGTTTAATGCTTTGATGGAAATTTTTATTCCATTTTTATTATTATTTCATTTAAGTAAATATTAAAAAGAGTTGCTGAGAGGGGACATCCTTGTTGGACCCCTTGGTTTGTCTCTCTTGCATATGATAGCTCATGATTTAATCTTATTTGTATTTGATTATTTTCATATATACTTATGATAGCTTTTAGGATATTATTTGGTATTTGTCTTTCTTTTAATATGTTAAATAAAATGATTATTTTAACTTGATGAAATGCTTTTTCAAAGTCAATAAATGCAATACGTGTTTCTAAATTGTATTCTCTTCTTTTCTCTATTACTAATTTTAGGCAAAAGGCTGGGTGTGTATATGATCGTACTTTTCTAAAATAACGTTTTTGGAATATATCATTAGTTTGCTATTTAAAATTCTGTTATATATTTTGTAACAGGAATTTAGTATACTTATACCTCTATAGTTTTTAGGATCATCTCTACTAATAACAAAATAAAAATAAATAATCATTACAATGGCGCTGGTGCCTCCAAATAAATATTACATAATAAAAACATGAGCATCATATTGAAATATGATGCTCTTCCTTCTCATTATACAGATTATGGATTTATAACAAAAATCATAATAAAACACAAGTACAACAAAGACAAAAAAAATTCCATAAAACTCTTCCACATTCACTTTCACTATTAGGGGGACTTAACACAAGCAATGTATTATGCCACTTATAGACATTTAGAGTAGATTTGTTGTTTCTCACAGAATCTCAAATCAAGTTTCCACAACTACTATCAAATTCATCTATCTGAACTTAAAAATCAGGTAACACCTTTTATTCCACTATAGGGAGTAGGCAAAGCCATTTCAGCCCTATCTAACTTTTTTAAGACTGAGGGGAAATTTTAATCTATACCAGTAATCATCAGAGATAGCTGGTGCGACTTATATAAATTATGTTTTTTATTCTATATCACCCTGCTTTGTCCTTGTTTTCTTTATTTATTATACAGGAATGGATGAACTGCTTTAACTATCTGTAGCTGCCATCTATCTATTTCTACTATATCTTATTCCCCGTGCTCTATAGTATAACAAATTTATTTGTTTCATGACTGTGCCAGTTAGCCTATATATTGAGTGTGAGATCATAAGATCTTAAATCAAAGACAAAGCAGATATCATTTATTTTCCCCATTCATATATATATATATATATATATATATATATATGAGTGGTTCAAATATTTTAGGATAGTGCATTGACAGAATCAATGCAATGTGTTGTTCACAAACCATTTAATTAAGTCAAAAGGAAATAATTATGGAATTATTCACATTCACATATATGTACAAAATCATTACAATTCTCTTGCTAGTCTAAATTCTTTCTAATCTAACCTTAATTCTAAGTTAAATCACAATCTAGCATGACATTAACTGAATATGACTGCGGTGAGATGAGGCGGAGAACAAGGATTATGAATGATATGCTGGATATCATTCAATATCACTCACATTTAAATGTGTGAGGAGACAGGAGTACAGTTTGTTAATGTGTAGAATGAGTTTGAAGGAAGAAATGAACTGTATGGGAGCGATGGACTGCATTTGAGTGGTTATGGTGTGAATCACATGGAGAGACTGCTGCTGCTGGAAGGTAGAGAAGTGAGTAGAGTGAGAGAAAGAATGAATCAGATCAAGTGGGAAGTGATGCGGAAGAACAGGAGAGTAAGATAGGAGAGATTGAAGAGGTGGTTATGAATGAGGAAGTGAGTGGTATGAGTATAGAAAATGAGAGAATGGGTATGCAAGAGGAGCAGAGAAATGGGGAGGCTCAGGGTGGACAGGGGTACACAGTGTGAGAAACGTGGATGCTCCAAGAGGAGGTGAGAGCATGTGTAGACAAGAAAGAAATGGGATGACCTGGGATCAAGAGGAAACAGTTGGAATTGAAAAGGGTTTTAAAATAAGCAGAAAGGGAAATGGCCCCAGTCGAGCATGGAGAGATCACCTCGAGTGAGTGGTATCAGTGGAACTAGCTGTAGATCCAGAAATGAGCTGTTGTGTTTGTATACAAATGCTAGAAATATAAGAAACAAGGCAGATGAAATGGTTGCATTAATTGTGTGTCAGAAAAAGATTGTCAGAATAAGTGAGACATGGTTAGAAGAGGACGACATCCTGACAGGAATAGAGATGGAAGGGTATGATGTGTTTCGTGAGGATAGAAGGGTAAAAAGGGAGGGGGAGTGCTCTTGATGATAGAGAAAGAGTTATGTCCATACAAAATAGAGATACAAGAGGGAAATAGTGCTAGTGGTTTTGAGGCAGTATGGTGTGAGATAGAGGTGAATGGAATCAAATACTTGGTTGGATGTTGTTATAGACCAGGTAATGTGGATGGTGGTGATAATGAAATGTATAATCAAATTAGCCAAGCAAATAAGAAAAGGGTGATCATCATGGGCGATTTTAATTATGGCAATATAGACTGGAATGATGAGATAGCAACTGGAAGTAAAGAAAATGAGTTTCTTGAGTTTTTGAGGGATAACTACCTCAGACAGTATGTAACAGAGGGCACGTGAGGATTGAGAGTCTTGGATTTGGTCATCTCATCAGAGCATGTAATTATAAATGAGGTGTCAAATCATCCACCAATTGGTGAGAGTGACCATGTGGTGATTACCCGGGTGGTTGCCAGCAGTGTGAGAAAAGGGTATATGTGGAACTACAAGGGGGGGGGGGATTATAAAGAGCTCAGGAGACAGCTTGTGGGTGTAGCATGGAATGAGGAGTTAGTCAGAAAAGAGATCAATGCAGCTTGGGAGATTTTCAAAAACTATCTAGTAGATGGAATGTCTAAAGAGATTAAGCATGCAATACAGAGAAAAAGGGCATTGTGGAGGCAGCATAAGAGAAGTGGAAGTAACCAATTCTGTGAGGTCTACAAAGACCAGGCAAGGAGGGTGACTTGATTGGTGAGAGTAGCTAAAGAGAGGTATGAACAGCAGTTAGCTAATGAAGCCAAAAAGAATCCTAAGGAGTTCTTTCAATATGTAGCCAGAAAAAGAAAGAATGATTATGGAAGGATGACATTGATAGGAGAAAATGGTATAAAGACAGCTGTTACAGAATGTGTGGTGGAGATACTTAATGAGCAATTCATAAAGGTCTTTCAATCTTGTGAATGTGACTTCATGGAGAGATTGAGAGCAGTATGATGGGGAAGAGAGACTGATTGTAAGTGCTCTAGCCAAGAGGGGTATGGGGAGTTGAGTAAACTATATGTTAATAAGGCTGTGGGACTTGATAATACATCACCATGTATTCTGAAGGAATGTGCCAGGGAGTTGACACCTGTCCTGACATATTTTTTTAATAAGAGTCTTGCACTTGGTCAAGTCCCTAAGGAGGGCAAGATTGTGCCACTTCATAAAGGAGGTGATCGAACTCAAGCATCAAACTATAGGCCTATCTGTGTGTCAGGTGTTGTGGTTAAGTTGTTGGAAAAGCATGTGAGAACTAGGATCCAGAGTTGGGTTGATAACAATGGTATTATCTTTGATGGACAGCATGGATTTGCTAAAGGAAGGTCATGTTTTAGTAATCTACTTACTTATTACAATAAAGTGACTGCTTCCTTGGACAGAGGAGAAGGATACACAGTAATATACTTCGATTTCGCAAAGGCTTTTGATAGAGTACCTCATGATAAATTGATCGTCAAACTAGAGCAGATGGGGTTGGATATTAGATTAGTGCAGTGGATTGGAGAGTGGCTATCTGATAAGTACCAACAAGTTGTGTATGGGGGAGCGATATCCAGGAAAAGGAAAGTCATTAGTGGAGTGCCTCAGGGGTCTGTTTTGGGGCCATTAGTGTTTAACTTGTATATTAACGATATAGGTGAAGATTTGGATGGAGATATTCAGTTGTTTGCAGATGATGCAAAGTTGGGACAAACCATGAAGAGTAGTGAAGATGTTGTGGCCTTACAAGTAGACTTGAATAAATTGAGTGATTGGGCATGGAAATGGGGATGTGAGTTCAATGTTGCAAAATGTAAGGTTTTAAAATTTGGAAAACAAAGATGGGATGCAGAATTTACGCTTGGTGAGGATATATTGTTGGAGGTGGAAGAAATAAGAGATCTGGGGGTGATAGTGGATAAGGATCTGAAATTTAGGGGGACACATAGCCAAAATTGTGAAGACAACACAAAGGCTTCTGGGAATGATGTGTAGAAGTAGGGAGATTCTTGTTCCATTGTATAAGGCTTTGATTAGGCCACACATTGACTACTGTGCCCAGATTTGGTGACCTGGTTTTCAGAATGACGAAGAGATGTTGGAAGGGTCCAAAGGCGATTGAGTAAGGTAGTTTCTGACCTTTGGAATGTCGAGTATGAGGAAAGATTGAGAAGATGTAATTTGCAGTCTGGTGGACGGGAGGAAGAGAGGAGATATGATAGAGACCTATAAGTTGGAAAGGAGTTGTTATAGGATCAATGCTGGAGAAGTTCTACAGAAAATAGTGGGAGATCGGGGGAGAACCAGAGGTCATCCCTGGAAAACTGTATAAAGAGGGTGTGAGTAGGGGAGTGAGAGGCAGGTTTTTTTCGTGCAGAGTTGTAAATGATTGGAATGCCTTGCCTGAGAGTGTGGTGTCTGCAAGTGTTCAAGACACGGTATGATGAGCTATGTGTGTGATAAAAGGACCTCCTAGATGAGTCTTTGACTCCATGAGGTCTGGGGCAATAATAATAATAATAATAATAATATAAGGCATACCTTGTTTAAGCCTAATTCAACATTAATATACATTATCTCATTAACATAGACACTTGACATACATTCTTGTTCAGTATTATCACTACTTACAATTCTTGTTTGAATACTCTCTTTCACATTAGCCTTTTGTTCACAGTTAAGTGCTCCTTCTTGTCTTTCTTTCCGCTTGTTGACTTGTACCTGATTTCCCGCTAAATTTCTTCTTTGTCCGAGACGTTGACTCTGTCTTTGTCCTATAGTATCCTTAACTTGGTGGCAGTATACAGCTCCTTCCTTTCAAGATGATCAACATAATACTTCTTATGTGGTGATGGACCTAGGTAGAAGACTCAGAACCCATGACACTTCTCTTTAGATTTCTGACAACAAACCTAGCATGATGGTGGACCCAGGTAAGAGAAGGTTTCAGAACCCTAAGACAAACTTTCTTCTCTTTCAATTCCCAACAACAACCTTACATGCTCGCAGACCCAGGTAAGAGAAGGCTTAGAAAACGAAAGACCAATTTTCTTCTCAACGACCTGTCTTATATACACTTGGACTTCCCTTGTGTGCATGCACGTCTATCGAAAATGGTCACGTATTGACCTTCGGACATGATGACATTCTTCGTGCGTCTTTGGAAATTTACATCTAAGACAATTCCTGGAATTCTTCACTATTTTTGTAATTAGACTTACTGAATTAACATGAGTTAATATCATTACATGATGATGTCATGAGCCACATTATTTTAATAATGGCTCAAAATATTATTACAAAAATTAACATTATTCTAAGTACATTCTCCTAAACAAAAATACATGTAACAACAAACATGATAAGTTACAAAGTCACATATCATGAGAGATTTCACAAGACTAACACTATATATATGCTATCTGGTGAAGAGAGGCAGCTGATAAGTACCATCTCATGGTTCCTAGACCCAACTTTTTGTTTACTATTTGAAAATAGTATGGATTCTACAGTTGATTTTCTTGAGTTTCCAGGAGAAACTCAAGAAACTGTTAATCATTCTCTTGCCCATGCCAGAGAATGATTAACCCGGGAACAGGTTGAAAAAAGGCTTAGTAAAAATTCCTCTAGTTTGCGACTAGAAATGAACTTATGACACTCTTTCTTCTAGTGGAATATCCTCTATGATTTCTTCCATCATCAAGGGTACTTCTGCATTCATCAGATCTGACATCCCATGTCAGAAAATGCCAAACCTATAATCGCCTCTTTTTTGCGTACTATGGCTCAAATTTTCATTGCCACACTTTGTTGCAATCATTTTCTGATTTTATTACTTCTCAAATTTTGATAACTATGACTTTGAATATTATCTCCGGAGTTTAATTTTCTGCAGTTCAAACAATGAAATCATCTCCCATGGGAACTTCATCTCAAACTGAAGTGAAAAAAGACAAGAGTAAAGACTGAGTAAGAGGCCACAATATGACAGAAACAAGTTGAGATGAAGTACCATTCTTTCTGCACAATCGACGCAGAAAGAATGGTATCATTTTCATTTGCAACCATAGCCCTCCTTCTTCTCAACTTGTTATTATCATACTGAAGTAGCTTACTCCCAGTTACTATCTCAGTGTTCTTCTCACTTCTTCCAGTAACTCTTTTTTGTGGACATATGGGGATGAATTTGATGGATGGAAGGACTTACTTTAAGTTTTTTTGAGTCTTCTGGCCATGAAAGGTTTCAAACCTATGGCACATCAGTAGGTGGTAGGCTAAAGTATTTTTTACATAGTCTAGAAATCCTGCTCTAGAAGCCCTTCACAATTGGAAAAGACCTGAGCTCAATTCTCTTCATGACGGGAGGATTTTATATGGGCTTTATCAATTGAAGGTGAATTAGCTGATCTCATATCGAGTAGCAGATTTCTTTCTCCTGGAAACTCAGGTTTTTCATCCTGCATATAGGCAATCAGCCAGGAGAACACAAGAAAAATTTACAAACACAAAATACTATTGGTGGTGGATGGCATTATTTGTTGATGGTAATAGTGTCATTGCGTAGTTGGAGGAATTAATAAGCGGAGGAGACAGTGAGTTATGTAGTGGAATGTGCCTTCCCACAATATCTCTTTGGAGGCATTACAATAATAATAATAAGAATAATACAAAAATAAATAAATCATAATCAGGAAAGTATATAGGGAGAAAGGTGATCTGCAAACTCAGGAATATAAAATCAGATTATGACAGGAAATCACCAAGCAGGCCAAAGGAAATTGAAAGTTCTTCTGCTACATTCACCAATAAAAGGAAGAATAACTATGGAAAGATAATTTTGTAATTGACATCTCACTACCATGAGTAACAATGATAACTTGGTGACAGACAAAATAACTGAGTTACTGGGAGACTACTCAAGGGTACATATCTTCCAAGTAGAGATATATCAGTGACAGACTGATGAACATATATTGTATCTAGATGAAGTTGTTATTCTATCTACTTTACCTTATCGGCACCATCATGTTATTTCTTAATACACTTTATCATTCTGGCCTTCTCACTGTTGCTCACACTCTGTAGATTAACGAATTTATTTATTTAAGACTGTGCCAGTGATATTTAACGACTGTGCCAGTGTAAGAAATATAAACAAAGATAAAGCAGTTATTATTCCACGCTAACTCTTACTTTTCGTGGCTTAACTTATCAATTAGCATATCATAAATACTTTCCCCTTATTAGTCAGATTTATGCAGGTTCATAATTTTCAGACTAGTGCATTGACAAATCAGTTTCAGTGTGTCTCACAAATCAATTTATTTAAACCTAGAATTCTATATGCACTATTCAATTTACATATGAGCACTGACACAACAAAATTTCAAATCTTAGATAATTACAAGATTCTACTTTATATCTCCTACAATTCTATTTTATAATCTAAACATAACTTCTGATATTCTTACTAGTTATTCTTAACTCATTAAACAATCAACTTTTCAAGCATAAGTTCAATTAACAATAACATGTTTTTAACATACAGAATTAAATTTACTCTTAGAATTGGTACTTATTCGTTTACATCAATATATTTACGCTAACACAATTGACTGCACAACAAACACAACATGATTTGTCTGGAAGTACTTACGATGATTTGCATAAAATATCTCTCTTTTATTCACTACAGTCCTTTCCTGATTCCATTGTCTTCATGATCTTTCTTTCTTCAGACTATATGCCCATTCTTTGTTTCCTGGCTTTTCCTTTGTCTTCTGTCATCGACAATCTTTAACCTTCAGAGGATATTAATTAGAGACGTGGCGGCATCTGTCATTCAATGAGTGTTATCTCTGCTTTGCTCTCTGTGGCAACTTGTACAGCGCCTGCCATTTTCCGTCTTCTGTCATCAATAATCTTTAAAATTCAGAGTCTATTAACTAGTGATGTGGCAACATAGGCTATTCAATGTGTGCTATCTCCACTGAGCTCTCTGTAGCTCTGGCAATGGACACTTGAGTTTCCATGGTGGACCCAGGAAAAAGATGGCTGAAGATCCTAATAAGTCTCTCTCTTTCTGATTACTGACAGTGGACCCAGGAAGAAGAGATGTAAAGAATCCCAAGGCGTAAGATGCTTCTCTTTCGATGACCGACAGTGGGTTTTCACATGGCTGTGGACCCAGGTAAGAGAAGGTAAAAACCATAAGATGTAAGATGATTCTCTTTCAATGACAGACAGTGGACTTCACGTGGCAGTGTATCCAGGTAAGAGAAGGTAAAAAACTCTAAGGCAATTTCCTTTCAGGTGCGAAAGCTTATATATGCCCTGGACTTACATTACACATTTGGCTTAATACAGGTTTTTAATGAAATTATTACATACAAAGAATTTTGGGGAAGTTTACAGGCAATGACTATTCCCTCTCTCTATATATATATATGTTTAGACAAAACTTGTAAAACGAACATGAAACATCATTACTCATGTGAGATTTTACAATTTTACTTTTACCTTCCTCTCTTTTCCAACACCTTCATGAGCATGGCCTTCATTATTCTTAGAATTAGACTCACTATCCTCCTTAGGATTAACCTTAATCTCATGAGTTATTGCGTCATCAGAATTAGGATGATTTTGTTTCCTAATCCTATTAACAAATATTCTAGTCTTAGAGATTTTATGCTTAGTCCGAGTCATATTCATAATTGACTTTCCCCAGTCTTATTGCTTAGGTGTCTTGCTATTTGTCTCATTCATTTTATCTAATTCAATATTTCAAATCTGTTCAACCTTCCTTTCTTCTACTAAATTTGGCACTTTTGTTTCACTATCTAGTTGATCTTCTTTCAGATTTACCAAGTCTTCTTTCTCATCTTCATTTATCCTTTCTTTCTCGTCTTCATCTTCCTTTTCAAACACTTCTCTTTGTTCATCTTCAGAGCATTCATTAATCTCCTGTAATGTGTGTGCTATACCACTATCCTGCAAAGAGAAATTGTGCCCCCCAAGAAGTTACAGATAGACTGATATCTCTTTAAGAAATCAAGGCCAAGAATTACCTGAACATTCGGTTCTGAGGTCTCAGGAAGCACAATTAGCTTATGAGGAATTGTTGAAGGAAAGCATGGACTGCTAAGAACTACATTTATTTTCTCTGACATGGAAATCTCAGTCTCAGAGATACCTGTCAGTCGGATCAGATCATTTAACCTAATAATGTCACCAGGAATTAAATTCTTAATCTTGTTATAAGATCACAAAGACATTACCAAGACATGTGCTCATGTATCCAACAGAATCTCACAAGGCACATCTTCAATCAGACTTTGTATGCCTATTAAGGGCTTTTCATTACTGATATGTGCAATTTCAGCACCATTAAGTTGATCACATGAGTTACAAGTAAATCTGCTAATCTGATTATTTGGCAAGTTACTATCTACAATACTAAACACAATATTTCATCATACCTTATTCCTTTTCTTTCTATAACAATTTTTAGCTAAATGCTCTAGTTTGTTACAGTTGTAATATGTAGACAGAACTCTTTTTTTATTATTTCTTTACATTTAGTCTCATTCACTTCAGACAACTTATTCGACTTGTTATGAAAGTTATTTTAAACTCCTCTAACATTTTAATTAGTCTCTCTTGCCCTTCCAATATCGGTCTCTGTTGTCTCTCTATTTCTTCCTTAATAAAGTCCCTTAGTATTTCTAGTTCTAGAGAATCTACTGATTTAAGTTTAGAACTAACATCTGTATCTTGATCTAAATCTTTAGCGTATTTCTTACCATTTCCTCCAATTTAACGTATTTTCCTGATTTTCATTCTTCTTATTACAAGCTATATTCCTTGCAGTGGCAGTATGTTTTAAAGGGTGCACTTGCTTAGGATTTGAGGACTGATAGATGTCCCAAGCCTTTCTTCTCTTTTTCTAACTAATTTGTACCACTCATCCAGATTCTTAACTTTCTTCTTTTAGGCTATCTCCTTCAGTTCATCTTTTAGGCCTACCCTGAACTAATGAAATAAAGACCATTTTAGGTAAGACCTTTCTTCATCTGATACACTTAATATTAATGGTTGCATTACTTCCCTGAATGCATTATGTAATTTCCAAAAATTAGGACTTACATCTCTTACTTTAGAATATTCTGCTATTAATGCACCCTTAAATTTTCTGTAGTCAATCATATCTTACAAGATAGGTGAGGTATTTAAGAACATTTTTGCCCTACCTACTAATTTGTTCCTAAGAATAATTAGTAAGTGAAATTCCGACCATTTTCTTATCTCTTTGAGTTTTTCCACAAATTTAAAGTAAGATTCTATATTTTCATGGTCTTCTCCTGAAAATGTCAGAATTACAAGATTCAGATTAACTGTTCTAAGGAACTTGCTATCCTCCATTACATTTGTATCTACAAAAGTATCACAATCACCTTCCGTATCCACTTCTTAGTTAATATAAAAACCTTTATTCAACATTGATACTAATGTCCAAACTAATCCAATCCAATATTAGATTTGATTTCTCTCTACTTTATTGGACTTCATCCTGTCAACTGTGCAATTGTTATTATTCTCTACTTTACCTTATCTGTGCCATTATGTTATTTCTTAATACACTTTATCACTCTGGCCATCTTTACTGTTGCTCACACTCTGTAGATTGAATGTGAGTTTGTAAGAAATATAAACAAAGATAAAGCAGATATTATTCCCTGCTAACTATTACCTTTAATTTATCTCACTCATGGCTTAACTTATCAATTAGCATATTATAAATACTTTCCCCTTAATAGTCAGATTTATGCAGGTTTGTAATTTTCAGATTAGTACATTGACAAATCAGTCTCGGTGTGACTCACAAATTAATTTATTTAAATCTAAACTCTATATACTCAGATGTGAATTGTATACATGAACATTATTAAAGAAAAAATGAAAGAGTTTGAGAACAGGACCAAACCTTGGAGATTCAGAGATAAGCCCTGAAGAAAACATTGACTGATTCAGCCAGAGAAACATGTGGTGAGGTTGTCTGCAATGATGGAAAAATCAGAACTCCATGGTGGACACAGGAAATTAGTGGCAGTGAAGGAAAAGAAGAAAGCATATAAAAGTTCCTGGAGAATAAGTCAGCTTGTGCTCTTAGAGAATACTGAGACAAATGTAACAAAGCTAAACACTGCGTAAAACTAGCTAAGTCATGGGAAGACTTGGGTAAGAACGTAGAAAATAAATATCAGGAAGATGGCAAAATATTCTGGAGGCTGTTGAAAAAGCTCAGAAATGGAGGAAAGCGTGCTGTAAAAGGAATCAGAGATGATAAAGGTGACAGGAAAACTGGAGAAAAAGATATCCTTGATGTGTGGAGCAATTACTTTGAAAAATTGCTAAATGACACAAGAAGTGACAGCACAGTGGTAAAAACACTTAATAGGCATGCAATCAGGAATACATATCCATACTTGAAGTAGAAAAAAGCCATCAAAAGCCTGATATGTGGAAAGGCAGCAGAAGTAGATAATATTCGACAAGAAATGCTCAAGTTTGGAGGTATAAAAGTCTTACAGTGGCTGCACCGCATAGTTCAGAAGGCCTAGACAGAGGGGCAAATTCCAGATGATTGGAGTACAGCTCTCATAGTACCCATAAAAAGGGAAATAAAATTGAATGTGAGAATTACAGAGGTATTTCCCTACTGAGTGTTTCTGGTAAGATTAATGCAAGTTTACGTGAGATGCAATTGGGAAGGAACGTGGAAGTGAAGCTTGGTTAAAAGCATACTGGATTCAGGTCAAATAGAGACTTTAAACCCAATTTTCACTTTATGACAAATGGTTGAGAAATCATGGGAATATAACAAAGATCTGTATTTAATTAGTTTTGTAGACCTGCAAAAGGCATATGACAAGGTACCAAGAGAAAAGCTATTCAAAATGCTACAATTATATGGTGTCAATGGTGCATTATATCAAGAAATACTAAGTCTTTATTTGAGATATAAGTCAGCAGTTAGAACTGAAGGAAGTACAGGAAGATGGTTTGATATTAAATCTGGTGTCAGACAAGGATGTTCATTATCCCCTCTGTTATTCATCATCTATATGGATCACATTATGAAGGAAAGTGGTATGAAACCTGATATCAAAATTGGGGATGTGTTAATCTCAGCTCTTTACTTTATGAAGATGATGTTATACTTTTAAATAAATCCAGTACAAGTCAGCAAGGCTGACTAAATTGAATAACTGTTATAATAAGTTTGGTATGAAAATCGGCAATAACAAGACAAAGACAATGAAAATAGGCAGAGGCTTTGAAAATATCAACTGCATTGTGAATGGAGAACCTATAGAACAAGTAAACCATTTTAGCTACTTAGGCACAATTTTTAGTGAAGATGGTAAATTAAATATGGAAATTGACAACAGGAAGAATAAAGCTGGTATGGTAGGAAGCCAACTGAATAATTTATATGGAATAAGAGAGAAATTAGTCAAAACACTAAATTAGCTGTATACAAGACAGTGTTCGAACCAGTTTTAACTTATGGATCTGAGAGATGGGTTAGAAATAAAACACTTGAACAAAGACTAGAAACCACAGATATGAGACTCCTGAAAAAAAATTAGGGCATGAACAGATGACATCAATGGCAATATCATATCAAAAATGAAAATATTGGGAAAGAACTGGACATTATTAGCAGAGCTAATCTCAGTTGGTATGGTCACTTAAACATAATGAGAAAAGTAAGATTAGCAAAACAAGTGTTCTCTGTCAGGTTGGCAGGAAAAAGACCCAGAAGAAGACCAAGATATAGGTGGATTGATACAGCAAAAAATGTCTTAGAGGACAGAAATATAAGATCTGATAATGTTGGAGTCTTGATAGATAACAGATTGATTTGGAGGAAAATTGTTGATAGGAAGTTAGTAATGATTTAATTTCTTCATGTAGTACTATCATAATACCTACACCCCTTGAGGGTACATGTCAGGAATTTGATGATGCTTAACTATATATACACCATTCAATTTACATATAAGCATTGACACAACGAAATTTCAAGTCTTGGATAATTACAAATAATTCTACTTTAGATCTCCTACAATTCCATCTTATGATCAAGCATAACTTCTGGTATTCTTACTAGTTATTCTTAACCCATTAAATAAGAAACTTGTCAAGCGTAAGTTGGATTAACAATAACTTACATTTTCTACAGAATCAAGCTGACTCTTAGAATTAGTACTTATTTATTTACATCAATATTATTTACGCTAACACAACTGACTGCAAAACAAACACAGAATATGATTTGTCCTGAAGTACTTGCAAATTTCTTCTTGTACTTACGATGAATTACATAACATATTTCTTCCATTCACTACAGTCCTTATTTGATTCCTTTGTCTTCATGATCTTTCATTCTTGAGACTGTATGCCTGTCCTTTGTTTCCCATCTTTTTCTTTGTCGTCTATCGTCGACAATCTTTAACCTTCAGACTCTATTAACCAGCGACGTGGCAGCATTG
Source organism: Typopeltis vanoorti (assembly GCF_054136105.1). NCBI lineage: Eukaryota > Metazoa > Arthropoda > Arachnida > Uropygi > Thelyphonidae > Typopeltis > Typopeltis vanoorti. The sequence goes on from NC_143552.1 coordinate 45,246,434, forward strand.
GCCATTCAATGTGTGCTATCTCCATTGAGTTCTCTGTTGCTGGAGCAACAGAGAGTTGACCTTCACATGGTGGTGGAGTCAGGGAAAGGATGGCTGAAGACCCTAAGAGGTCTCTCTATCTGATGACCAAGTGTGGATCTCACATGGCAGCGGACCCAGGGAGAAGAGAAAGAGATGGTAAAGAATCCCAAGACATAAGACACTTCTCTTTTGATGATCAACAGCGAGTTTTCACATGGCAGTGGACCCAGGTAAGAGAAGGTAAAAAAAAATCCTAAGATGATTCCTTCAAATCCTAAGAAAATCCTTCAAGATGCAAGAGCTTTACACCCTGGATTCTGTGTAGTGCACACATGGAATGCTCAATATTACCATATATGGAACTGTGATGACATCACGCTTCATATGTAATATGTTTTGTTTAACAGAGTTTCATAATGAAATTGTTACATACAAGTTTTTTGGTAAGTTTATTGGCAATGACCATTCTATATTATATATATATATATATATATAAATTTATCTTTAGACAAAACTTGCAAAAACGAATATAAAAAATCATTATTCATGTAAGAGTTTATAAAGTGGAGGAGCCTAGAACAGTGGCCAGCGTATGCTAATAAAACTGCTTTGGATGATATATAACTGCATATTTGAAGGGTATGTGCAAAAGAGTTAACTGCATCCTTGATTTGATTTGTTGCTTAGAAAAATCTCCATTGTTTTCTGTTTCGTAATACCTATTATGTGAAACTCTTCTTTTGCTAGTTCCATTCTTTTCCATTGACACTTCTTATAACTGATGGTGCCAAACTCGAACTCTGCTGATGTTGAGTTGGGATTTGTTCCAGTAGCTGACTTTTTTTTGCTGTGTTCCCTGACAAAAGCTCTGTGGGGCCTTGTTTAGGCAAAAGGGTTGCTCTCATTTGACTTAGAGCTCTACATTGCAGGACTTCACATTACAGGGATGATAAATGTAAACTTTCAAGAAGTTATGTTCAAGAAATTTGAAATACAGTTTCCTCTTTTCATAGCATAAAGCGACTTAAGAATGTGGTGAGCCAACTGAGCTCAAGGATCTACTGTAATGTTTTGCAATATGGTACATTTAAATTATAAGAGCAATGTCCATGAAATTCAGTATATACATTCCCTTTTATGATCATTTAAATTAATATAAATGACTTGGTTGAGACCCAACAACAAGAATGGAGATAGTGTGTGAGTTCCATGTTATGGTAGCATTAGCCCTAGTCCAAATACTAACAGCCAAACCCAGCAAATTTGAAATATAGCTCCCTTTTATCCATGCATAAAAACAATAGTACAGATTGATAATGCCCACTGATCTGTGTGTGTCTGCACTAGAGGATTTTGTGTTATGCTAACTACATTGGGAAGTGTAGTTACTAGAAGATTTTGTGTTATGGTAACTACATTCTAAATGGGAAGTGCTAAGCTTATGTAATTTAGAACAGAACTTTCTATTATTTCAATTTAAGGCATCATTAAGGATTTGGATGGGACCTCTGAATTTTCACATCTCTATGCTGCAAAACCACTGTTTTCACTAAAATTATAATATATACATATCAATCCAATATGCAGAAAGAGTTGCAAAAAATTTATAGGAAATTAGTGCCTTATGGACAAGAGATTAACTAGGAGAAAGAATTTGTCGATGTGTTTCTCAAAGGTTGTTGTCATTTAGGGAAGGTAAGGATGCAGGGTGTCCACATTGAACCTCCCTAGTTTAAAAGAACAGTAAAAAATAAAAATGTGGAAATATGCAAGGTTTTGTTCAAATGTTCCACAGACTCTACAATCATCATCCAGAATTTTTTCTTGTGTCATGTCTTGAGTGGAGAAAGTGAAAGTTGTGTGATGGTTAGCTGAGCTGAAATCAATCAAAGCAGTGCAGCATAAGTTCCATCAGTTGTACAAAAAGGCAGCACCCGACCCCAAGAGTATCCATTTGTAGAAAGAAAATTTCCTAATGACAGGAAGCATTTCAAAACAACATGGAGGAGGGAAGCAGCTAATATCGGAAGAGAAGATGGAGAGGATTTGTTAGGAGAGCGTCATGTGAATTGCAAATACCTGCACCACCATCCACAAGGTTGTCCATCATGAGTTTCATCTACATGCATACAAAATGCAGGTGTTGCAGGAAATTAAGCAAAATGATAAGCCACAATGTGTAATGTTTGCAGCTGAAATTCTGGAATGTGCCGACAAGAATACAGATTTTCTTTCCCAGATTTGCTTTTTGGACAAAGCCACTTTTTCATGTCAGTGGAAAAGTGAACAGGCACAATGTTAGGATATGAATGGGGGAGTGAAAATCCTCACTGTATAATGGAACATGGGCATGAAGTTCCAAGGTAAATGTCTGGTGTGGTGTAATGCGAAACACTATCATTGGCCCATTTTTTCTTTTTAATGGAAAGCAATATCGATGAAATGATTTACCTCCACATGCTGGACAATTTCATCTTTCCATAAGATTTGCAACTACACATCCTCTTTCAATAGGATGGTGCCCTGCCACACTGACATTTGGCGGTCCATATAACTCTGACAGGGTCTTCCCTCAGCAGTTGATCAGACATGGAGCACTGATTTTCCTGGCCACCATGATTGTTGGATCTTACCCCACTTAATTTTTTCTTGTGTGTGTGTGGGGGGGGGGGGGGTGAGGACAGTCTACACAACTAAAGTGGACAGCCTAGAAAACCTGAAATCACATTTCTGCTGCTGTGTACTCCATCACCGACATACTTCAGAGAACCTAGTTGTAGATAGACTATCCACTTGACACTGTGATTGCTACTAAAGAAGCACACGTGGAAGTGTAATGATTTTTTTTTACAAAAACTTGGCGAGTGTTCCTTCTCATTTGTACAATTTCAACGTCTGCACGGTTAGCCTAGTGGCTATGCGCTTTGCAACCATATGCCTGGGGAAGGAGTGTCCTAGGTTCGATTCCCGTCAACGACACGAGGAGCTTAAGGATCTTACTTAGCCATAGCCAAGTTAGCCAGTCTTGGGCGTGGACAGCAGGGTTTTTTCCACCAGTTTATCTGGGGTTTTTCATTCCGCAAGCTGGCAAACCGGTCCAGTAAACACACGGATTACAGTCAGGAATACTGACCCAGCCATAGGTCTGATTCGTCAGCTATGCCGGTTCTGGAGCCCGGATAAAATTTGGGGGGACTGAGATGGTGCCGTACCTCCCTGTAAAAGGGGAGTAGTCACTGCCGCGTATCATCATATGATTATTATTATTATTGTACAATTTCAGCACCATGGCCCATACACTTAAGTAGCAGTAGCATGTTGAAACTGTATATCCCCTTTAATAACTTAAGTGATTCTATAAGATCTCCTCTTTTTGCCTATATGTAACTGACACATCTTCAGTCTATCCTCATAGCTCCACCATTTTGGTCAACAAGTTCTGAATGCCCTCCACCACTTCCACATTCCCAAGCACCCAGGCAAACAAATCTATGCATATAGGCATATCAAATCATATTAAAGTCTTATAGAGGGGCAATAAATTTCTTATTCCTGTTTGTTAGTGAGGCTCTTGACATTTAAGTGATCATATGAAAAATTTTGCTAACTCCTGTAACATGTCTTTCGATCTTCAATATTACCCCTAAATCCCAAGTCTTGTCAATTTCTTGCAGTCCACTTTCATCTAGGTAATACACAGCTTGTAGTTTTTTTTTTTTTTAATCCCAAAGTACATACTTTCATATTTTGCCACGCTGTCCCCAGTTTAGCATCAGAAAGAAATCTCCCTAAATAGAATAAATGAACAAATCAGAATACGAGAGGGCAGCTGACTAAAACATCTAATGATGTATTAGTCAACTGCCCTCTCTTATTCTGTTCCATCATACACTACTCTTTGATTTGTCTATTAACCTATTTGTCTATTATCCTCAGCTTAAAATCCATTCCCATTTGTTTCAAAAAATACATTTTCATGCAGTATGCATGAAAATCATATACAATTTCACTTGTAATTATCCTCATCTTCTCACTTCTTTCATTTTCTAATATCATTCTTTCAATTTACTCTACCATTCATCACATTTTGTTTACCTTCACTAACTCCTGCATTCCTATCCAAATGCTCTCCAATACACACATTTTCATGCCCTCTTCCCCCCCCCCCCCAAGTAGAGCATCCCTAAAAGTTGAAAATCACCACCTCAGCCATAGCCAAGTTAGCATGCCAATTGCATGGCTAGTTTGTCTGTCCTGCAGGATTAAAAAATCTGAATTTCTGGGAGTGGAAAAGTTCTTCCCACCACTGTATGAGACTAGGTAACTCACCTTCATCTAAAAAGCTCTTATAAAGGTTCTTCACATCCTAGGTGGGATGTGAACCCAGATTTTTTCCAAAAGACACAGCCTGTTACAAGTAATGTAACAGCTGTGTCTGGAGTAATATTAATATTTTAACTGAAATATAGAGCCAAAAGGTTTCACTTTGACGATGCAAAAGTATTCAAATATCAGTGGATATTGAATCCAACATTATTTCAAAGCCGAATAGAGAAACTGCAAGAGTTTCATTCTGAATACAGATAGAAACTATAAAAGTTTTGGCAGATCCAAGTGTAAGCAAATCTTTTATGACAGGAGCAACTCGTAGTAAAGGTGGGTTAAGCTCTGATCATTATCCTTAGTATTTTCCCATAATGTAAAACACGTCTCCTAGGAGATGTATGATGTTATACATTATGGGGGGGGGGTCACTACTCAGACCAGTTTTGACCTTTTTTGAGGTCTTATTAGTGACTAGGCAGACCCAAATTGTAAATACTCAGGTTGTAGTGATGCAGAGGTTATACTTGACGGCTTTGAAATAATGTTGTATTCAATATCCACTTATATTTGAATAATTTTGCATCACCGAAGTGAAGCCTTTTGGCTCTCTATTTCAGTAATTGTTGGTGCCTTTTGTAATGTGACACCTCTTGGCAATTCGTAAGGTAAAGCAGTAGTCTCCAAAGTGTGGTACGTGTACCCCAGGGGGTACGTGAGTCGATACGTCAAAAAAGTTTTATATTGATAGGAAAAAAAATAAGTAATTAATTAAAGATAAAGAATATTACTTTCTTTCATCAATTAAACATATATCTAATATAGATAAAGACGTTATAAACTTCCTGTAAACTTAAATTTGCGAGTAGTGCACATTGGGTGACTTTGCACACATAATCATCTGTGGCAAAGCTGTCATGTTTTTTAAAACTAGGGAGTAAATCTCTTACTTCGTATCATTGTCATTATTTGTAGAGCATCCTAGTGTTGACAAGCCCAACTAGAGAAGGAAAATTGCTTAGTTATCCTGCTATCTACAGATGACACCACGGTTGTATTAATTATTTGGCTATTAGTAGTAAGATTAACGATTTTTAGTATATATTGTTTCTGTGCAATTCCAACACGTTTTTGTGCTTACTTTTACGTTTACACTAGAAATAGTGAATTAATATTATCAAAATTGAATGAGAAAATAACTGCATTTCGAACGAAAATGGTGCTGTGGAGAGAGAGATTTGAAATGGGATGTTTAGAAATGTTTCCATCTTTATCTGATTTCGTTACAGAAAATAATGTAAATGTAAAACAAACAAAAAGTCTAATATCTGCACATTTAAAAAGTTTAGAGACATATTTTTGTAACTTATTCAAAGATCTTCCTGGTGAAGAATTTCAATGAATTATATACTCATTTGCAGAATATGTAAAAATTGACCACCTTCTGATTATTTTTCAAGAGCAATTAATTGACATTAGATACAATACAACTTTGAAAAATGAATTTCAACAGAAATCTCTTCACAATTGGTGGATGGGACTGAAGTCCGAGTATAGCAATTTAGTAAACACAGCAAATTATGCACTCCTACCATTTGGTTCTACTTATTTATGTGAGGTATCATTTTCTGCAATGACAGGTATTAAAACCAAATATCGAAATAAATTAAACTTGGAACCAGACCTTCGTATCGTAGCATCAGAAGCCATCAAACCAGAATTTCAAGAAATTATGAAAGAAATGCAAGGCCATTGTTCACATTAAATATTGTAATAAATATGTTTGTAAGCTGTTAATAATAAAAATAATGTGTAAAAATATCTAGGGTTTTTAATTATTATATGATGATACAAGGCATATTCCTCTTTATAATACTTATTACAATAGATTTTTGCTCAATCAATTGGGGGTATGCGCTATTTATTTTTTCTGTCTTACTGAGGTAAATTATAACCTCTGCATCACTACAACCTGAGTATTTACAATTTGGGTCTGCCTACTCACTGATGAGACCTCAAGAAAGGTCGAAACCGGTCTGAGTAGTGATCCCCGCCCCCCATAATGTATAGCATCATACATCTCCTAGAGGAGATGTGTTTTACATTATGGGAAAATACTAAGGATAATGATCAGAGCTTAACCCACCTTTACTACAAGTTGCTCCTGTCATGAAAGGTTTGCTTATGCTTGGATCTGCCAAAACTTTCATAGTTTCTATCTATATTCGGCATGAAACTCTTGTAGTTTCTCTATTTGGCTTTGAAATAATGTTGGATTCAATATCCACTTATATTTGAATAATTTTGCACCGCCGAAGTGAAGCCTTTTGGCTCCCTACGTCAGTAATTCTTGGGTGCCTTTTGTAATGTAACACCTCTTGGCAATTTGTATGGTAAAGTATAATCTCTGCATCACTACAACCTGAGTATTTACAATTTCGATCTGCCTACTCACTGATGAGACCTCCAAAAAGGTCGAAACCCAGTCTGGGTAGTGACCCTCCCCATAATATAACACCATACATCTCCTAGGAGATGTGTTTTACATTATGGGAAAATACTAAGGATAGTGATCAGATCTTAACCCACCTTTACTACGAGTTGCTCCTGTCATAAAAGATTTGCTTACACTTGGATCTGTCGAAACTTTTATAGTTTCTATCTGTATTCAGAATGAAACTCTTGCAGTTTCTCTGAAACTCTTGTAGTTTCTCTATTTGGCTTTGAAATAATGTTGGATTTAATATCCACTTATATTTGATTAATATTTTAATTTATATATTTTTCAATCTTCTGAAAAAATATTATGATAAAAACTAACCAACTAAATAAACAAAGTACCTCTTTCTCAGATGTTTCTGGCCATAACCTTTGGATTAGTTTCTTGATGTGATAAATCTGAGCTCTCACAGAACATCTTATATATCTCTGTATAAATGCACATTTCATATCATGAGTACTAGGACCATTTCTGCAAGCAAACATACAATTATTACATAACATTCCATAAAATTTTCATGTTATGTAAAAAATATCCTTAATAAAATGTTTGTTTTTTAACTTTAAAATCAACATTATGATAATTAAAATTTCCAAATCAATGAAATGAGAATATGTTAAACTGTACAACACTAAAATTTGCCTTTATGCAAAAGTAGCTAATTTTAAAGAAAATGTATGCACTGAACACAACAATGATATTCCCGCAGTTCCATCACCTACAGCAGCTTTTCCCAAATTATGTTCTGCAGAACATCAGTGTTCTATGATGACAGTGACCAAGCCGTGTATTTTTAAACATGGAGGTAATTCGGGAAAGAGAATACCACTGTTTATGACCAGGCATAAAAATTGCCTGCAAGCCGAATACAACAATGGGCAGCGTATCCTCTGTTGTCAAAACTGAACAAAATAACATCTGTGTTGCAAATGTCAGTGACCAAGCTGCATATTTTTAAACATGGAAATATTCATGAATTATTGTTAATTTTCACACATCGAAATCTTTCAACATTCGGGAAAAGGAATACTGCTATTTATGACTGGTCATAACAATTGCCTGCAAGCCGATTACAACCATGGGCGGCATATCCTCTGTTCTCAAAACTGAATGAAATAACATCTGTGTTGCAAATGTTAGTGACCAATCAACAAGGAAGTATAGAGAAAATTTTTCCACTGAAATTGAAGATCAAGGTAGTCTGCATCCAGTTCTCAAATCTAGTAATACTGAATACTTTCTTCACACGTTCATATTGTAGGGTGAAAGTGCTTGTTTTGAAACCGTAGTGCCGTGATTTTTTAAAAGTAATAGGCCTACAGATTTAAATTTTAATATGAATAAGAGACAAGGGACTTTGTTTAATTTTGGTGTTAAGAAATCTCTTATTGAAGGTGTTTGTGACACAACAGATAATGATTCATCCACCTCCAGCCTACAAAGCGATCTCCAGGATGTACAAAAGGAGGGGAAAACTACCAGCACACAAGAGAAAAAGTCTGCATTCACTCGTAAGTATTTATAATAATAATATAAATTTTTGGTGATCAGAATGAGATATGTCAATGAAAATCAGCGCAAATTAATTTAATGATGTTGGCCTGAGGAAACTACAATATGCTACAAGATTTCATTAGTCCAGTGATTGATAATTGATTTAAATGTAATTTTATATTTGTCAACATGTCACATCGTATACATAAGTGTACTAATACTCTTTATAATTATGCCATAATTAATTATTAATACATTACAAAATAACCAAGTGTTCTGCAAAAATTTCAAGTTTGTGAAGTGTTCTTAGGAAAAAAATGGGAAATGATGACCTATAATATGCTGAAGAAAGTTTCTTGTTCAGCAGAAGTCAGCAATGGTAAGTTACAGTGAATCAGTTCAAGGTTAACCTTTCTAAGGTATATATGTGCATGGAGGTTATGTCACCACATCATGTGACATACATGCTGCTGTCACTATTCAGTGAGATGGAATCTTTCATTCTGTGATCATACTACCATGAAAAGCAAGCAGATGTGTACAGCTACAACTCTGAAAGTTTTTCATGCATGTGATATAGCTTTGCTTTCTCTTTACCAATGTTGTGTATTTAAAGTGACAGTAGACTGTATTTTGGCATAATTGTTTATCATTAATCAAAAGTGCAGACTCATTTTGTGTGTGTGGAAGGGATTAGAATAAGGAACATGATTGTCACATGGTTCCATCCAGGTGCCAAGAGTGCTCTGAAATATCAGAGAATGATTAAAGGATATGGATTCAACTATTTACTATTCCAACAATATGGAAGGGGCCCTAGAGACTTCCAATTGTTATTAACCAATATCTCTGGATTTCTGAAAAGTTGAAATATAATCAAGTACACAAACTTGCCATCCTAAATGACTTGAGACATAGGCTGTGGATGAAGACAATTCTACTGATGGACCTTAAAATATAGCATCATGTCTCGTATACCTGATTGAAAATCTTGCCTATTTGCAAGCACCTAATTCTGAAAACCAAAACAGGGATGAATAATTTTATGAGAGTTCTGGATCTTAATAAAAACACAAACTAAAATTGTAATGTGTAAGAGACAAAGTTGGAACCATTTTGGAAATGGCACAAAGATCACCTGTTCAAAATTTCCACCCAATATCCAAAACCACAGTTTTCCATGAGGTGTACCAAGAAAGAGGAAGGAAAAAAAAAAATAAAATAAAAATATATATAGTAAGCAGCTTGAAAACAAAAACTGCAGCCAAACAACTTACCTACACTGAAACCCACCAAGAATGCTCTACTGGGTGCAATTTCCAGATTCATGGCATCATAATTCTCATAGATGACCAAGGCAAATCACTTTTAACTATAGCTGCACCGCATGCATCCCTCCTAGATACCAAAAAGGTTTTTATTCCTGATGGTATTTTACCAGGTGTGGTGAAGAGATGTGCTCCTAAACAAATACCTATTCTTTATCATCTCTACACTGTAGTATAATCATTTGCCATCCAGTCCATATTCAGCTAGTTCCCAAAAAAACAGGGGATAAGTGTTTGCTAACAAACTATCAATCTGCTGTTCTCACCTCGGTGCTGTCTAAAGTAATGGGAAAATGTCATCAACAGTGAAATTCTTCCACACACACACACACACACACACACACACACACACACACACACACACACACACACACACACACACACACAGAGAGAGAGAGAACTATCAACTAATTTGAGACAACTAATATGGATCCCATCAGTCAAGATCAATAGCAGATCTCATTACTTCCATCACCAACTCGTGGGCATGTGCCATGGAAAGGTATGGAAAAATTTGTGCTGTTGCACTTGCCATTTCCAAGGCATTTGATAGGTTTGGGCACTGAGGGCTTCTCAATAAACTGTCATCCTCTCTAAAGGTTATTCACTGCACGGTATGGTGAAGGGTGTTTTTTCCTCTGGACTATTACTTCATTGCCCTTTTCCTCATATATGTAAATGATTTGCCACTGACCTCAAACACTATCCATAGGTTTTCTGATGATGGCACTCTCTCTCTCCCCATTATCTCAGTTATATGAGGAAAAATTGTAGTGCAGGGACCCTAGAAAACAGTGATCTCCATATCCTTCAATGCTTCCAAAACACAATTTTGTCCTTTATTCTTACAAAGTCCGCACTGTTAACCTAGTGGCTATGCGTTTCACAACCATATGCCTGAGAAAGGAGTGTCCTAGGTTCAATTCCCATCGATGACGTGAGGAGTCCAAGGATCTTCCTCAGCCATAGCCAAGTTAGCCTGTCTTGGGCGTGGGCAGCAGGGTTTTTCACTCCCAGTTTATCTGGGGTTTTTTCACCCCGCAAGCAGGCAAACCAACCCTGTGAACACACAGGCTACAGTCATAGGATACCTCCAGGAATAAAGAGTAACCAACCTATTCCATAGGATTTTGGTTCCGAATGCCTCAGTAAAAAGTGTAGGTGTCTATGCGTGAGCATAAATTAGGATTCTTGCAAAAAAAAAAAAAAAAAAAAAAAAACTTGGTTTTTATCCTCATATAGTTTTTTCATAATTCTCAGCTTAACAGTCAGGACGAGATCTCTCATTTCAGATTGACACTTGTCCCTAGACTTTCTTACGACAAAGACATTACTTCTACAACATCCTCAGATTCCAAAAAAAAAAACATGGCTTCCTTTTCCATCAGGATATTCCCCATTACTGCTAAATAACAATAACATAAACAACAGCTGCCCAACATCCATTTACAGCTGAATTGCTAACCCACTGAACCAGCTACTCCCATTCATCTTTCATTCCATCTACCTCTGGTAACTGGAACAGTCTTCCTCAGGAAGTATTTCCCAAAAACAACAAACTCCGGTTCTTCAAAAAGAATACCAATACCATATTTACTACTACTGCAGCCTCCCATGAGTGGGGAAAAAAAAAAAAAAAAAAAAAAAAAAAAAAAAAAAATACTACCAGTTGGAAAATGGTCAAAAGTTTATTTTACAGAGCCAAATCTTCTTCAAAGAACTATAGAACCATCAAGAAATACATATTCCTTTTTGAGCTTTGTGTAGATCAGAATCTGAATTCACTAGTACTCAAAGAAACAAACAACATTAACAACTATGAGGTGGATAATAAGCCATTATTAATCGGTGTTTAAAAGAGTTGTCTGCAATGCAGTAATAAGTAAAACTGAAATTATTATTTTACGCCTCCAGGGAGTCCATAGACTCATCGACAGAGGGCACCTGCTCTACAGCTCTGTCTCCACTAACTGACCACAACTACACCAACACCATTTCCACAGACAATCACAAACATCCATGCCCACGGCAGGATTCGAACCCACAGCCTTTTGGTTGAAGAGCGAATATGCTAACCACTCCGCCAGCCTGGCTGGCGGAGTGGTTAGCATATCAATAGAGGAGAAATATTTTTCTTTGCTGGATAGACTTGGCTGAGTAGTTAGATTATCTGCTCTCCATCAAACAGGTCGCAGGTTTGAATCCTGCTGTGGGCATGGATGTCTGTGATTGTCTTTAGGCAAAAGATGAATTTCATCACCTGGTGTGAGACCACCACCCTGTTTATTGGAGGCTTGAAGTGGCTTAAAGATGTTCCATGTGTGGAACATCTTCTAGAGCATGGTTTCCAGACTATGTAAAAAAATAAATATAATACAAAAAATATACACATATGAGGGTGGTCTGAAAAATTCTTGGCCTAACAATGAAAAAACAAATTTATAATTTCAAAATTATTTTTATTTTTTGACATAATCTCCCTAAAGACTAATACATTTATTCCAGCGATGCTCCAGTGCCATTATCTCTTCCCTGTTGTGGTTCTAACTATGCAAAATACTCCTCTACAGCTGCAATCACCTCTTGATATGAAGAAAAATGCTGACCAGCGAGGAAGAGTTTTAGTTTTGGGAAGAGATAGAAGTTAAGGAGAACAATTTTTGGGGAATAGGGTGGATGTTCCAACAATTCATAGTGCAGATCCCTTAATTTTCCCATTGCCAAAACACCTTTGTGGGCAGGTGCATTGTCCTGATGAAAGATGATTTTTTTTTTCTGCAAACAGGGTCTTTTCTCATGAAGTTTTTCATCTACTCTGGTTAAAAAATTGGAATAATATTCCCCGGTTATTGTTTTATCCTTTACAAGATATTTAATAAACAAAATGCCTTTAGCATCCCAAAACACTGATGCCATGACCTTTCCAGCAGATGGAATCAACTTTGTTTTCTTTGGCGCTGAACAACCAGCTTCTGTTCACTGTTTTGACTGCTGGTGTGTAATGGTGAATCCAAGTCTCATCCGTAGTAATAAATCGATTCACAACATCAGTTTTAATCTTGTTAAAATGCTCCAAGCACTGTTCAGAGATTTTCATGCGAGTGCATTTTTGACCTGCTGTGAGCAAGAGCAGCACCCATCTTGTGCAAAGCTTTTTCATTTGCAATTCTTCATGTAAAATATATCCTACACATTCTTTTGAAATGCCTATAGGCTCAGAAATTTCACGCAGTTTGACTCGCCGGTCATCCAATACCATATCGTCCACTTGATTAATGATTTCTGATGTTGTTACACTTTTTGGAAGTCCTTCATGTGGATCATCTGGTAAGGCTGGTATGGCCACGTTTAAACTCAGCAGCCTATTTCTTAATTGTTGAAAATGAGGGAGAAGAGTGCCCATAAACTTTTATGAACTTTGAATGAATTTCTTTTGGCATTAAACCTTCTTTTACAAAGAATTTTACAACTGCACGATACTCAATTTTATCCATTTCATGGGATACAGACAACACTTATGCTTCACACAGCTGTGTAAAACAAACTACTTGATAGAATGACTTGCAATTTCACATGGATGCTTATGACAGATGTACCAACTTAGAAAAAAAAATGATAGATGGCAACACTATGGTTGAGGCTGAGAAATTTTCAGACCACCCTCATAAAAAAATTTATAAAAAAAAACTTAATGCTTTTTTGCAAATCCTACTTTGCATTGTTATAATGCTAGGCAACTCTTGATTGAAAGTGGTTGTATGAGTGTTATTCTATTGGAGGAAGAAATAATCATTATAGTGTGGTCTAAATTACCTACATGATGTACAACATTCACAATATACCAGGATGGTAGGGAAGTGGCTGGAACTACCTTGCATTCTGGTAAGCATATGCCTAATTCGTGTAAAGTCATTAGCGATGGCAAATGTCTCAGCATCTCTGTTGATCTGTGCAATTCCAAATGCTCAATACTTAACGTATTTTCCGGTGTATAAGACACACTTTTTTACCTTAAAAATGGGGTACGTCTTATATAATGAAGGTAAAGATTGTTTCCTCTTTTCAAAGTCATACGCACTCCCTTTTATGTTCCAAGATCTTTGTAGGTGGTTAATGGTGCAATCAAATTGATGTGTGACCTTCACGTGACTTCTAGCGCGTCACTGGCTAAGAACGGGGAGCCCCTATTCAAGTTTCATAATATCTTATCCGAGTAATCAGTTACCGACGTTTATCAGTATTGAGTTGACGTGTTGAGATATTTTGTGTTCAGTTTGATATTTCCCCATAGATTTTAGTGATGGAAAAAAAACAGGCGACATTCATATACTTCAAGTTACAAATTGCAGGTTGCAAAATATGCGGAAGAACACAGGAATAGGGAAGCTGAAAGACATTTTGGACCTCCGCGTACAGAAAAAATGATTAGAACTTGGCTTGGTCAGAAGGAGATTTTGTACAATTTGCATAAAGAAAAGCACATGGAACGTGGAAAAATTGCGAAGTGGCCAGAACTAGAGACCGAAGTTTTGAAATGGGTGCAAGAAAATCGGCAAAATGGCATTGCCATTTCAACAAAAATGATTCATACACATGCAGTCAAAGTAGCCTGTGAGCGTAACATTGAAAATTTTAAAGATGGTGCGTCATGGTGTTACCGTTTCATGAAACACAGTGGACTTTATATGTGTACAAAAACAAAAATCAGTTAAAAAAATGCCAAATATATATGAAGACAAAATTATTTCTATATTATAAGAAATTAATGATGATAGAGAAGAGTCAGATGACAGTGACATGGGTTTTGCAGGTTTCTGAAAGGTCAGTTTACTATTAAAAATTACCTATTATTTTATCCGTTTTTTTTTTAAATCATACTTTAAAGTTTAGGTTTTTTCCAGAAAATTGTATTAAATTTCTTGGGTGCGTCTTATACATAGGAGAGTCTTATACACCGGAAAATACGGTAATGCCTTTTCTGTTCTTTCACCAGAGAGAAATCAGAAAATTCTTGTCCAAATTAGACACTAGAAAGTCTCTGGACTTTCTACTCAACTCAACTCTGAAGCACAAACCTCAAGGTTTGTGCTTCAGAGTCGAGTCCTGTCCTATGTATGTATCTTGCCTTTTTATGCTCTCTCTCTCATTCCACTGGCATCTATCCCAGAGCCTGGAAAATGGACTATGGTCAACCTATTCCCAAGAAAGGTGACAAAATCCCTACCATTAAACTACACCCAATCACTCTCACTTTGGTTTTCTCCCAAGTAATGGAGAGAACCATCAACACTCAAATCTAATATACAAATGCCAATATGGATTCTAATGCTGCTGATCAACAGGAGATCCCATTTTAGGTCACCATTTCTGAAATAATACGATGGAAAAGTTTGGCAAATCTCAAGTGGTTGCACTTGATATCTATCTTCAAGGCCTTTGACTGAGTCTAGTGAAAATCCTTTTAACTAAGCTTCCATTATTTGGTCTATTCCATGCCTTCTGCAACTGGGATGCCAGCTTTCTGACTGGATGCACACTACATGCGATGGTGGCTGGCTACGTTTCCTGTAGTTATGCAACTAATTCTGGAGCTCCACAAGGTTCAGTTCTGTCACATTCTCTTTCTTCTGTACGACTAACTCCAGTTGACTGGCAACCCAATACGCTGATGATAGTCTGCACTCCCCCTTTTCGTTTGACAAACCTTGTACTACACAAATTATCACACCTTACAGGGCATCAATCTTCATTACCCGCAATTCTGATCTCTAAGCCATTCTTCAACAGAGCTCAGATAATCTTGTAAATTTCAATGCCATCAAAACACTTCTGCCTTATTTTCTACAAAAATGAACCATTTTCTTCTAGCATTTCCTTAGATAACACTCAAATCACAGACAAGATGAGATTTCTCTTCCTGGCATTACCCTGACATCAACCCCTCTTGGCATAAATTTGAGAGCCCTAAGATCTCCCTAAAAATGTCTGACTCTATACAGAAGAAAGTGGTTGTTTGATTAACGACCCATCTCTTACTAATTCACTCCACTCATTTTCACACATGTATCATCTATAAATACTTCCATGGCAACTGTTCATATGGACTAGAATTAATAATTCCTTCACTACTACTGCTACTCTACCACCTACTAAATCCACTGAAACATGTACAGCTACCACCTAATACCCTTTCACAGCAACTCCACACCCACAGAACCTCTATTGATGCTGTGTTCTGGAACAGTTTCCAACTCTTATGCGTTTCCAAAATAATATAATAAACATACCATAGGTTGACTAGCCAACCTTTTGTGAATGAGATCAACATAAAAAAGATAATCCAGAATCCTTGCTGCAGAGACATGGATTTTTTTTTTTTTTTTTTTAAACCATTCAGAATTCCAATAAGCAGGCTGGTGGTCTCTCTGGGTAACAAATTTCATCTATCACCTAAAAGCATTCACATCTACAGTGAGATTCAAATCACACAGCCTTGTGAATTCACAACTCCTGTGAGTAGTCACAGGAGTTGTGATACTATTCACTTAGCCAAACAGGCTGGCTAGGTACTGGAGTATACTATAATGATATCCAATACTACAGGATGTAAAAGAGTGCTAGCCAGTGGCGGCCAGCGAAAATTTTAAGTGGAGGTGCTGCATATACAAAATAAAAAAATAATAATTCTTTTTTTTCCTAATCAGTAACCAATTTTTTAATAAATAAATTTACATATTAAAAAATTGCTTTATTAAAAATATTTCACCCTCGCCACGAACACACACCAATAATAAAAGTTTCGCATCTCACAGAAATAACGCGTGCAAGCATACAATTTATCTCTAGCTACACAGTTGGATTCAGTTGTTACATACAGTGACAAGTGCAAACGAATATTGGCGAGTCTAGCTGCAATTGGCCAAATGCGATAATTCCGACCCTGCGTTAGATCGCAGTGCATTTGTTTCGTGTAACGATAATTTTTCATGTAATGATAATTGAAAAAATATAATTCTTTTCACATTTTCAACAGTGACGCCCGTCATAATTCAGCCTTATATCTATACTAAATAAATAATTATATGTTATTTTAACAGAATAAAATCAGATTTACCAAAAATATTTCACCCTTGCCACGAACACACACCAATAATAAAAGTTTTGTATCCCACAGAAATAATGCGTGCAAGCATACAATTTACCTGTAGCGACACTGATCAGAGAGCAGTGTCGGATTCATTTGTTACATGCAGTGACAACTGCAAATGAATATTGGCGAGTCTAGCTGCTATTGGCCAAACGTGATAATTCCAAAACTGAGTTAGAACGCAGTGCATTTGTTTCTAATCTAAAACATTAATCGAACAATTCCAATTATTAACTATTCAATCAATGTCGAAACATAAGCTGTAACCTTTAACATGTTGCATTGCATTTATATAATTTATATAGCCAGCCTGACTGGCTGAGTGGTTAGCGTATCCGCTCTCCAGCCAAAAGACTGCAGGTTCGAATCCTGCCGTGGGCATGGATGTTTGCGATTGTCCTTGGAATTATTAGTGGTGGTGGGCGGTGGTAGATGGCGTTGGTGTAGTTGCGGTCAGTTGGTGGATTGAGTGGCGGAGACAGAGTTGTAGAGCAGGTGCCCTCCCTCGATGAGTCTTTGGACTCCCTGGAGATGTCTAATAATAATAATGTTGTAAGCATTGCTATTATTTATAAACACAAACAAAATTTAATTTTTTCATTTTTTCCTTGGAATGCTGCAGTGTCGTAGTGCTTATGTACAAGCTGCCACCGGTGCTAGCATTATGGATCTTGAGGAGCTATATGTATCTTAGGTCAATAACTGCAAGCCTGTGCTACTGATACCAAAAAGAACAAGTTTATCCCACTTTCTGTTATTTAGACTTCTTATATAACTGATGCCTATTTCAGAAAACAATATTTGTTAGTGTCATAAACAGATAAAAAATCTAACTTCTGTGTTCAGAATAAATTATATAGTTTGAGAGAGGAAACAGTGTATTGGACTGTAGATACATGTTTATAATTAAAGAAAGGTTTGAAACCTAATAACTCTAATGAATTAAAGTTCCAATTTAACTTTTTTTTTCTAGATCAAATAGAAGGAAACAGCAGGATGGGGGGGGGGGGGGGGAAGAAGACAGTTCAAAATAGATGCCAAAGCAAAGAATAGGTATCCTGTTTAGTTGGTTAATGAGAAAAAAAAGGACACTAATGACTACATCCATTCAAAGTAATTGTCAAATAAGGTCAAGTATATGATAATTTCTTCTACTTTGGTAGTGATTAAAGAAGAGAATTCTGTTGGGAATTCCACATTTTTACGAAAACCTTCACTAACCAAAATAAATAAATAATTATAAAATAGTAAGGATAAATGAAAAAAAAAATGAATAAAGTAATAAACAAATATAATAAACTTAATTAAATTAAAAATATATAAACATACACACACAACTCTTGCATTAACCCTAAATTAATTAACTAAATAAATCAATTAATATCAACAAATTAATTAATAAATTAACAAATAAATAAATAAACACGTTTCACATGGAGGAGAGAGGGCAACAAACTAGATACTGATGAATATAACTGCATCACCCTAGAGAAGATGCTTAGTTTTTCTTCTAAGATTGAAAGTTTCAAAGAAAACTTGATAAATAATGGTAGAATATTTACTTCATTAGAATAATGAAATTTATCTTACCTTAGTGGTTCCAAACATAAATGAATTAATTCATCGTGTACATATAAATGCTGAGTGGATAAGCCACTTTCTTCAGAATCCTCTTGTCCTTTACTCCCGGCTTCTATAAAACCAACAAACAATTAAGAGGTTATTATTTAAGATTAAATATAATTTAAAATAATCATAACTAAAGCACTGTTAATATGTTAAGAACAAAGTATAATATTTGTTTGCACAATGTAAATTCCTGTTTATCCCGCTTTCTATTATCCAGACTTCTTATGATAACTGATACCTATTTCGATATGAAGAAATTTTACTTAATTATCTTTTGTTTTAAACAGTCTCCATCTCTCTTTTGCATTGTCCAGTGTCTGTCTTACAGCCAGCCTGGTGGACCTAGCAGATAGTATACCACTCACCAATGAACATGTTGAAATCATACCAGGAACACAGATATTTGTGCATGTCATTAGGTTAGTAGATGAATGTTATCACCTCATGTGAGATGAGACCATCATTGCCACTTGAAGAAGGTCCAAGTTTGGTCTCTGGAGCAGCATTTCCAGATTTACCTAAACTTTTGCAAGTGGAATTTACATTAAAAAAACATCAGGGGTGTGGATCGTGAAAAGTAATCTTGCTTTAACAAAATATTAATAAAATAAAAAGCCCATACTACTAAGTGTAAATTCATCTGTGTTGACTTTAAGAGAGAAACTTGAATAATAATTGAATTACAAAAAGTATTACAAATATTTTAATGAAGCAAACATTGTAATATTGGCACCTTCACAACTGCAATATTATAGCATTGGTACTACATACTGCCCAAATTAAATTTGTGAAAAGAATCCATATGCTGTAATGTAGTTATGTAAAAAATAATATCTATATAAGCCAGTACACAAATTATTGACTGTGCAGCAATATGTACTGATCGTGTAGTATCTAGCATGTTTAACATACAGAACCATCAATTTATACAAGTGTAGAAGAAACAATAACATTATACAAAAAGAAGAAAAACGTAACCAGAAATGGATTTTAATACATTAACCTGAGCAATGCTGTGAATAACGCTAAAAGCATATCAGTCCACAAAAAAATTTAAAAGTTGTATCATATGACAAATGTTAAGGTCAAAAGAAATGCTAAGGAGATATTCTGTTATATGTCATGTGAGCATAGTAATTGCAATCTAGTTTTGTGAGGTTAGAACCATTCTTTGTTGTGATACATCTCTGTAAAAAAAAAAAAAAAAAAAAAAGTAGCATAGAGTTAATATTTTATTTATTTTATAAAAGGCCCTATGTCAATTGAATAATCCAAATGAGCAATAAACTATTGGGATTTCAAAACAAAAAAAAGAAGAAATGTGCATGAATTGGGAAATCAATATTCTAAATTTATAAAATCATGGTTTTCTTCAAATGAACAATAAAAAATGGAAGAAGAATCAATAAAAAAACAATGAAATCACATAGTCAACTGCTGTTGGAAAAGCTCAACACAATACTGATCAAACTCAAGCTGAAGTAGTTAACAATAATTTGCTGCTATCTATTGAAATTGAGAAAAACACTGTTAAGACCCAAACTAAATCTACTAATTTCAGTGATGTGATTAATTAGTTGAATTTAAATACACTGAGGAGAGAATATATAATAAAAAATATGAGATCAAAATATCAATGCAAATCATTCACAAAATAAAAGATTACCTAAGGGGATGTACATTTTCTATATACTAATGCCAGACGCATCAGGAATAAGAGTGAAAAGATTTTGGCATTGGTTAGTGCAACCTCGCCAAAAGTTATGGGCATTAGTGAGACTTAGCTAACAGCAGATGATATAGTTACAGGAATGGATTTAGTATTTTCAGAGATGATAAAGGGATGGAAGGGGTTGTGAAGCGCAATGCATAGCCTCTCCCACTCAATTGCCAACCTCACCTTCTTGTGATCTATCCTGTTCTAAAAGTACAAACGAGGAACTGGTGACCGAGCATGGGCGGTATAATCCTAACATAGTAAATGCTGTTAGATCTGCCTGTCCAGAGGCATTAGGTAGCAGCTCTGCCACTGGACTTACCCAGCAACAGGCTAGTAACCTGCCCTGGAGAATTTCAATATACTTTCAAGTCTCATCCAAAGAAAAACCCAACAGATTATCAGGGAAAAGACCAAAATTCAGTAAAATGTAAACAAAATTAGAAAAAGGAACACATAATGAAGATTGTAACACAGAATGTGAGAAGCATCACATACAAAGAAGAGGAACTTGATAAACAACTAAACCAAGCTAACAAAGATATGTATATTAACAGAAACAAAGAGGTACAAAAGAAACAAACAGCTATATACAAATCTACAGTGGGATAAAAAAAGAAGAAAGAACAAAAGCAGGCATGATTATGGTACATAAATCTCTAAAGAACAATATTGTATATTATAACTATTTGAACAAAAGATAATACAAATTAGACTCCAGACATTAAGAGGCCACATAACAATAATGGATGCATATGCACCAAAAGAGGGAAAAGAAGAAGACAGTAATATATTTTAGAAAGAATTACATGATACCATATATAAAAAAACAAACAAAACTGTTCGTTAGAGATTTATTTACTACTAGCAGGAGATTTAAATGCCAGAATAGGAAACAAAAAAATACAAAACAAACATAGTTAAATTTGGCAAAAATACTTGTAATCAAAATGGTCACAGACTGCGAGATTTTGTCATTTATAATAATATGAGAATAATGAATCTGGTGTTTAAACACAAGAAAATAAATAAATATACTTGGTCAGCCAGAGGATGCAAATCAGTAATTGACTACATTATCACAAATTGTAAATTAGCAGAATTAATTTTAGATGTAAGAGCATATCGAAGCTTTGAATTACGCTCTGATCATTATATGGTGTCAGCAAAAATTCAATTTAAATTTTGTATGTTTAGCCAGCAAAGCGGCTAAAAATATTGAAAATTCTTATCAACCGAGTTACAAAATTTCTGCACTACAGGATCCCCATGTCAGACAACAATATCAAAAATGCACAAACTTAAAAACAGAAACTACACACGAATCAAGTGACACAGAAGAGGAATGGGAAAATCTGAAACAAATTCTCACATAAGCAGCAACAGAAAGCTTAGGAATAAAGTGCAAATAATTAGAAAACAGGACTACGACATTGGAACAAAGGAATAGAAAATATAATAAAAACAAAAAAAGACAGTTACAGAAATAGCTAAATTCCAAAACAATAAAAACAGAAATAGAGAATATAAGAAACAGTGCAATTCAAAACGAGAAGTAAGGAAAAAACATAGAGAGAGAAAGAAGGAACAATTTTATAACAAAACTAGAAAAGGATATATTTAAGCCACAGCCCAAAACCTATTAAGTAATAAAATACATGAACGGGAAATAAAAGAAAAGATAAAAATACAAACAACAGATTTAGAAAAATGGGTGTTCTATTTACAAAATCTCTGGACAGATGAGAACAATGAAATAAAATTTTATAAAACAAAGAATGATCTAACAGAAAATATCACAATGTTAGAACTGAAAATTACAATAAAGATGTAAAATAGGAAAACACAAGGAGAAAACAATATAAATATGGAACTATACAAAAATGCAGGTGAAAAATTTAATGAAAGACTTCTGAAATTTTTTAATATGGTTTGGATGTCAGGAAAAATTCCTAACTCTTGGAAAAAAGCACTGGGTATCTCAATCTATAGAAAAGGAAATAAAGATGAGTGCAATAACTAGAGGGGAATTAGTCTGCTAAATACAGGTTATAAAATATATACAGGAATATTAAAAGAGAATCTAAACAATATTGTATAGGAGAAACTACTAGAAGAACAAAATGGTTTCTGAAAAGGCCGATCCTGCATAGTTTCAATTTTCACTCTAAAATTATTTAATAGAAAAGAGAAGAGAATTTCAAAAAGAAACAAACGTGGCCTTTACTGATTATGAAAAAGCCTTTGACAAAATTAGTAGACAAACATTTTTTAAAATATTAACCAATTTAAATATACCAAACCAACTTGTACAATCCCATTCAAGAAATATACAAGTGCATACAGGAAATAAAATAGCAGTTAAATTAGAACACATCTCAGAATGGAAAGATATATCAAGAGGAGTATGACATAGATGTAACCTCTCACCTCTGCTTTTCAATATATATATATATATATATATATATATATATATATATATATATATATATATATATATATATATATATATAGATAGATAGATAAAATTATAACAATCTGAAAAGAGTATAACCCATTTGGTACACAAATAACCCCACAAATGAAGAGAGATACACTACTATTTGCAGATGATCAAATGGTATAAGCTACATCCGAAGATGATTTACAAAGATCATTAAAATCATAATATGACAATATCCAAAAAAAAAACAAAAATAATTGCATTCAAGGGGAAACCCAATAAGAAGTAAAATAGTAATAAATAATAAAATATCAGAACGAGTAAATACTGCCAAATACTTCGGATGTGATTTATCATACGAAGAAGAATAAAAAGACAAACACTAAAATATCAAACTTTGTCAAAGTAAATAGCATAATAAATAATATATTTAAGCCATCCCTAGTACAAAAACACACTAGAATCAGACTATATAATGTCTTGTCAAAACCAACTTTACTATACGGAAGTGAAACATGGACCATAAAAAGGAAAGATGAAAAATGAATTCAAACAGCAGAAATGAAATTTCTCAGAAAACCAGCTTGATATACTAAGTGGGACCATAAAACAAACGAAGAAATTTTACAATCTCTGAATATAAAACTAATTCATTACTACATAAGACAGTACAAACAAAAATGAAAAGAACATTTAAATTGAATGGACAACAGCAGACTACCGAAAATGTTATACAGATATAAAATAAGTGGAAAAAGAAGAATCAGAAGAGCCCAAGAAAGACATGGCATGAGATCTGAACAGGTGCCACCTGGCCTAAAATCCATGTTAGTAAGAAGAAGAGATGGTAGAGTAGAAAGGACAGGGGTGGGGTACTGCTCACCATAGCAAATGAATTGCAGCCCACAAGATTAGGAATTAGTCAGATGGATGGTAGTTCTTTTAAGTCAATCTGGTATAAAATTGAGGACAATAGGAAAAAATATAAAATTGGTTGCTGATATAGGCCAGTGGGTGCCATTGTACTAACATTCATCAGCAGGTTAATACAATGAGCACAAGTCGAGCAATTATTATGAGAGACTTCAACTTTGGAAGAAGGAAATGGAATTTATATGCTTACTGAGAGATAATTACTTGAAGCAGAATGGGACAGAGGGACTTGGGTTATGAGAGTGCTGGCTCTTGTTATAGTCAGAAGATCTGTCCATAACTAAGGTGCCAACATTGCCTCCAACTGGAGAAAGTGGTCATGTAGTCCTGACTTCAGAGGCAGTAAAACATGGAAATGCAAATTAAGAAATGGTATATGTGGAACTATAAGGCACGTGATTACGATACACTTAGGAGGAAACTTGAAGCAGCAAGTTCAAGAAATTTTACAATGGCATAAAGTTTCTGCAAGGGAGGCAGCAAAACATGGAAATTCAAATTAAGAAATGGTATATGTGGAACTATAAGGCACGTGATTACGATACACTCAGGAGGCAACTCGAAGCAGCGCCATGGCATAAAGTTTCTGCAAGGGAAGGATGTTCACACTGTATGGGGAATAGTCAAGAGATATCTGGAAGAAGCATTATCACACTGTATACCCAAGGTCTGAAGGATAGATGGACAAGTAATATCATTAACACATTCGCTGCCAACTACGAGTATACTCGTAGTTGATAAACCAGCTACACAAGCCAGCTACGAGTATACTCGTAAGACGCTTACCACCGGCAACGAGATTACTGTACTGACCTTGAAGAAGTGAAAATGCTTGGCTTGTGGAGCTAGCATCAAAACTGTGTATTCTCATAGATAGTATATGCTCTGCACAAGCCAACTATGAGTATACTCGTATGACGCTTACCGCCGGCAATGAAATTACCGTACTGACCTTGAAGAAGTGAAATTGCTCAGCGTACGGGAACAAACTATGCTGAAGTAGCGTGGCAGCGAATGTGTTAAGCATGAGCTGAAAAAAAAAAAAAAAAAAGTTGTAGAGCAGGCGTTCCCAAGAGCACATTCTAAAATACCAGTAGGGCGACGGGCACCATTATTTTTTTTTTTCCGTTCTTATTTCAGATTTAAGTGGATAATTCATATTAAAAGTGGCATGCATTGTCTGGAAATGACGTTCAACATTATGTTTTTTCGGAATTGCAACACTACTGTTGCACAACAAACAAACACAATTATCTTTAAAATTAACGAAACAATATGTTTCCTCCCAGTCAGTGTTAAAATTATAGGTTCATTGTCTTTTACTTGATTCACTCATTTTAGGATTAAAAATCAAAATACTTCAAAAATGTAAGTACAAGACACCATTAAAATTATGCACATATAACTAGCAACAGATAATGAACAACTTCGAATGTGTGTCTACTTTACATTGTATGCGTTTAATACTCGTCATGTGTCATTAACGCATGCATCATAGAGCATGGCATGAATTGTTGCGTGTGTGCACGTGATTATTTCAAACTATACGGCACACGGTTGAACAGCGGCGGGCACACACAAATTGGTCGACGGGTGCTATGGTGCCCGTGGGCATAGGGTTGGGAACGCCTGTTGTAGAGGATATATAAGGAGAAAGATGACCAGCATGGTCAGAAGGGCAAAATCATATTATGAGAAGAAATTAGCTGAACAGGCAAAAAGAAATAAAAACTTCTTTTTTCATTATTATGTGGCAAGTAGGAGAAAGAATGACTATGGAAAGATAATTTTAATGAGTGTGGATGGAAGAGAGGTAACAGAAACAGTGAAATTGTTGAGCTACTGAGTGATCATTTTGCAAGTGAGGATAACGTTATGATAAAAGTGACAGGAACTGATGTGAAAACAGAGGTTGAAGAACTGGAGGTACTTAGGATATTGCAAAATCTGAATGCAAATGCAGCTGTGGGATTGAATGGGATATCAGCTTGCATTTTAAGAGGATGTGCAGTGGAATTGGTGATGCTTTTGATTAGGCTGTTTAATTTAAGTCTCAGCTCTGGCAGAATCCCGAGAGAGAGAGAGAGTGTGGAAAAAAGGCAAAATAACTCCCCTGCATAAAGGAGGATCTAAGTCTGTGGGAGCAAATTATAGATCAATCAGTATCTCAAGAATGGTGGTAAAAGTACTGGAAAAGTTGGTAAAAAAAAAAACAGAATTCAGGACAAAAGACAGCAGAACAAGAGGTCATCCCTTGAATTGAATAAGTGTAGTTAGCAAGGGCAGGATTACATTTTTCACTTGGAGAGTGGTAAATGAATGGAATGGGTTGTCTGAGTCAGTTGTAAGTGATTTGTCCGTTAACAGTTTCAAGTAGAGGTATGATAGATATTGTGTTGAGGTATAGTTTGAGTCTCCCACAACGACTCTTAGAACTCCATGGAGATGCCCATACAATAATAATAATAAGATAGAAACTTAATGAGCTTGAGATCCACAGAGCCAAATGATAAAGACGCCATCAGTATATTTCAACTAAGCTGGTTTTGAGGGAAGGCTGAATTCAGAACCAAAAATTAAATGGATTCCCCATCTAAACAAGCCCTGTGAGATATAAGTGGGGCACCCATTGTTATACCTTTAATGTGTTTGTATGATTCGGTGAAAATTTATTGAAACAATTCATTGAATGACAGCTTATCTTATGCTGACTCTTCAAATAGCATTTCACTATATAAATAATGCACCAAAACATTTGAAAAACAAATTAGTTCATCAAATAAACAATTCAGTGAATAGCAAATCAAAGTAAAAACAATGATGATTGTTGATGATTTCCTTTCATGATTCACTGAAACAGTTATTTTCTTGCAGAACGTTATCTTAAAGTTTTCATTAAAATTACCTAATGTTATTTAAGATGCAGATAAATAAGTGGTCACCACGACTTTTAATAATTATTTTACTGTATTTCAGAACATTACTCTGTAATGTGTTAATACTAATTTATAGTATGAAATACAGGCAGCCCTCGGTTTAAGCCTCAGTTCCATTCCTGAAAAAATGGACGTAAACTGAATCAGCGTAAAACGAACCCAATTTTAATGGGAGGTATGAAGTTACGTTCCGCGCAATCAAAAAATATGTACATGAAGTATGTGCAACATTATTATATTTAAAGCTTTGATAATAAATACATATATATTTGTTAAAATAACATTATTAATAACGAAAACAAAACAAAATTATATACAAAAAATATGAAACTTCGAAAAGATATTACATATTTCTATGTTGAAGTTCCTGGTTTCAGATCACCTGCATTTTTTAAAAAAAAGTATCCAGTGTTAACTGCCTAGATTTTCTTTTTCTTTCTTTAAGGAGTTCAGTGTAAGGTCAAATAGATGCGATTACACTCCTTTTTACGTTCGCACTCCATTCCCAATCGTGGCCCATTTCACAGAGTTCATCAGTCAATGTCTCTATGCTTGCGAGGATACACTGTAAATTGGCCGTTTTCATATCTCTCAGAGGACCTTTCTTCATTTTCTTTCTCCTCCTTTGGATGTTGACTTAATTGTTCAGCTAATTCTTTTAAGTCTTCATTGGAAAGTGGTTTATCATGGCTCTCTAAGACTTCTGTCACATCTTCAGCTGTAATATTGTACAATCCCACCTCTTGTGCAAGCTTGGTAACATCTTCAATAACATTCTCATCTTGCTCTAATTCCTCGAAGTCATGCATAAATGCTGGAAGAAGTTTTCGCTATGCTCCTTTTAAACACTTGGCTGACACATCATTCCAAGCTGCCTTGATGTTGTTAATGCCCTTCAAAATATCGAATGACTGCCAATAGTCTTTAATAGTTTTTCCTGAAGTGTCCAAGACTCTTACCATTTCCATAAATGTTATACGGAGGTAATAGGCTTTGAAGATTGATATAATCCCCTGATCCATTGATTGCAAAAGCGATGTTGTGTTTGGGGGCATGTAAACAATCTTGACATCCAATGGTGTTCTTACTTAAGCAAGGTTTTGAGGATGTCCAGGGGCATTATCCAAGAGAAGCAATGCCTTGGCTGGCAAATCATTTTCTTTACAGAAGAGAAGCACAGTAGGAAAAAAATAATTTGTGTACCAATCTAGAAAAACATCTTGTGTAATCCAAGCTTTCTTGTTCCATTTCCAATAGACTGGCAGCATAGCTTTTAGACCCTTCAAGGCACGTGGTATCTGTGAATGGTACACCAACATTGGTTTAAGCTTCAAAGTTCCGGAGACATTTGCACCCAACAAAAGCATAAGTCTATCTTTTGCAGCTTTAAAACCTGGAGCAGATCATTCTTCACAGGAAATGAAGGTGCGTGATGCAATTTTTTCCAGTAGAGCCCAGTCTCATCAACATTAAAAACGAGATCAGGAGGGTAACTTCCTTGTTCTACACAGTCTTGAAATTCTTTAGGAAAAGCAGCCGCTGCTGCAACATCTGCACTTGCCGCCTCACCACATAATTTGACACTGTGGCACTTACTTTGAGACTTAAATCTTATAAACCAACCTTTACTTCCTAAAAATGTTTCTTTGCCTCCATCTTTTTTTTTTTTTAAGATCCTCAAAAATTGTTTTTGCTATCTCAGTTATAACAGCCTGCATTAGAGGAATGTTTTGCTGATTCAAGTCATCCACCCATAATGATAATAATTTTTCCATTTTTTCATGAAATTTACCCCTGCTATAAAGTACATGTTTTGCATTTAGTGCTGCTGTAGATTGTTGCACAGACTGTTTTATTCTATCTGCATTTTTCATAATTGTGGTAACAGTCGATGGGGATAAGTTCATACTTCTACAGACATTAGCATGTGTCTGCCCATCTTCCATTCTTCAAATCACCTCCATCGTCTTTTCAAGTGTGATTGATTTCCACGCCTTCTTAACACCAAGTTCTGCTAATTTTTCGGCACTTCTATTATCAGACATGGTATATAATTATGTACTTCATCAATTTAAATACGTATGTACATAAAAAAAATTAAATAGAACAATTAGGTAGATTCAACATTAAAACTAGGTTTGATACATATACGTCATAGTAGCTCGGTAAACACTCAAACACTAGAGTGCCTGCTAGCGTCGTTTCTCAGTCAACTACACTATAGTAAGAAAGCATGTGCACGCAACCGGCATTATTGTAAATCACCATAAATTGAACCGGAATAAACCGAGGGCTGTCTGTACTGACTCATCGTAAGCTTATGCACTCTGGAAATAAAATTCTGTCTTGCTTAATCTTTTCTTTCATAAATGCTCTAATTAAAGTCAAAACTGATAAATTTAAATGGAGATTCCAATGACCAAATTTCATCCAACTGGAGTAGAATTAATTTTCTAAACTGAAAACATTTGGCAAAAATGAGCCAAATGGAAATAGTGATAAAATAAAAATCCAATTAAAGATATTTATTGATCTCATTCATCCCCAAAGTGAATAAAAAGAACTGCATAGTTCTAACCAACTTTCAGAAATTGGCAGACAGATGGATTCTGCAACTTAGTCATTGACAGCAATTGAGTTCAGAACTAATGACAATTTTGGGTGAAAGACTGAGATGATGGTAGACGATTGCCACCATCTCATCTGCATAAACTTTAACTGATATAAAAATATTATTGTCTGAAATAGTGGATGTTCTACAGCTGTTTATTCTGAGTTGTGGAATTAAAAACCCTAGTTTTTAGGGGAAAAAACTCTACTTGCCTTGCAAGTAGAATATTTTTCCCCAAAAAGAGACTGAAATAAAGCTCCTATATTCAGCGATTAGAATGAAACCTATAATGGTCACTTTTCTGACAGCCTAACACTATGAAAGCAAAAATGCTATCAGAAAGATAAAGAGGCATCTAAAAATCCAACAAAAATGTAACCGAAACTGAACTTAACTACACAGACATCTTCGTGTGCATTTCCTAAATCACAAAGATCATTAAATTCCACTGACTGAGAGCAATATATAATTTCGATATGTTGCTCCTTTGTAACTTTGATAACAGTCTGAAAGAAACAGAAACAACACAAATTTTTGTAAGGATTCCAAACACTAAATCTGAGTCAACTGTCCAGCCAGTAAAATCTCACAATAACTGCATATCAATGGATGGATAGACACACAAAGTGAATCTTATAGGTTTATGCATTTTGTGAAATGCACCTAAAACCAAGGATATAAGAAATTCTATGTAATGCAAGACTTCTAGGTCAGTCATCATACTGGTTGCCAGTGAACCTAATGGATGGATTAATATTGATGTATTTATCAAACTGCAAAATGCTGATATTCTGATGCAAAAGATAAAAAAATAAAGCTGTAAAATACCATGTTCATAACACGTCGCTGCATTAATGAACACGTTACTTAGTTATCAGATGTTAATTACTTTAGATCAATATTTTGATGCAATTGCCTTACAATTTATTTTTCAGTAAACTGTTTTATTAAATGATTTGTAGAGATGATAAATTGCGATTTTTCAATGAACTGTGCAATTTGATAAATTGTGTGAAGAAAATTTTCTGAATACTGCTTCTACAATAGCTAAAATAGCCCGATTTAATATGGTTCTTTTGTGACTCAAAAATAACCATGGAAGTGATAATTATTATTATTATTATTAGTGCACCCTCCATGGAGTCGACATACTCATCATGGGAGGTTCATTCAACTGATAATGCATTTTTCATACCAAATTTTAAAATCCTTAACATTCTTTGCATTAATAACATATTCTGGTAATTCAATCCATTCAATGATAGTTCTCCATGTAAAAAATATACTCATCACACCTCTCTTCACCACACATAACTTCCAGGGATGGCCTCTGGTTCTTCTCCTCTCACCTGCTACTTTTTTTTATTACCCTTTGGATTAATCTGATAAGGACCTCCCACGATGAGTCTTTTGACTCCACGGAGGCCTGAATAATAATAATAAAGACTTAGATGTCTCTATCATATCACCTCTTTTCCTTCTATCCACCAAACTCTGCAATCCACATTTCTTCAACTTCTCTCCATAGCCAACATTACAAAGTCCTGATATTGTCTTCGTCACTCTTCTCTGGATCTTCGTCACTCTTCTCTGGATCTTCGCCAATCTTTCCACATCACATTGACAATCAGATGACCAAATTTGAGCACAATAGTCCAAGTGTGGTTTGACCAGTGCTTTATACAGTGGCACAACCACTTCCTTATCCCATGTTAGAGTACAGTTGACCATTGAACAATGAGGGATTAGGGGCGCCAACCCACATGCAGTCGAAAATCCATGTATAACTTTTGATTCTTCAAAAACTAAATTACTAATAGCCCACTGTTGACTAAAAGTCTTACTGATGACATAAACAGTCAATTAACACATACAGGGTGTTCGGGATAAATTTGACATATTTATAATTAATTATATTTTTCCGTAAGTTACATGTATTAACACACACTTCTCTTCATTTAAAAGTTTGGACCCTTCTTCATTCATATACAAGATGTCAGAAAGGATGGATAGCTGGAACCCACCTGAATCATGGAAGAGAATAACTTGTATCATGATGATTCGTGCCCGCCATCAAAATGAGGATATTACGACTGCTGCCCAATGCTCCCTGAATACAGTAAAAACAATCAGGCATGAACTAGAGACTTGCAATGGTGACTACGAGGATGTAGCAAGAAGAAAGATCCCTAGCAGACGATCTGATTGCGTTCGTACAGCAGAATTCCTCGCAAATCTGCAGGAACAGGTGTTGAAGAACCCTGGCATTGGAATTCGGGCTTTGTTCGTGGAGTTGCTAACTGTAGTCAAGTCCTGGATAACAAGGGTAGCCAATGGTAGGCCGTATGTATGGCAGCAGGATTCGGCCCCTTGCCACACCTCTGGGAAAAGTCAAAAATGGTTGTCTGAAAATTTCTACGACTTCACCAGTCCAAATGTTTGGCCTCCAAACTCCCCAGACCTTAACCCCATGGATTATTTTGTATGGGGCGCAGTTGAAAAAGACACCAATCGCACTTCCAGTAATACAAAAGCCCAGTTAATGGATAAAATTAAAACAGTTTTTGCGGCCCTTCCCAGGGAGACTGTAGCATCAGCTTGTTCGAGGTTCCGAAGCAGAATTGAAGCTGTGATCGATGCTAATGGTGGTTATTTTGAGTAAATCTTGTTGATAGTATTGTAATTAACTCTGCCTGTAATGTTTTTTTGTCAATTCATTAAATTTAATAGATACAAAGAAGATTTTCTTTTTCCTTACGAAACTGTCAAATTTATCCCGAACACCCTGTATTGTGTATGTTATATGTATTATATGCTGTATTCTTATAATAAAGTAAGCTAGAGAAAATAAAATGTTATTAAAGAAAATACATTTACAGTACTGTAATGCACTGTATTTATCGATAATGTAAGTTTATGCCATCTATTTACAAGATGAATTCGTCTATCTGTCTGTCAGTACCTATCTCACTATGTCTTATATGATACAAAACACTGCACATGTTATTCGTATTACTAACACTAGACATCAAAAATGAAAAGATAATGTGAAAAAGAAATTCATATTTATTTACAGGTATAAAAGCTTCATGCATGGATAATGAAGCAGCAGCAATATGATTGCTTCATGGTAATCTAGTGTAGTCCATACAATTGCTTCACAGTACCCTAGATTATACATTAATGAATCATTATGAAAATTTTTTATGCTAATTAATTGATTAACTTTAATTAATAACAGTTAATTTTATGCAGTTATGATTTAATACTGCATCTTTACGTTTGTTTACATTTCTCTCGAATGCAAATACCACCATATACAGTGATTGTGTGGATAAGTTTTAACTTTTAATAATAGATTTGTGTATATTTTATGGTAGTAAATGGTAAAATAGATTAGTATCTACATATATTTTATGCATTCATGACATACCTTTTTCTTAATTTTTCCAATATTTCTAGGCTATGCGGTTCACTGCGAGTTTTTCAAATTGTTGCAAATCTCCAAATAAATTTCCAATATATTTACTGAAAAAAATCTGCATAAGTGGACCCGTGCACTTTAAACCTGTGTTGTTCAAAGGTCAACTATACTTCTAATCATAGCAGAATTACGATGTGCCTCCTTTTCAACACTTGCAATATCCCTCTAAACTTCAGTCTACTGTAAATGTAAACAAACTGCCCAAAATCTCATCGGCTTCCAGCAGTATGGCACTGCCAATATAGTACACAGCCTTATTATTATTATTATTTGACACCTCCAGGGAGTGCACCTGCTCTACAACTCTGTCTCCACTAATCAATCCACCAACTGACCGCAACTACACCAACGCCATCTACCGCCGACCACCACCACCACTAGTATTTCCACAGACACTCACAAACATCCATGCCCACGGCGGGATTCGAACCTGCAACCTTTTGGCTGGAGAGAGGATACGCTAACCACTCAGCCAGCCAGGCCGGCAATATTTCAAGACTCCAAAATGCAACACCTTACACTTATTAATATTAAAACTACATCCCCACTCCTTTGTCCAAGTCAAAAGTCTATTCAAATCTTCCTGAAGGGAATTAACATCAGCAGTGCTACTTATAATTCTCCTGAGATTTGCATCATCAGCAAACAACCGAAGATCCCATCAATCCACATGATATATCATTTACAAACAAGTTAAACAGCAGGGGCCCAAGAACAGAACCCTGGGCACGACATCGGTTACCCTCCTTTTTTTGAAACACTGCTCTATCATACACAACTTGCTGATGTCATGCAGAGAGTTAATCTCCGATCCATCTAACCAGTATACTATCTATTCCATCCTCTGCAGCTTGTACACCGATTATCATGTGGTAATCTATCGAATGCTTTCGAAAGGTTCAAGAATATTACTGTATATATATATATACACACACACACACACACACGACACTCATTACATATCATAAAATGCAAGTAAATTGCTAAAAATAGGACCCGCCCTTTACAAATTCATGCTGACCATTATAAAGAATGCTATGTCCATCAATCCAATCCTATATTCTATTCCTAACCAATCTCTCCAACACCTTGACCACAGTAGTGACACAGACTGGTCTATAATTCGAAACTTTTGTCCTAGAACCATGCTTGCAGAGTACTACTATTTTGTTTTCTTTCCACTCCTCAGGAACTCTACCCACTGCAAAACTCATTAAATAACAAGATCAACAGTATTGCCAACTATTGTGCACTTTAACAATACATGGTGACATGTCATCAGTTCCCACAGTCTTATTAACATCTAACCCATTCAACACCTGATACATCTCAGATTCTTCCAATTCTCCTTTTCCAATTCCAATACTTGCCTCTCTTCTATATATTGCAATGCATCATTTACACAAGTATGATATATGCTGATAAAGTGCACATATAATTCCACTATATTCTTTGCAACTGTCATTCTGTTGCCATGACTATCCACTGGTGTTAACCTGCAATAATTATTCTTTCTCTTACTTGCCATATAGCAGAAAAATGACCTTGAGTTAACCTCAGCCTGATGAGACAAATCTCCTCTCATACTACACTTTTTCTTTGTTTACCATGCTTTTCATTTTCTTAGCCTGCATTCTGTACTCCTTATGGATCTAATCATCACCAACTGTCTTGTACCTCCTCCATAGCATTTTATTTTCCAAATTTTCCAAATACGAGGGTTGTTTGATAAGTCCATGCAAAAATGAAGAAAACATTTTTTATTTTTCAACATAGTCTCCTTTGAAGTCTTAGTCCAACGATGTTCGAGTTTTTTGATCCAGTCCATATAGTATGATTTGTCCAACTCTTCAAAATAGGCAGTTGTTTCGGCAATCACCTCATCGTTTGATGAAAATCTCTCTCTCTCCAGCCAGCCATTTTTTTCATGTTTGGAAACAGATAGTAGTCTGAGGGAGCCAAATCTGGAAAGTAAGGACTTCATAGCGTAAATCAAACAATTTTGCAGTCACAATTACAGAAGAGTGAGCGGACGTGTTGTCGTGGTGAAAATGAATTTTCTTTTTAGCCAAGTGTGGTCATTTTCCCTTTATTTCATCATTTAAATGGTCCAGCAAAGACGAATACACTCTGGTAATTATTTTGCCCTTTTTCAAGAAGTCTATGAAGATTATGCCACGAGCATCCCAGAAGATGGTGACAATAACCTTTCCTGTTAAAGGAACGGTTTTCGCTTTCTTTGATGCAGATTCCCCGCTTGCAAACCCATTGTTTTGACTGTTCCTTAGTCTCAGGCTGGTAGTGATGAATTCATGTTTCTTCCACTGTTACGAAATGATGCAGAAATTCCTCTGATTCCGTTGAAACAGCCTCAAGCTGTCCTAGCAACAGTTCACACGTTAATGCTTTTGATCCAGTGTGAGCAAACGCGGCACCCATCTTGCAGATAGTTTTCTCATATGTAAACGTTCATGTAAAATATTATGTACGGGGTCATTTGAGATGCCCACAGTCTTAGCAATTTCACGCACCTTCACTCTTATATCATCCATCACCATATCATGAATTTTTTCAATAATTTCTGGAGTAATGACCTCAACAGGGCATCTAGAACATTCAGCGTGACTTGTCTCATATGGCCATTTCAAAAGTTACTAAACCACTTATAAACCGTTCTAATCGAAGGTGCAGACTCACCATAATGTTTATCAAGCTTAGCTTTGGTTTCCTGAGCTGTTTTGCCTTTCAAAAAGTAATTTTAATCGCTACATGAAATTCTTTCTCATCCATTTTTCACAAAGCACGGTACTTGACTGATTCAAATGAACACCAAACACAGAGTAAATATCTATCTGACTGAAACTTAGCGTGTGATCCTCCAACAGTTGCCAGCAACTAAAAATAACCTCGATATGTACTGGTGGCGCCATCTCTTAGACTTGCATGAACTTATCGAACAGCTCTCGTAGCTTGCTTGATTTCACTGTTCATCCATTTCATTCCTATTCTATGGAAACTATGAACATTTAATAAATAAATAAATATATATATATACACACACACACACTAGTGGCTAAAATTGTGGAAACCTTTTGGAAAAAGTGTATTTCTGAGGTTTGATGGCTCATAATACCACTTTTTTTTGGAATAATACCATAAAATCATATATCAATGGAAAGATAATTTAATCAAGAATGTAATGCAATAACTTTTATGAAGGATTTTTATTAGAACAGCAGTTATAAAGAAGAAAAGTGAAACACATAGAAAAAATTAAATATACAAAAATTCTCACAATGTGAGTTAACACTTAGTTGAGTAACCTTTAGCGTTAATTACGCCCTTACAACGCCTTCCCATGAAGTTCACTTCATGGGAAGGCATTGTAAGGGCGTAAAGGCGTTCTGCAGCTGTTATAATGTGAAACCAAGATTGAATTATTGCTTGTGGCTATGCGCTTCGCAACTATATGCCTGGGGATGGAGTGTTCTAGGTTTGATTCCCGTTGACGACTTGAGGATCTTCCTCAGCCATAGCCAAGTTAGCTGATCTTGGGCATGGACAGCAGGATTTTTTCCACCAGTTTATCTGGGGTTTTTCATCCCGCAAGCAGGCAAATGGGCCCCGCGAACACACACACGCACGGTTCTACAGTCATAAATACTTAACCCCCATGAGGGGGGGGGCTCAAATCGCTCCAGTAGGGACGGGGGGAGAAATAGGGAGGAAACTCCATATGAATAAATAAAATAAATTGGTGGGTTGCTTCTGACTAACAAGTTTCTTTAGTCAGCTCCATTGATTTTCGACTGGGTTAAGGTCTGGGCTATTCCCAGGCCATTCCAGCAGCAGAATAATATTATCTTGAAACCACTTTTTGCACAGCAGCAACATGACATGGAGCTGAATCCTGTTGAAATATAAAAATTCATTTATGTATTTTTGGGCATTTATATTCCCATTAATCATAATTCAAATTCTGCCCACACCTTTTGATGTCATACAACCCCAGATCATAATACTAAGTGGGTGTTTCTAGGTTTTGCTGTAATACAATCAGGATGCAAATCTTCTCCTTATGTATTTTATGCCATCACTACCAAACAGGGAGATTTTATTATTATTATTATCATTATTTGACACCTCCAGGGACTCATCAAGGGAGGGGCGCCTGCTCTACAACTCTGTCTCCACTATTCAATCCACCAACTGACCGCAACTACACCAACGCCATCTACCGCCGACCACCACCACTAGTATTTCCACAGACACTCGCAAACTTCCATGCCCACGGCGGGATTCGAACCTGCAGCCTTTTGGCTGGAGAGCGGATACGCTAACCACTCGGCCAGCCAGGCCGGCTGGCCGGGTGGTTAGCATATCTAAGTGGTTATTTTGGTCTCATCACTCCAAATAACACTGTCCCATTGTTCCGCTGTCCAGTTAACAAGGGTTTTAGCCCAGTTTAATCTTTTCAACCTTTATTTGAGAGACAAAAATAGCTTTTTTCATGAAATTAATAAATCTAGCATTTAGACCTGTGGCAAACAGTCCTTGCACTCAACTTCACATTGTATTGCACCATTTCAGCTTGTATACACCCAGATGATTTTCTTCTATCACGTAAGCACAGTTTCTCAATTCTTCTATCATCACTTGCTGTTGTGCACCTTTTCCTGCCTTTACCAGTCTGGTTTTGTAGTGACTGAGTCTCCTTATATCTCTTCAAAAATTTAGAAATGCCACCTTTGGTTAAGTTTCCACCAATTTTTCTTCTAATTTCTTCATGACTGTAGCCTTGTTCACTTAATAGTACTATTATACATCACTTTCTGGGTGACCAGTCAACTCTTTGTGCCATTTCTTTAATTTTATTGTTTTACAAGCTCACTAAATGAAAGAACACAAAAAAAAACCCAACCAACTTGATAGCAATTACATAACACATTGACAAATGTCCTTCTCTCAGCTCCAATACATGACATCAATAGCTGAATCCTACTGTGACCTTATTGGCTCAT
The DNA here is from genome assembly GCF_054136105.1 of Typopeltis vanoorti. Classification (NCBI taxonomy): domain Eukaryota; kingdom Metazoa; phylum Arthropoda; class Arachnida; order Uropygi; family Thelyphonidae; genus Typopeltis; species Typopeltis vanoorti. Next base: position 45,284,021 of record NC_143552.1, read on the forward strand.
TGCCAAAACAAAATGACACCTGATTGGCTCTCACTGGCTATATTCAAATGAAGGAAAGCTACTTCATATCAACCTAAGCAAGTTGTGCTTCTTTTTTCTGGTTATTTGGCTATAACTTTTCATAGAATACAGATAAATGAACAAACTTTGTTGCATTACATTCTTTCCATTGATATATAATTTTATGGTATTACACCAAAAAAAGTGGTGTCATGAGCCATCAAACCTCAAAAATACACTTTTTCCAAAAGGTTTCCACAATTTTGGCCACTAGTGTATATTATCCTTTGCATATCAACTTCTTTTTGCCAATGAACTAATATGAGGAGGGAGGGAATCTTGTTTTCAACCAGTTTTGAACATAAACTGATTAAACAACAAAAATTACTGCATTGCAATCAAATGCACGAACAAATTAGGCTTAACATGCTCATATAACTGGTTTACATAAAATTCATTTGAAATTGCTATTAAATTTTGAATTTTCAATATCTCCATTGTTTTTGTTGGAACTATCATAATGCCTGTGATTAATTATTGAAAGCAAAAGAGCTCTTTAAAGTGCAGTACTATTATAAAAAGCTGAGTATGTCAAAAAGTTAATTTCTTAGCTTTGAAATGTCAGTCTTTTGGCATATGTACATTAGATTTAAACCAAAATTGAAATACCACAACAAATTTTAACAGCAATACTAAGGATCAAATTTTATTGAATTCCATCCACCTGGAAGGAATTAATAATAAAAATTTGAAATTGTGTTGTCCGGTTTTGCTACTGGCAAAATAAAATCTAACCAAAATACATGGAGACACATTCTTGTGTACATCCTAAATTCTATTCAGCCAGAGCAGAATTATTGCAATTATATAATTTAAACACATTTTTATGTACTCTAGCCAGCAGTGTCCCATAACTTATACATAGACAGACAAACCAAACATAAGAGATATTTAGACATTTTAGGAAATGCATCTTAAAATAAAACTTTTCTTTACAATGAATCTGAACAAATTATTACCTTCTTTATTAGATTTACTTAAGCCTCGAGTTTTTTCAAAATCCTGTCTTCTTTTCATTTCATCTGTTAAAAACAAATTAATAATTCAAAATATACTCTATGTTAACAAATCATAATTCATAACATGCTTTATAATTTTCCCATGCATATATTTATAGTTTAAGTTCATAATTCATTATAAAGAGAAATACAATTTTGATTAATTAAAAATATAAACATAAATGACTAAATAAATTTTGTATTTATTATTATTTATCATATCTCTCTGTAATTATTATTCATTGCAAAAAAGCTTGCCCTGTGTGTCATATTGCATATTTTTCCATCATTTACTGCCTTCACATTCACCAAACTCTCTGACAGAATGCACTCCATCTATCACTACAAATAAAGGATCTTTACTTCCTTGTAAACTGCTCCTTTATATATTCCTTCCAGGAAAAGTTTCTTGTTTTCCTACCCTTCATTCCACGTTACAAATAATATCAATGTTAACTTGATAAAATTATTTAACCAACTTGTCCATCATATTGAAGAGGCTGCATTCTCTCACACCTGTTAAAACAGTTAAACAGCCTGATGTGTAAAATAATTATATTCCCTATAATTAAGTAGGGATATCTAAATAATCACAAATTTCGACAAAAAAAACAAAAAAACTTTAAAATAAAATCATAAATAATCACAGTATAATTCTTCAAAATTATTAGTTTGACCTCTTTTTTTCCTACTGATATTTCCTACATTGATAGATGCCCATCTTCAATTTTGCTGGGTTTCAAGTTGTTCTGACTTTTCACTCTGGTTCCCCAGCAGAGACTTTGTTTAATCAAACAGTGCTCCAGACATTTGATCATGTTGTACCATCATATTTGTGTGTGTGGTTTAAGCCAATGTGGAATATGCAGAAAATTTGGTCAGCTATGTTCCAAATTGCCAGTCCATCTTTAGTCATTTAGTACCGAGGTCAGGACTGGACAATGGATCAAAATTCCTGAACATATTTTTATCTATAGACAGCTTCTCCCAGTTATCCCACCTTGACAAACCATGGAAAAAATAAAATAAAACATGAATTATATTTTCTGCTTTAGTGAACTTGCAGTACACATTACATACCTTAGCTTTTTAGGCAGAATATTTAGGTACCAGGTGAATAAATTTCTATGGAAAATGAGAGCAATCAGCAGTATATGAAATAGTATTTTAATTAATAGAGATCTTATAGTGATGAGACCAAATACATACAAAATTCTAAGAAATATGAATAAGGAGGTTAAAGAAAAAGTGAGACTTGAAATAATCAAAGAGAAAATCTGGCTGGACTTTTTCCAAAAATTATGGTAAGATAGTAATGAATCGAACTGATATAATGCTAGCTACTAACTATACAGTAACTGGTAATTAGTTTACGGAATTAACAACGCATATAAAGTATATTAATTAAAGGTAACTTTAATAAATAACTTCTATATTTCGTCAACGTCAAAATGTTGCCGAAATATAGAAGTTATTTATTAAAGTTACCTTTAATTAATATACTTTATATGCATTGTTAATTCCGTAAACTAATTACCAGTTATGTATGACCAACGTATAAGCCTTGCTACTAGAATAACTATACAGTGGAAGAAATAAGAAATTACAAGAAATCCAACAAGTAATACAGCAAAGCAAATCAGGAAAATCCCCTGGAGAAGATAGAATAAATATAGAACTTATTAATATGTAGGCATCCTATTCATCAAAAGACTTATAAAAAATTATTTAACAATATCTGGCAGCAAGGAAAAATCTCAGAAAGATGGAATAAGGCAATTATCATTCCAATATATATATATAAAAGGTGATAAGTGCAACTGTGAAAACTGCAGAGAAATAAGTCTCCTAAATATTGGTTATAAGTTAAATGCATAAATATTAACTTCAAAATTTAAATCATATGTAGAAGTTAAGCTTTGTGAAGAATAAAATGATTTCCCAAAAGGACGATTGTGCATTAATCCATTAAAAATCTTAATGACATTCTGAATTCAATACAGAAACACACACACACACATACAACATTTGTAGATTACCAGAAAGCCTTTGATAGAGTCTTAAGGAACAAACTATGGATGGTAGTCAAGAATCTAAACATTCCAAATCAGCTGCTTGCTGCAATAACTAATATAGTATTGACACTAAACATAATATCCAGTGTGATGAAGATCGTCATCTCCACAGATGCAAGTTTAAATATGAACACCTCTTCAAACAAAGTCGTGAAGCCCTTTTTACATCGGCCAAATCTGAATCAGAACGATTGTCTCCCCCCCCCCCCCCAAAAAAAAAAGTTTGGGAGAGTCTTAACTTATGTAACCATCAAAAATAGTTGTTTAACAATATTTTTAATATTATTATATATTAATCTAATTTCTAGCATGTGGCAACCATTTTTAATTGGTAAACCACAGACTGCTGCATTTAGTGTGTAATCAAGTTCCTTTGATTGCTTGTTTCTACACATTGATGATGTACTGTTATTTTCAGTAAGAAATATCTGCACTTGCATTTCATTAAAGCTAATTTCTATGGTTATTGTGTAAGTTATTATTTACAATTATGTCACAGGTACCTTTAAAGATTAGAAATGATCAATAATATTTTCAAACCTACCCAAGTTCAAAAGCATGTGAGTTTATAAAGTTTTGGTAAGACCTTCTCTGCTATATGGAAGTGAATTATGGACCATAAAAACTGCAGGAGAAAAAATAATAGAAACGAGAAATGAAATTCCTGCAAAGGATAGCAGGCTATACTCAATACTGGACAAAGTATATGAATACCAAAAGAAGTGGATTTAACATATTGAAAGAATGGACAGTTCCAAACTACCCAAAAAAATACTCTGATACCAGCCAGTTTCACTGGTTAGAAGTCAGGGATGACCAAGGAAAAGATGGAATGAGACTGGAATATGCCATTGGGCCTAAATCCCTGAAAGGATTATGTTGATGTGTTTGAATAAATTTAACTTATGATTCTCAAATTTAAGCTGAAAATAAATAGTTGATCAAAGACTGAAGATTACAGACAGAGTTATAAGGTGATATAATCACTTATATAGAATGGGATATGAAAGATTGACAAAACTGGTGCTGAAAGCCAAAAAAAATCAATTAAAAGATCAAGAGGACAACTAATTTGATGCTGTTAAGAAAAACTTAGTAAAATGAGAATGCTATGTTATATTGCTTTGTAATTAGAGGAGGTACATGAAAAATTTTCAAAAATAATACAGCATCTAAAGACTTAGAAAATCAAAATCTAAGAGATGACACCAAACAACAAATTCTTATTAATTTACTAAATATATGAAGAGCCAAAGGCTTCAATTCGGCAAAATGAACTTATTTAAGTTAAGGGATATTACATCCCATATTGTTTCTTAGCAGAATAAGAAACTCAAAGAGTTTCATGCCAAATATAGAAACTATATAAAGTTCAGCGATTCCAAACGTAAGCAAATACCTGGATAGTGCAGCACCTGACGAATTTGGGAGTGCAAACTGAGGCAACTCATAGTATGGGTGGAGCAAGCTCCGATCACTATTCTTGGTATTTACCCATAATGTGAACTTAGCTCCTAGGAGCTGTATTACTGTTCTACATTATGAGAGAAGGTCACTACCCAGACCGGTTTCAACCTTTATTGAGGTCTCATCAGTGAGTAGGTAGACCTAATTAATACCAAGTTTGTAGCAAACAGAACTTACATCCCTTCTATGAGAATTGCCAAGAAGGTGTCCTAATTATATGAAGAGCCAAAGGCTTCAATTCGGCGACATGAACTTATTTAAGTTAAGGGATATTGCATCCCATATTGTTTCTTAGCCAAATAAGAAACTCAAAGAGTTGCCTCAGTTTGCACTACCAAATGGGTCAGATGCTGGACTATGTGGGTATTTGCTTATGCTTGGAATCGCCGAACTTTATATAGTTTCTATATTTGGCATGAAACTCTTTGAGTTTCTTATTCGGCTAAGAAACAATATGGGATGTAATATCCCTTAACTTAAATAAGTTCATGTCACCGAATTGAAGCCTTTGGCTCTTCATATAATTAGTAATTTATTAGGACACCTTCTTGGCAATTCCCATAGAAGGGATGTAAGTTCTGTTCACTACAAACTTGGTATTAACTAGGTCTACCTACTCACTGATGAGACCTCAATAAAGGTTGAAACCGGTCTGGGTAGTGACCTTCTTTCATAACGTAGAACAGTAATAGAGCTCCTAGGAGCTAAGTTCACATTATGGTTAAATACCAAGAATAGCGATCGGAGCTTGCTCCACCCTTACCTCAGTTTGCACTACAAATGGGTCAGGTGCTGCACTATCCAGGTATTTGCTTATGCTTGGAATCGCCGAACTTTATATAGTTTCTATATTTGGCATGAAACTCTGAGTTTCTTATTCGGCTAAGAAACAATATGGGATGTTAAAGATACCAAGCAATTTTAAACTTGGTTTTACTCCATTTTTTTCCAAAGTGAGCAAACAGACAAATTGTCAAGTTTGTGCCTGCAATTGATGCAAGACTAGCTGATCCTACAGGTAGTGCAAGACCAAGGCAACTCGTGGTAAAGGTGGAGCAAGCTCTGATCACTAATCTTAATATTTACCCTTAATGCCAAAACACATCTCCAAGAAGGGGATGTATGATGTTTTGTATTAAAGGCAAGGGGCCACTACCCAGACCGGTTTCGACCTTTATTGAGGTCTCATCAGTGGGAGCCAGGCTAGAACCAGAGTAAAACCAAGTTTAAAATTGCTTGGTATCTTTAGCATAATTATACCCAAGTTAAAAATACTTTCTACATCTAGATCTCCTCCTGAGATTTTTATTTAATAAGGTTAAAACACCTTATGGTAACTCGTTTTGGTAAAATACTTACAAGCTCTGCATTACTAAATCTTGGTATTTCTAGCCTGGCTCCCACTGATGAGACCTCAATAAAGGTCGAAACCGGTCTGGGTAGTGGCCCCTTGCCTTTAATACAAAACATCATACATCCCCTTCTTGGAGATGTGTTTTGGCATTAAGGGTAAATATTAAGATTAGTGATCAGAGCTTGCTCCACCTTTACCACGAGTTGCCTTGGTCTTGCACTACCTGTAGGATCAGCTAGTCTTGCATCAATTGCAGGCGCAAACTTGACAATTTGTCTGTTTGCTCACTTGGGAAAAAATGGAGTAAAACCAAGTTTAAAATTGCTTGGTATCTTTAACATAATTATACCCAAGTTAAAAATACTTTCTACATCTATAAATATGGGATGTAACATCCCTTAACTTAAATAAACTTATTAATTTATTTATTTTAAAACAATTCCAGTACTAACAGACATGTATACTATGTATACGTTTAGTAGATTACTATCATCATCTGGGCATCCCCACAAAGTGTACTTAGTGATTATGGAGATACACACTTATCACTGGCCACACAATACACGCTATACTTTTTAAACTTTTGGTTGCAAGTGCACTTCATTCAATGAAGTGCACTTGCAACCACCACAGAAAATATGTTCCACTCATTGATCACTCTAAAAACAAAAAATCTAGTCTTCATATTCTTACTAACTACATTCTTACTCGGATTCAACTGCTCTGCCCCCCCCATCATGTATTCAAAAATCTCTTCTACATTTATCATAAACTCTTTTAGCAACATATTTTTATCAATCTTTCTTTTTTAATTCCATCAACCATATTTTGTAACCCAAAAACGTTTAATCTGTCCTTACAAAAAGCATCCCGCATGCCATTTCTGGAATATTAACTAATAATAATATTAAATTATCAATTAATTGCCCTTTTGTAGCTGTTGTGAGTCAAGACATGTAGCAATAGGTTGAGAATGAATGGAGGCATGGTCTGAACACTTAACCAGGCTTACATCAAGAAAATGCTATAATACAAATTCAATATATTAGAACTCTCACATGCACTATGTCACATAGAGATATCTTTGAATCTATGTTTTCTTTAAATTACTATTTCATATTTAAATGTAAATGGTCGTAAAAACAAGTGTTGACTATTTTTGTTGTCACACTGAAAGAAGTGCTGTTGCTAGACATAACGTACAACATAGAACGCGGAATCTACTGCTTAGCTCTAGAAATAGCCAACAACATCAGACATGATGTCGCCAATATCCTCTCCCAGTCATTACCTCCAAAAAGTAATTTATCTTCTGGTCAACTCACTGCTCTCAGAAAGTTATGGAAAGATAAAAGTATTGTCATCACCAGGGCAGATAAGGGTAATGCCACAGTTGTACCATGGAATATAATCGGAAACTGGATATTATTCTCTGAGATCGCACTACCTACATCCCACTAGATCATGATCCCACAAAAACACATTAAAAAACTTACTTAAAAGAGTAGGTCTTCCTGGTTGCCAGACGTTACAAGAAAAACTCAAACCCTTTAGTTCTTGCCCCCCCAAGACTTATAGTAGATGTCACTGACGCTCCATGCTACAAACTGTCAAAACAGAAGAGCTGGCTTACACTCTTATCCCCCACCCCCCAGACTCATCACCACATCCTGTATAAAAACTCTATCCATTTTAAAACCGTCATTGGAAATCTAACTTTAAATTATGCAGATATATTGGTAAGCTTTGACATAACCTCACTGTTCACCAATATTCCCTTAAACAACACCTTAACACTCTTAAAAAAACGTTTTTCCTTCTGATATCTTAGATCTCTTTTCCTTTGCCATCAATTCTGATTATTTTTCTTGGAAAACAAAATTTACGTGGAAAATTTTGAAAAATGAGCCATAGACTCATGGCCCAGACACATTATACTCCTTCCTCAGCTACCTCAATAGTATACATCCGAGAATCTAGTTTACAATGGAAAAGGAAAATAACAATAGTTTACCCTTCCTAGACACCTTAGTAACACGTCTTCCTAATGGTAACCTTTCCTTCACTGTATGTAGAAAATCCACTCACACAGGCAGATACATTCACTACCTTTCCCACCATCATCCCTCTCAACAATATGGCATTACTAAAACTCTAATCAATAGAGCCTATAATCTTTTGTTCCAGCGGAATTGCTCTTTCAGCTGAACTCAACCACATACACAACACCTTCCTTTCAATCAATAGAGCCTATAATCTTTGTTCCAGTGGAACTGCTCTTTCAGCTGAACTCAACCACATACACAACACCTTCCTTTCAATCAATAGAGCCTATAATCTTTGTTCCAGTGGAACTGCTCTTTCAGCTAAACTCAACCACATACACAACACCTTCCTTTCCAATGGTTACAGTAATTACAGAAATAAAAAAAAAATAATCAGTTCCCCCACCATTCCTCAGCCATTGCTTCAGAAGGATTCCAGAAATGCCATTCATCCCCTACATCTGTGGCACATCAAAAAAAAAAAAAGCTAGGTCTTTAAAAAAGTATAACCGCTACACAGCTTTTTAGCCCCACTGGAAACTTGCTACCTTTATCTGTTCTACCAAAGATCAGCTCCCTCTGTTCCTGCAAGTTGGCTTACTTCCGACAGACAGTAGATCAGCAACCATCTATTTAGAACATAAATCATACATCTGCTAATACGAGTTTAGTCAATCTGGCCTTGCAGACCATGTATTGGATACGACTCACAGGATCTCCTGGAAGAAAACCACCATGATCCACCATAGTAAATTTAAAAAGGAAAGAATAGAACCAAATGGTAAAGATTTGTACATGGGGGACTCAACCTGTCAACTAATGGATGAGAAAAAGAAATAAGATGGGACACTAAGGGTAGTTTTTTCCAAGAGAGACATGAAAGTGCTTTTAAAAGAAAAAATAATAACATGTAACAGAACTTCAAATATCTTTATTTTAATTTTTTATTTTATTACTTATTGTTAAATAGTAAAATATATGATACTTAAATTTTTGGCTATTCAATTAACAAAATATAGTTTTTGCAATTAATGTTTTTTTTTTTTTTATATATCCATTATTGAACAATACTCAAGTCAAGATTATGTTTTCAGAATATACACTTGTAACAAAGGACTGAGATATGCTGGAAAAAAAAAAAAAAAGTTTAATTTTTAAATTCTAAATCCTAAAATACCCACACACATACGAACACACACAAAAATCTTAAAAGGCCACTAATGGCTGGTGATAAACAATACATCGCCCCCAACCAGAGGACCATTTAATGTCTTTGGCAACACAAGTACTGCTACCAAAAAAGGCATATCCTCTCTAGTTGGAGGAAATGGCAATGTGACTCCTAGATAGTAGATGACTTTCACTGCCTGATGAAAGCACAAACAACCTTGGCTTATTAGAGGTCTGAAGTGGATGCCAAAGTGGACAAGAACTATGTATCCAGTTTCTATACCTCAATTCCCTTTCTTTTTACATTACAGTGTGGGTAATAGCCTGAAAGGGATGTCAACTCACTATAGGGGCATCTCCTCCCCCCCACACACAAACAAACATACACCATTGAAGGGCATAGTAGAGGTCTGCTGGCCAGCCATTAGATAGTAAATGGAACTGAAACTGTATGCAATGCATGAAGAGGCTTTCTACTGACTGGTAAAAATTCAGCACTCACTTACTGTACAAGGTTGTGCCTGGAGGAGTCTGAGTTTGAAAGGAGAAGAAAAGCTGTTGAGGCCATATAACAGATTGGAGATGGGTGCTTTCACTGTGTGGGAGGCATGCCTGTGAGTCTTTCACCCCACTATATGCCATATTTGTTAAGTGACTCCTTCTGAAACACAAATCAATCAGCAGCATAAGTAATTCCATTAACACTGAATCATAAAAATATCTCTCAAAAAAAAACAAAACCAACAAAAAAAATCCATATACATTTCACCAATATTCATGGTCCTATTTGTTCAAAGGTGGCAGAATCACTCTATATGGACATACAAACCTATTATTTTCAACAGAACCTCAAAATAGCAATCTCAACAACTACTGACCATATCAACTTTCCCTAACTACACTCAGAATGATTCCTTCTACTACTAGAACAGAATGTGTGTTGTCAAAATCAGACAAGCTGTCTTAGAGAATGAAAAATCTTGGACCTCTTCCTTATGACTTTCTATGGCTCAGAGTTTCTTTGCCCTATTCGACTGAATTCATTTGCTGTTTTTATTGCTCTCCAAATTCTGATAACCACTTTGACCTTTATTTCATTACTTAAACTGATTATCTACTATCAAAATTCCAAACAGTGATGTTTGGACTTCAATGTCTCAGACTAGCTTTCTTTCTTTCTTGAATTTCACTGACCAAGCTGGAAAAGATATTTGCTGTCAGCAACAATCTTTCACAAACTGTCCATCTGCAAACTGGAGCATCTAATAATTCTCCAAATTCCCAACATCACTAATTTCTTCTTAATCAATTTTCTGATAAAAAAAAAAAAAATTATAAGACATCAGCAGTTCTCGCTAACCCATATTATAACCTTATTCAAGTTTCTTTCTCTACAGAACATTCTTCACCCAGCCACTATCAGCCTCGTGTTTACCACTACAATAGCACCAAATTGACTGACAGCTGTAATTTCTACTCCTCCTTTATTTGGCCTGACTACTATTTTCACTTTCTGACTCAAACACATGCTCTAAACAAGCTTAATTGAAGTAATTCTCACTAGGATGAAGATCCTCATCCCATCCAAAATACCCAGACTACTATAAAAACCTTGGTTCTCCAACAGGTGTGAGAAAGCAGCTCAAGAATTCGGCATATTGCATATGGCTCAAAACCAAACTTCCAGCATCTTGTTCTACTCAGCCTATACTGCAGCATGTCACTGCTGAAAAAATACAATTGGCAAATCCAAGTCAAGCTTTGTTACTACTTAGTGCAGAAAACTTACTTCGGCTTAAATGGCAGTTGAATTTTTTGGTCCCTGGCCAAGGCTACTGGACACAAGACAAGAATGACCTACTGGCATCATTGTTCTCCAACTCTTGGCAATGATGATTAAAATAAAGTATCTCCACTTTACCAGGAACTACTCACTGTATGCCTCCTCCTCCTAATTTTTCATAAGAAAGACATTGGAAGAATTCTGAATGCCAACAAAACTCCTGGTTCTGACAGTATCCTCATGGCTGTACTTAAATCATGTGTTCATGAATTAATACTGTCCATCCTATATTGTCTTTACAATCTAGGATTGTAAAGACAATTTATTTCCCTCATCTAGATTCTAGATGAAGGAAATAAAATCCAGCCACCACTCTCATCCCATTGCGCTCACGTCAGTTTATTCAAAACAACTGAGAAAGTTATCAATAGGCCACTTCTTCACCACCTGAAAGCAAGCTTAGCTAATGACCGAGAATATGGATCCAGTCACTATTGATCTACAGTGGATCGTCTTGATAAAATCACCCATCTATAGACATAAGCTTGGGAAGGTTTGGTGAAACCCATGTAGTTGCTCCAGATATTTCCAGGGCATTAAGTCTGGAACAAAGGCCTACTTGCCAAACTGCTATCTTACAGTTTATCATTTACCCACTGCAATATGTCCAAGTGGGCAGCTTCATTTCTTTGGATTTCTTCACCAATATTGGAGTTCTGAAATAGACTTTGTACTTTAATCTATTCTTTCTGCTATTCATAAATGACCATAAATCCTATCCATAGTTTTACCAATGATAGCACTCTCCTATTCCTCTTTCCATTTCACAAATCTTTCATGCTCGTATCCGAAGCTACACAATCTTCCCTAATCAGAGCATTAAACACTGATTTTCTTGACATATTTCAAGGACAACCTCGTCAACTTCAATATCACCAAAACACAATTCTGTCTTATTTCACACAATAAAGACCACACATCACCACCCTCACCATTAATAATACTGAGATCTCTTCATGAAATCAGATAGCTCTTCTCAGACATCTAGTGTCTCCTGTCATAAGCACATCACATTTGCTGCTTATGACAAGTCATCCAAACAGAGTTACTGGATTATAGCAGAGTCTAAGCAGAGTTACTGGATTATACTGCCATATTTATTTAGGCTTATGGTCTTTTTTTTGCACAAAATTGTCAACACAGAAAGAGAATAACTATTTCATTTTTATAAATTGGAACTCTGCACTGCAAATGCCAGTCCTATGTTTATGATTTCCAACCTATCCTATGCCCAACATGCCCTGACAATTATAAGAGAGAGCACTCTGAATGAAGTGATCCCAATATCATCTTTCCCTTACATGTTAGGGTAGATGGCTTGTCACAGCCAAGTAATGTGACTTTCTAGAAACCTAATTAATGCTATGATAAAGCAATTCTATCAAAGCAGAATATGCCTGCCACTCTCTGCATTTAGATAGCCAGCTTTCTCACTGGTTGTTTCACTGTGTGTCATAGTGGATGGCTCCCTCTTGTTCAGCTTTGTCACCAATACAGGAGTTCCTTAGGTCTCTGTTCTCCTATAATTAAATGTATATTATAGTTGAAAAGAAATTATATTCTTATTTTAATCCTATACGAAGTGTAAGCATAAGTGTGAAGTAACTTCATGACTAGTCTATTTGTATATAGAGGCTACTGACTTCATATCAATTGTTTAGTATTCCATTATGCAAAAAAAACATGAAGAATCACAAGACTGGTTTCAACCTTTACTGAGGTCTCATCAAGGGCACAGATCCAAGAAGATACAGAGGTTAAATTAATGCAGAAGTCATCAATTTTTCATATGCAAGTAGAAAAAAGTTATCACATTATTAAATATCCTGGATGAGAGCTAGTTATGGAAAGTTTTTTCACTTGGTTACAGTGTATATTATAGTTAAAAAAATTTACATTATTGTTTTAATCCTACAAACATAAGAATAAGATTAAAGTAACTTCGTGACTAATCTACTTGTATATAAAAGATACTGATGCACATCAAATGATTTAGTATCCACTATGTCTTTTATACAGGTATTTACATGATCTCTGCTTTGCTGAAATGGCAAACATTATTCTTTGACTTTCTGTTGGGCTTGTTAAAAATAGTTCAGCAGCTGCCCAACATCCCTCATCAGTACAACAGCAAACACATTGAACCTCCCTCTCTTCTTCCTCTTTCATCTACTTCTGTTCTCTGGAAAAGCCTTCCACATAAAGTGTTACCAAATAACTACAACCGCCAAATCAACTCTTTAAGAACAGTGACAATAAACAAACTTCTTTCTCAACCCTCAACTGTAGTTCCCCCCCCCACCCACCCACACACACACCTAGCCCTGATGTGCTTATAGGTTCTTCTATTTCTTGTGTATGGAATCAATTTAAAAAAAAAACATGTATACAGACTATCACATCTGTCAAATAGGTATGCGTAGTCCCTGGCCAGTATGTCTGTTATACAGGATAAAAAAACCTGTCTGGAAAAAAGCACTGGTACTTTGATATGTAATTAGCTAACTTACCTTCAGATTAAATGCTCTTATAAAAGTTTTCTGAGTCTTATATCTGTTTTATTTCATACTTCCAGCATGTGTGTGTGTGTGTGTGTATACACAATATATATATATATATATATCAATTTACTCTTAACTTGTAGATTTTATGGAAATTTGCAAGCATATTTCACACACCACAGAACATACTCACATACACTACAAATAAACGCTAGTCAGGATTAGGCATCACCTCTTACCTAGAATATTGTTCAATGCACCTGACCTCAACAGTATTAAGCAGCACAGCTCATCTCTATATCAATTACCAAAAAAAAAAAAAAAAAAAAAAAAAAAAAAAAAAAAAGTGCCAACTCCTCCTTTCAGATAGTGTAAAGGTATTTGATGATTTTCTTCTGGTATATTTCAGTGATGTATACTCTTTTAGTGAGATGTGCTTTACATTATGGGAAAATACTAAGAATAGTGATCAGAGCTTTACCCACCTTTGCAATGAGTTGCCCTGGTGTTGTACCATCTTTAGACTTGAACTATGTTTCAGGTGCAAACTTAATTGTTTGCATATTTGGGATTAGGAAAAATTACTTGGTAACCCTAATATATAGTATCCCCAAGTTAAAAAATTAATTACACATATATATATATATATATATATAAACAATAGAACTCGGTTATAACGAATTCCACAGGACCGCATATATTTGTTCGTAATAACCGTTATTCGTTATATCCAAGAAGGTCATAATTTGAGCAAATTAAAAATGTTTTCAGATTTTTCTCAGCATAGGTATATTGGGTAACATAAATACATATGTGCATATATACATATATAGAACAAAAATTTATTTTTAAAACTTCACATTTTTACATAAAAAATCATCAAGCATGCTTTGCTTTGCACAAGACGCATATTTCATACGTTTGAAATTGTTCCTTATACCACTAAGATGCTTGAATGTGTCGTTCTGAACTTACAGATTGCGATTCCATAAATCTTGTTAAAATATGTAAAGCACTTTCTGCTTCACACCAGGTAACGATTTTCTCATCATTGCTATTTTCTTCCTTGGAGTCACTACTACTATTATCTTCTTCTGATGTATGAGAGATTCGTTTTAAGATGTCAGCATCTGTCGGTTTAATCAAAGTTGCGACGCCATTATCAATGTCTATAAAATTATCAATCTCTGCGCACATTTCAAAATTGTTCAAGTTTCGCGCTTTTAACCACGCTGATAACGGTAAGTTATCCTCTTCATCTTCTTCAGATTCGCACTCATATTCCTCAAGACTGGCTTTCTTAAAAGTTTTGTATCGTAGACGATGACACCAAATTCCAAGCATCACTCATTAAACGTATTGCGTGAAGTACACTGATCTTCAAGTCGTAAGCATAAGCATTTTCCGCAGATTTTTCTCTGTGTTCTATCAGTTCCAAGACTAACAGACGACGAAAATGGGATTTAAAACATCTAATTATGCCTTGATCAAGTGGTTGCAAGACAGATGTCACATTTGGTGGCAAAAAAAACAAGTTTTATGTTTGTTAAATTAGCTACTACAGGATGGGAAGGACAGTTGTCTATCAATAATAAAATTTTCCGGTGTTGACTGCGAAGATTTTTATCCCACTTGCGAATTTCATTTTCGAAAATTGAAGATGTCACCCAGTCCTTCTTATTTGCTGTATAATCAACGGGAAGTTTATGTTTTTAAAGCATCTAGGCTTTGCCAATTTTCCAATTACAAGAAGCTTTCTTTTATCACT
The DNA here is from genome assembly GCF_054136105.1 of Typopeltis vanoorti. Taxonomy (NCBI): domain Eukaryota; kingdom Metazoa; phylum Arthropoda; class Arachnida; order Uropygi; family Thelyphonidae; genus Typopeltis; species Typopeltis vanoorti. The sequence continues at coordinate 45,299,302 of NC_143552.1, forward strand.
ACCTGTCATGTTCACACAAACTAAAACTGTGAGTCTATTTTTGATAAGTTTTCCGCCAATGCACTTTTCGTTTTTAAATCGAAAAGTTTTATCGGGCGTTAAATTATAAAAAAAACCCTGCTTCGTCTGCATTATAAATGTTGTTGTATCCATACCTTCGTTTGATGTCCAGCCATACATTCTTGATCCAGTCAGAAACAAAATTTTTGTCAATGGACAACACCCCGCCACTTACTTTTGCATAGACAATATTGTTTCTGTTCTTAAGGCGATCAATCCACCCATTGTTGCATTTAAAATCGCTATAGTTGAACAGCAAATTTTTCGGCTTGAACTTTCAAAATTGGTCCGCTAATAGGTAAGCCAGCGGTTCTTTGCACTTTAAACCACGAAAGAAGTGCCTCGTCAACATCACTTTTATTACACTTTTTAAGTTTTTTACACTTCGATAAATTGTTTTCAAAAGCTTTCAGAGCCAACTCGCGATTCTTCCAAATTGTTGATATTGTAGATGGGAACAAACCATACTTCTTTGCTACTGTCAGATTTGATTGGCCACTTTCCACCTCCCATATAATTTCTACTTTTTTGGAAACCGATAAAATTTTCTGTTTGATTCCCGACATTTTTCCACAACCAGAAAATGCGTACGCACGAAATGTCAGTAAAGGAACGACTAACGTGTATTATTCGTTCATTATTCCCGTGAAATGAATTCGTAATAAACATGAAATACATGCATTAAATCAAATGTAATTCAAATATACCTTCAAAATTATTAGTTATAAACGTGAATTCGCTGTAACCATGATCGTTATAACAGAGTTCTACTGTATATATAGACATACATGTGTGTGTATCAGTGGTGTCCCATTTACGGTGGGTGTGCTGTTATGTGGCTTATGCAACCCATGCTACAAAATTTACATCAATTTGGCCATATGATTGCATTTTTATTGATGTATGAATTAAGAGTGCATAGCTTATCAACCTGCAAAAAACAAAAAGATTGATAACTTCAAAATCCGACATCGAACTCTTAAAGATACAAATTGGAAATAAACAAATTCACTTATCTAGGAAGCATGTTGAGTCAAGATGGTCACTCAAAAACCGACATTAAATACCGAATTGCTAAGGCAATCATGGCCCTACAGAAGTTAAAACCATTGTAGAGAGATTACAGAATAGCAATCACAACTAAGACTAATTGACACTTTGGTGAATTCTATCCTCTTATGGTTGTGAGGCTTGGACTTAATTGAGGGAAATGAGAGGAGACTCTGTCTTTTGAAATGAAAACTTACAGGAGACTTTTGAAATTCCCTATACCGCTCACGAAACAAATGAAAATGTCCGAAAAACTGATTTGATCCAATAGATGGGAGAAAAGGGGAAAATATTCTGAAAGTCATCAGAAGAAGAAGACAGATGAAATGGTTCGGATATGTAGAGAGGGCTAATGGTTCCAAAGCAAGCACTAGAAGGAATTGTTCTGGGATCAAGGGTTAGTGGCCGACTTCGATTAAAATGGACTGATAACATCAAAAAATGGACAAATTCCTCCCTTTCTCAGCTGACATCAAGAACAAGAGATCGACATGATTGGAGGAGGCTAACAAAGAATATTATCTACCAGCCATGAGTGACCCAACAGTCCATTTAGGACTGTGGGAGAGAAGAAGCTTATCAACAATCATCTTAATTGGTCCAATGCAACTGATTGTAGGATAACTTTGAATACTTTAATTTATCAATTAATATACTTTTAAATATGGAAAGCATAAAGGTCAAATCAACAGTAGCTATGCTTCAAGTTCATCATTTATGCGAGAAGCACAAAAGGTTTATGATTCCTGATGAGATTAGATTATCATTGGCAAACTAGTGAGACATGGATAATTTGAATTTTGATAAGATTTTTAAATACAGCCATATAATACAAAGAGAAATCAGAAAAAGTAATTGCTTGGGAAATTATTTTTCCAGATTGAACCAAAGAAAGGCTGAAATAACTCATTTTACTTATTTATACACAAGTTCCAACCTCCTTCGACTATAATCATAGTCATGCAATCCACAAAAGCTCTGGCAGTACACAAGACACTGAGTAGATCAACACTGTTTCCCATTGTAAATATGGATAAAAAAAAAAAAAAAGAAATTAGTAACTCTTTATAGAAAATTACTTGTCTATATTGTTGTCCAGCCACTGATTTCTGGGTGCTATTGTCTTAGCATGTGCACACCCTGCCTTACTTTCTGGGTGGTTTAAAACCACTGGAATACTAAGAATTTGATCCTCTGCACCATCTACAGGGTGTTCGGGATAAATTTGACAGTTTCGTAAGGAAAAAGAAAATCTTCTTTGTATCTATTAAATTTAATGAATTGACAAAAAAACATTACAGGCAGAGTTAATTACAATACTATCAACAAGATTTACTCAAAATAACCACCATTAGCATCGATCACAGCTTCAATTCTGCTTTGGAACCTCGAACAAGCTGAAGCTACAGTCTCCCTGGGAAGGGCCGCAAAAACTGTTTTAATTTTATCCATTAACTGGGCTTTTGTATTACTGGAAGTGCGATTGGTGTCTTTTTCAACTGCGCCCCATACAAAATAATCCATGGGGTTAAGGTCTGGGGAGTTTGGAGGCCAAACATTTGGACTGGTGAAGTCGTAGAAATTTTCAGACAACCATTTTTGACTTTTCCCAGAGGTGTGGCAAGGGGCCGAATCCTGCTGCCATACATACGGCCTACCATTGGCTACCCTTGTTATCCAGGGCTTGACTACAGTTAGCAACTCCACGAACAAAGCCTGAATTCCAATGCCAGGGTTCTTCAACACCTGTTCCTGCAGATTTGCGAGGAATTCTGCTGTACGAACGCAATCAGATCGTCTGCTAGGGATCTTTCTTCTTGCTACATCCTCGTAGTCACCATTGCAAGTCTCTAGTTCATGCCTGATTGTTTTTACTGTATTCAGGGAGCATTGGGCAGCAGTCGTAATATCCTTATTTTGATGGCGGGCACAAATCATCATTATACAAGTTATTCTCTTCCATGATTCAGGTGGGTTCCAGCTATCCATCCTTTCTGACATCTTGTATATGAATGAAGAAGGGTCCAAACTTTTAAATGAAGAGAAGTGTGTGTTAATACATGTAACTTACGGAAAAATATAATTAATT